>NC_064648.1:73468195-73835695 GCF_023864345.2 Schistocerca serialis cubense | reverse complement strand
AGCACAGTTGGCTTTCTTCCCTATCCTTTCCTAATCACATGGGACTGACGACCTCATTTTTTGGTCTCGTATCCTAAATCAATCAACCAACCATCAAATAATGCAGCCCTCTAGCAATATTTTTGAATGCACAGGAGACAGCACTAGAAAGGAAATACAAGTGACATACAATATAGCAATTTTTCCTCCCAAAGCTACTCTTCACCATCATCTGCAACAAACAACGGTACCTACTAGATGGGGATTTCTCCTGCATACCCAGTTCCTAACAGGCTAAACACAAGCAGCGTAACGTTTATTCTTTTAGGTTTCCAGTGCCCATAGATACAAACAGCTATGACACAGGTAGCAGTCTCTGATGCAATAGGTCTGGTGGTGGCGAAAGCACATGGAAAACTGTGTGGCAATTGTTAGCTGTGCCATTTACGTCACGGTGGCATCAGAAGGCAATGTGGAGCTGGCTGCAGTGCCATCATGTGCAGCGGCAACTGAACATTAACAAACTCTTAACCTGAAGCTGTATTTACAGTGGCGCAAATGCGAGCAGAACAAGTGAACCAGCATTTGCAGACAATTAAACAGTGTTTACTACCATTTGTTTATGCATGTTCTAACCACTGTTTATTATATTGATAATAGTGAACTCAAGAAAAAAACGCCTTTATATAGCAATCGAAATGCAAAAACGATTATTTTTACAAAAATTAAGGTAATTTTATAGCATTGGTGATAGAAAGTAAAATAGTATTACTACTGTCTTCTTGGTAATAATATCCAGGGGTTCAAATGTTTGATATAATTTTTCAGTAATCAGATCCATATCAAGACTGAAACACCATTTATATGTTGCACTTGTGAATTTACAACAATGATTTTTTTCATGGCATTGATAGATAAGTTTTTAGGGTCACAGATAAAATTTTTCTTATCTCTTAATTCAGTAGTAGAACAATTACACATGACTGACTCATTCCAGATAATTAACTGGGTATGTAAGTGTTGGTCTCATGCTGCTTGTACCAAAGTGGAGGATATGTATGTGTATCAGAACTGCGAATCTGAACAGAACTTTAGATGTGCATTAATCTTCTATTTAACTGACTCATGAACATTTAATCATGATGCCTGGATCTATTCAGTATTATTAACACTTGCTTCAGTTAATTTGAAAGTTGCAAAGTTTTATATTTTCCGCCATTTATTGGTGTTTTCTTATTGTTTCGTAATGGCAATTTACTTTAAGCTACTCTATAAATAATTTATTTGACAAAATGAAGTTTTACATATTATGTTACTTTTGTAGCTTACTAGTGTCACTAATGTCCCCAGTAACAGGGACAAAAGTAACACATACATTGATGCTTTAAAATTAATTTCACAAAGCAAAATGTGTGTAATTTGGGGAAACTAAATGCAGCCGTGTTAGGAAAGCCCCGCAGAACATGTACAGTAGTCCCTTTTGTTTCATACATTTACAGGGACCTAATAAAAAATGCAATATTCAAAATATAACTTTTGTCCCCTGTCTCCCCTATACAAATTCATAAAATTGTGTCACATATGGACAGTTCATTAAAAGATGTAAGGATGATCATCAACAAAATACTGCAAATAACAAAGAACACATTAAATAATTTACTATTATAATTCATTTTAGATTACTACAGATGTGTTAAATGTGGAAGAGGCATTTCAGACTGCCAGAAAGAGAAACATTTTGCAGAAAAGTAAGCTATATACAGCTGCTTGAGGAGTTGCTCTATGGTAAGAAAAAAGAGCGAAAATCAGGTAATAAACTGTCTCGACTAGAAAATAGGTGAATACCTAAATTGGTTCCACAGTAGTCTCAGAAGTTTGCTTCTACCTTATTGTATCCAACAGCTAAGTTTCACAAAGGTTTGCCTTGTTCATTTAAATTACAACAGTAAACATTCCTAATATTATTTCAATTGCAACATCATCCATCTTATTTTATCCATTTTCTAGTTTTACACTGAGTTTTACATTGTTTTCATCTCTAATATGTCAGGCAGTTTTGGCAAAACCGTAGTCAGATGTAACTTATCTGTAGTCTGCTACAACATTAATTTATTCTACACTTCAGGCATATAGCAATCGTAACTTCATAATCCCAGTCACATACCATTATTCCAAATCTATTAACAGACCAGATTCATTTGCTGCAACACCACCAGACTTACAAATAACACATTGCCAAATTGTCTCAGCATTGACAGACAAAATATTTCAAGTGATAGCACAAAATCAACTCATACTCTGCACAAACGTACACTAAGTTGACACAATGAACACCACCATTGTCATCATCTTCATGAAAATGGCGATTACAAATCATTATTTCAAATCGCACCACCATATAATCATATACAATGTAATATATCCACATAACTTCACAAAACTCTAAGACCCTCAAAATAATACCAAAGTTAGAAAGTTGTTCTGATCATAGCTTACATACAACATTCATAATGACGTAGCACTTACACGAAACAACCGTATCAACTCTTCTTCAAGATGCTCACATAAGTAGCAATATAACATATAATTTTACAATTTTTCTTTGAACCCTGTGAAAAGTAAGTACTTTTCATAAATTAACACTTATCTCCAATTGCTACAGGGATAAGAAACAGAGTTAACACAATTTGCAAAACTGTAGCTCAAAGAGATCCATGATCAGGTTTCCTCATTAATGTGTCAGATGTTACTTCAGTATCCAGGTTTATGGGTGACTACGCCCACAATATTATGCTAAAACAGCAAAAAGTGTGAAATCCAGTCTTTCAGCAAATAGTTCAACAGAAAACCAATTTCAAAATAAATGGACAGTGGTTCCGTAACCAAGGTTAATAAGTGTACACATTTTCATCTATTTACTCAAATAGTTTTTCAAAAACATGGAAGGTGCTCTCTACCTGCAAGTTATTCGCAAGAAAAAAACTCATTCTGAAAATGCAAAATTTCTCCAAATCCACTTGCACTTCTTTAAAATAGCGTGAATCTAATATTTCATCAACCCTTTTTTAAATATGGTAATCATTTCGTCTTATACATCCTTGACTTCAGAAAAAAACAAAATATAGAGAGACATAAAAATTATTACTTTATACAGCAGCATTTTCAATCATATATAATAAGAACATTCCCTTTCCAAAAATATGAGTTTATTTCTCTTTAAGCAAACAGAACATGTAAATGATTTTTTCCCTGTCCTCTAAGATGGCATTATAATTTTAACTATTCTTAATCTCCAGTAAAGATAATTCCTAGCTAAGACAGACTGAAGTAGAAGATTACATTTAAAGCTCAACGGAAGAATAAGAGAAAAGGTGTAGCAGGGAAGGGTGAAAACTTCTGAAGTAATGCTGCTTTGTCTGGGGCCATACATTTACCACACTCATGTCATGGTCACAGTTTCATGACTTGGTGGGAACATAATCATTAATATTCACACATAGCATCACTTGCCCCCACAGCTTCTGTTTAAATCTCTGTTATGAGTCTAATGGTGAAAGTTAGTTTTAACACTTCCAACTCAAAATCTTTGCAGCATGTTGCAGAGAAATGAACTTTAACATTCTTTTGACTGTATCCTTTGTAAACTTGCACATATATGTAACATAGTCTCTCATAAATTTCTCTGTGACATAGTTTTCAGCATTTTCAAACTATTGTCACAGTCTCATAAATTTCTCTGTGACATAGTTTTCAGCATTTTCAAACTATTGTCACAGTAAATACTGCAGAAAGCGCATAATGAGCCAAAACTTTGTTAACATGTGAGTGAGTCTACACAAAAATATTTTCGTCTTTTATTGTACAGATATTTTTAAAAAATGTAACGCTGCAAGTTTCTAACATTTGTTTGGGAAAATCTTCTTTATTAAAGTTCGGCAAATTCAACGTAATATTTTGCTATTTTCGACAAGAAGTTGAAATTGATGAAACTGTGTTTCAGGCATCATACTACAACTCAAAATTTCGTCTTGTTCTACAGAAGTACTATTGGTTACTTCAACTGAATTTTCTCCTCCAAAAATAAAACAGTCGTCACTGCCATTGCTATTAGTGTTCCTAAATCTTGCTTTATTGAATCCGATTTTTTATACACTCATTCAAATTTAACATTTTAGCACAATAAATTTTAATTTAACTTTCTACTTTTCTGATTATTTGATTGATTTCCTCCCTATACACTCACAATTTATCACTGTTTTCTGCTAACTTCAACTGCAGTTTTCCATTGATTTCTAGTAAGCAAGGTGGCGCATTTTTCAGCACACTGGACACAGGTTTGAGAGAAAGTCAGTGCAGATCTGTATAAATTCACCAAGATTTAAGTTTTCTTTGATTTCCCTAAAGCGCTGCAGGCAGATGCTTGGATGGTTTCTTTGAAAGGGCATTTCCCTCCTCATCCTTGAAAAATTTAGAATGTGTGCTATATTACTAACGACCTCAACGTCGATGGGCATGAAACCCTAGTCTTGCTTCCTTCCATCCTTCATTGCTTTCTTTAAGTTTTGCATCTAAATTTTGAACTATTTGAATGTTCTTTTCTTAAAGTTTTGAATGTAATTGTTCGCCAGCATCTTGCATTAATCTTGCTTCCATCTTTTCCAACTGAACTATTAACGTTCTCATTATTCCTTCTAAATCTTGAGTTTTTATCTCGATTTTGCACATCTGTCGCCATCCCACTGTTACTGAGAGTATCTTTCCACCACAGATTTCCTCATTAGCGTTTCCTTTTATTTCTCATAGATAAAATAACGACAAATAAAGTATTTGATAACACTGAACTATTTAAGAAGTATTGTTGGCTGTATTTATCTCCACGTGCTACAGTTCAATTCAGCTATTGCTTTCGTCAGTGTGATCTAGTCTCAATTTCTCTAGAAATTTGTATGATCTAGGTCCCTCATTATTCTGCATTTGTCATCTGCCGTTCTTTACACATTTTGGACACTGTTTCACTGCTGAAAAACATTTCAGTCTATGGTTTTATGTTCTGGTTTAAAGCAGTTTAATAGTATCAGTAAGAGAACATAAAGTAATTGTATTACTAATCTTCCATGAGAGAATGCAATGTAATTGTGGTACTCATCTTCTTCCTGGCAAGAGAGTCTATAGCCTCCAATAGAGCATATCAGTTTTCCTATAGGCAGATCCAGGTTGTAGATCGAGACTGAAACGTCAATTATGTGGTGCACTTTTATATTTATTTCAACTTTTTTATTTTATGAGTTTCTACAATTACAGAGAAGATATCACACATCTTTTAATGTACTCACAAAACAGTTACACTATGGTTAACTAATTCAGGTAACTAACTAATTACCAGCATGTCATTATTTCACTATCACAGATCCAAAGGCGTTTCTGTAGCAGAGATGTACAGATGTAACAAAAATGTATGGCAAGAAGTGCAGGACACATCCCACACATATAAGAAGAAATTATGTTATATGAACATGGGTCTGGAAACTTTGTTTCCATATTATAACTCTTTTTCTCCAACTCCATAATCATGGAATATACACGAGAAAATATAATTAGAATCATGGGGAACATGAGCTCTTGGTGATATCTGGTTACATTTCGCATCACCACTGTTTTGTTTTACATGTCCCTGTTGCCATGCTACATACATCATTGCTTATTTACAGGTAACAGTTGTTCCAGAGATCAGTACAAACATACTGTCTGCTGGTTACAGTTAATCACAGACTTGGTTCATGCAGTGGCAGTGTACCCAAATGCCGCATTTGATGTATGGAATGCTGCTTGCACTCAACATTTGTACTGGGAGGGATTTTCAGGATGAAGGTGCCCCAACAGAAAACGTTTGAAACAATGGGTCGTAACCTTAGGGAACATGGAACATTTAAGCCTGATACTCCCTATGGGGGGGGGGGGGAGGTCGAGAAGGATGAGGAGACACTACTACAGTTGGTGGGTGTCAATTCTTCATGCAGTTGACAACGACGAGTCAGTACAAGACGTATAGCTGCACCACTGAATGTTGGCCACATGACTGTCTGGCGAGTGTTACATGCGGACCAGCTTAATCCACACCATTTACAGTGTGTGCAGACACTATCATCAGCTGATATTCCTGCAAAGGGTATCCTTCTAAAAATGGTTTATTCAACAAAGTATCAACCCTAATTTTAGTCAACCGTGCTGTTCACAGATGAGGCGTCGTTTCAACTAGATCAGATTTTAAATTTTTACAATTGGCATGTATGGGCAAATGTCACTCCTCATGCAACCGTAGAAGCAAGTCATCAACAAAGATTTTTTGTCAATATTGGGCCAGCATTGTTGGTGACTGTTTGGGAGGACATCATTTTCTTCCACTCAGGCTCAATAGACAAATTTATCATAATTTTTTAGGGAATGTTCTATCTGATCTGGTAGCAGATGTAAAATGGGGGGTTGATGCATGTTATAATGCCCATGGAGGACATATTTAACATGCCCTGCGAGAAAGACTAGCGTGCAGTATGCTAGTGTGTCCTACTCACATGTGGTTCTCGTGATTAATTAGTTGGAGAAAATGAGTTGTAACATGAAAACAAAGCGCTTCCTGACCTATGTTCCTACAACATAATTTCTTTATCTATATGTGAGGAATGTGTCCTACAATTTCTGCCATACATTATTGTTACACCAAGTACCATATTAAGTATTTACATCGCAAATGTTTACTGTGTTTTTCAATACTGACAACAAAAATAGGACTGCTGTGTTAATTTGCCGCATTTCAATTATTTATAACTCACACAAATGATTTGACTTATTTTTATGCAAGCAGGATGACTAACTATCTCAGATGTACATATTATTGAATTTATAACATACCAAATGTTCTTATTATATTTAAACAGGATAAATAAAAGGTGACAACTGAAAATTACGCTAATAAACACAGCTTCCCAGCAAAAACCAAGAATCACTTAAATATGAATAAAACTGGCGTTGGTCTTAAAAATAGGGAAATTGGCATCATTACATTTAATTTATATCACAGACTATCAACCATGGATCGTTACACTGTGAAGAAACAGTTACCCTGAAGGAAACAGAATCTAACACAAGAGAAGCAGCATAGCATACCAAACCCAAATGTCCTGCATTATTGTTGTTTGAGCACTAATAACCTCCACACAAATTTCACTAGACACAGAACCAGTGATAGCCATGACAGAAAACTCTCATATCTGGAGAGGATTATTCTACAGGGCGAGTGTGCAGCTTTTGATGAAGCAAATAACCTTCACTGTAATTATTCCAAAACTTTATATATATACTGGTGTGCAAAACGTATGGACGAAACTCACTTTTGCATGATGCATCACAGTCGAGCAATGTAGCTTGAGGAAAGATGAACCACACAGAGGGAAAACTGCTACAGTTTGGTACAGAAAGTAACTGAAAGCAATACGAATGAGACGAACAGAAATGACACTTTTATTCATGAACAATAGTTACACTGAAGTCACCACGATTAATGGTGGTCCCTGAACAACACGAAAGACATCATTCTTAATATGATCACCTCAGATGCTGGTTAGGAGCTGCTGGTGTCACACACAGTACAGCTTTCTTACTATTGATAAATCAAGGAAACTAAATGATGGTAGGTATAGAGGGAATTTTTAGGAGTTTCTATATATACAGCTATGAATATAGCGATGAGTATGTTAGTATACATCATGTCATGGACAAGTTCACACGTAATGTCAGGCACTTAGTGCAAGAGAATAGGTGTGCATAGACAGAGAATGGGTCTGAACATGATGGAGAATTTCAGTCTCTCAGACGTTAAGTTAAAGAACTAGAGACATATGTCCATACCCTTTTGAGACTGATCGATGAATTAGATGCTAGGGTTAAGGAACTAGAGATGTACACCTGCATCATTTTGAGAAAGAAAGTAGATGACTAAGCTGTAAAGGTTGATGGAATTGAAAAAAAAACTACATGACTTAACTGTAAAGGCTGAGTGAAATATATATAAGGTGTAGCATGTGAAGCAGCCTGCTTATCATACAGCAAAATGTCAAATAAACATGAGGTCATCACTGAATAGTTTAAGTTGCTAAGGTTAGGATATTTAAAGCGAAAGCTGACACCATGAGAAATGTTTCAATTAGTTACTGAATCTCTCGATGCACTCTCAGCGAACTTACACAGCAGCGACGATGATCGTACTGCAGCTTTCATTAACCATCACAGAAATGCTAGGATAGACCAAACATTCCATGTCAGTGGAGAAAAACCATACATGTTGGGGGCGCAGCCTATAACTTTAAATGAAAAAAAACAATACAGATATGGGATAGGGAATTTCAAAGAACACCAGTATACTGAACCTCATTTTCCTAAAACCGTCAGAAACAGTAAATTTTCACCTCCAGATGTGGAGATGTAATGTCAAATACTACGTTTGACTGGTGTACACAGGAAAGCAGGAAAGCAATGCAGTGCGAAATACAGAGACATTATAAAACCGTTATCATTAGATGGTCGGTATAGCAGTGGTGATGATGTTGACATTCGGCATGAAAGAGTCAACAATCATTCCCCTCAGTATATATACTTTGATGGACCCAATGAGATAATAGATCGATCACGACTACTCATGGTGTCAGTTGCTGTGGACAATACCACTTATTCAAATGAGGTTGTCTCACTAATTTCAGAGCTTAGAGAGATAGGTAACTGAATGAGTATGGAGATGGTAGTTTGAGAACTGCAAAAACCAGCATGCAAAACATATCATCATAGGCATGTAATGATTAAAGGTTTGGATGACTTATAGCAGGCTGATCTTGTAGATATGTGGAATTATTCACATGAGAGTAATCGATTCCAATATATTTTAATGGTTATTGATAAGTATCCATAATTTTCCTGTTCAAACAAAAATGGGGAGAATGTTGTGGAGGTATATGAGAGTTTGTTGCAGATGGGGATGAATCGATATCTTGGTAACCTCCAAACCGATGATATTGCAGTGTTTTGCAACAGGTATTTCATGACCATGATGCAGCGGTATGGAATACATCACTACCCAACATTCACCTATCTGAAGACGAGTATCATGGAAAGCTGAATAGAACAATAAAAGTTCAAATGTGAATGCGTTTTAGTCTTCGCAGCTGGTAAAAATGGACAGATATCCTTCCAGAAATAATTTCACAGTATAATCGAAGGAATAATTACACAATAAAGATAAGATCAATCAAAGAAACTTCCTGGTAGATTGAAAAGTATGTACCAAACCAAGACTCGAGCCCAGAACGCTTGCCTTTTGCTGGAAAATGCTCTGCTGGAAAGTGCTGAGTTACCCAAGCACGACTCGCTACCAGTTCTCACACTTTTGTTTCTGCCAGTACCTCATCTGCTACCTTCCAAGCATCACAGAAGGCAAAGGTCCCAACTTCGAGTGTCGGTCTGACACACAGTTCTAATGTGCCAGGAAGCTTCATGTCAGCACACACTCCACTACAGAGTGAAAATTTAATTCTCAGACTAATCCATTTTCATGATAATGAACTCATAGATACGGTGTACTATAGTATTAAAAGGCTAGATCAACGTAAATAGAAAATTAGTACAGGTAATTTGGTATGTATCTGAAAAAACAAGACCAAATTGGAGAAGTCTTACATCCCAGACTGGTCAGGTGAGGTATCACAGTTTACAAAGCGCAGAAAACAAATCCCAGAACCCACATCTGAAAGGATAGCAGTGGCACTGAAATTTCAGGATGCTTTTATGATGAGGAAATGGAGAAGAGATCAGAACCACAAGTGTTTCTCGTAGAGTGTGTCATAAGATGTCGAGGGAAGAGAGCACCAGTTAAATAGTTTTCCTGCAGCACAAAACAGATGGATTGATGCTGACGATTTGCTATGTAGTGGTGTCTAACGGGGTCTTTTGGACGGACGAGTAAAATGTTATTGCATCCATTTGCTGTTAGGGTGGGATGCGTGGGCGGTAGTTCCGGGTAGTGCAGAATGTGGAGCACGAAAAACTTAGTTTTACCATTTATTAATAAAGACGGTGCGACAATGCATTACGCGCGTCTGGAAACCCGTCATCACTGTGTCGAGAGCGATACAGGTTCTCAACTGGACGGTCTCAGACTCCTCTTCGTAGTCGGTGGCTGTATAGACGCCATGGCGCGCGACTCAGATTGCATTTCCCGTCAGCATTCCGCGTGATAAGCACAGTGCGGCGACTCTGGCGCTGTCCGCTACGGCCGTACAATTGTGCCGTTACCGTCACCCTCCCTCGTGAAAACGAGATACCGAGGGTTGCTCGAGACGACCTCCTGGGCGCCATGCGTTTGTCTCGCCAATGACGGCGTTGGGAGGCACTTCAGCATTTACTCTGTTTGAAGACACAGTGACGATGGGCACTGACGAGCGGGTTTTCAGGACAACAGTTTCATACATTACACAGGCTGTACATACAAGAGACATCAATAAAAGCACAAAGAACACAACACTGACAATCAGATATGGATTAGCATTATTGGAAGATTCAATAGACTTAACTTTAGTTACTAGTTCTAAGAAATTTAACTCGTTATTATTATTTATTACACTTTCATGGATATCCGCAATTGAATTATCATTCTCTGGTAAGCTGGACAGAGAATGATATGCATAGGTCAGTAAGTATTATTCATTGTAATAAACAGGTAACATCCTTGTTAAAGGGGATTTCTCATCTGCATGAAAGTTGGCTGGTAATACAGAAGGCATTTCAAACAGATCACATGATAAATCACAGTGCATAACATTCAGAATTAATCCACTACCAGTTAATTTGAATGTGAAATGTAGTTTAGATGTGTTAAACATTTTACAGGTAAATGTGATTTCGAGAGTCGAGTTAAACAAATATATTCTACCTTCAGAATATCTTTTACGGAATGGTTGATGAAGATGCATTAAAATCCTAGGGCAATCGCCGTGAGGCGGATTGTTCATAAACAAATCTTTCTCACAATTGTACACTCTAGCATCTAAGAATACTGCCGTCTCTGGGCAAATTAGCTTATGACTACGTTTACACTTATGAACATTATGTTCATTCAGGGATACAAAATATCTTCTATCTTTACTGATTAATAATTAATCCTTTAGCTGATACATTGTGTGAATACCTACTTGGCTCCATTTCACAGGGTAAGTATGATTTTTATACGTTTCAAAATTATGCATGGATCTGGCAATCGGTATAGAAACAATTACAGTTAACTGATCTTCAATCGTTAAAGAATATGTGGTAGTTAATCTGTAATAAGCATATAAATTGTAGGAATTGACAGGGTAAATCACAGCAACATTTGTAAAAATTCGTCTGGATGCAATGAAACACTATTCAAGCAATCATTTGAACTACTTTCTAAGGCTATTGTTAAATTGAGAACATTAAATTTAGCGTTTCATAAACTGTCAGTATTTCTTAACAGTAGGGTGTTTAAATCTAAATGTGCACTCACAGCTTGCAAAAATTGCATATAATTCACGGATGGTTGCATTCATTTCACCATGAACTGTGTTAAAATGTGTAATGAACTCTTTCACAATTTGTTCAGTAAACAATGTGTGGTTAGAAACGGTCTTTTGCATGTTTCTTAACATAATTATTTCATTAGAAAGGTTAGTTGAATTTGTGTTAGACTGCTGCTCTAGAGCTGGTATTCTATCCTTTATGTCCAATAGATCTTGGCTAGTTAAGGTATCAAATACAGTATGAAGAACTCTACCTCCAAAATAAAACCAGGCACGTTTGAATTTAATGAAGCTTTTATGTGGCAAGAGTTTTAAGAAACAGTTAATCTCTTGCTCATAGCTAGCGAAAGTGGATTCTACTTGCATTTTTGCAGTAATCCAGTTGTTATACCAAGAGGTGCCAGTTTCCAGTACTGTATCATTACTCTTAATTGAACGGATCAAATCAATTTGTATTTTAACAGAATCAAATTGTTGGTGAATCTCAGACAAATTATATTTAAGCGCAATTGTAGCATTGTGCGTTGAGACGACCATGTCTGATTGTGGTTCAAACAACACACCTGCAATCTGTGATACTACGTCTACAGCATTAATGGAGCACACTAACATAACAATGAATGGAATTACAGTAAACATGGTTAATAAGTTCTACACACTAGGATTAAACAATGAATATGAAGAAATATGCGTCTTCGGCGACCTGTGGAACAGATGTTATTTACACTTGAGCACCTTGCGCAGTACCTGCAATTTTATGTTGCACAGCACATTCACATATGCACTCGGCTAAACGCAACACACCTGGCATTCACTCGCACTACTCACGCTTACGGAGGTTATTAGTGTGCCTTGGGCTGGATCGCTGGGTTGGCGGCGGCGACGCCTCGGGCTCGAAGTCTGGACTGTGAACTCGCGGTGCTCGGCTCCTGGATTTTGGAGCAGCTGGTCTGCCCCTCGGTCGGTCCTCGCCGTCGTCCTGCGTTGTTACAGGGAATCTACCCGGGTAGGGCTGTAGACGGTTGACCTGGACGACAACCGAACGAAAAGGCAGTTGGAACTTTAGGGTGACAGGTGACACCACCTCCAATACCGGGTATGGTCCCTTCCAAAACTTCTTAAACTTTTTGACCTGCGACTTCTTTAGCACTACGTTGCTCAGGCAGACAAAGTCTCCCACTCGATACTGCGGCGCGACTGCTTGGCAGTCATGTTGCTTGGCTTGCTGAAGGAAGAACTGATGATTCCGCTGTTTCACTCCCCTCCATGCGTCCTTCAGTTTGCGAGCTAACTCCCTTACGTGTTCATTGCTGATTCCAGCTGTCGATCGTGCAAAGTCCAAGGGTGAACGCATCTTCCGTCCATACACAATTTCATAGGGACCGAGGCCCGTTGATGAGAGCATTTTAGTGTGGTAGGCATTTACAACATATGGAAGACAGACGTCCCAATTATCGTGTTTGCTGCTTACATAGTGGCTAAGCATTTTAATGACGGTTCTGTGTACTCTCTCGACGCGACCATTGCCTTCAGGTTGTGCTGGTGTGGTTCTCAACTGCGCTATTTGCGCCAGCTTACATGTTTGTTTAAGTAAATCACTCATGAAATTCGTCCCTTGGTCACTGATAATGCTTAATGGTGATCCAAACTTTAGAATCCATTCCTTCACAAAAACGTTAGCTATGGTTTCAGCACTTTGATCACGTACTGGTACCATCATAAGATATCTGGAGAAATGATTTAATATCGTCAATATGTACTTGTTTCCATCCTTAGTCTTCGGCAGGGGACCGACGACGTCTAACCCAATTCCTTCAAAAGGTTCACTACTCTCCGGCAGTTCTTGTAATGGACTCTTAGTTCTTCCCGAATTATTCGTCTGTTGCAGGAATCACATTGTGAAAGAAACTCAAATACGTCAGCCTTATGACTTGGCCACCAGTACTTTTCACCTACTTTGATATTCATTGCCTTTTTACCGTAGTGTCCTGATAGTAAGGAATCATGTTGTTCAGTTAGGACTTGCTCTCTCATGCTTCCTGGAATAACTAGGCGATTCCCTTTGTTAGTAACTTTGTACAGCAATCCATATATTTCAACGAACCATTGATCATTTTTCTATATTTCGCATTATGGATCTTCTTATTGGGCTGCTTTTAATTCCTCCTCACGGCTTATGGTGACACAAACACGAACCGTACGACTCATCGCATCAGCATTCACATGTTGTTTCCCAGGATGATGGATAACTGCGAACTGGTAAGCGCTCAGTTCTAATGCCCATCTTGTTAATCTCGAACTGGAATCCTTAAAGCTCAACAACCATTTAAGTGCGGCATGGTCTGTAATTACAGTGAATTCTCTTCCTGTTAAGAAACATCATTTTCATATGATGCCAAAGACCAGAGCACAAAGTTCCTTTTCAGTGGTAGTGTAGTTACATTCCGTCTTATTTAATTGCCGGGAAGCAAATGATACTGGACGTTCTTGTCCACCAAATTTTTGGGACAAAATAGCACCCACTGCAAAATTTGAAGCATGTGTGGAGAGGATGAAGGGCTTACTGAAATCTGGATAGGCCAAAACGGAAGCTGTGGTTCGAGCAGTTTTCAGTTTTTCCATTGCATTTTTGCATTCTGTTACCCAATTGAATGTGGCTCCTTTTTTAAGTAACTGTGTCATTGACCTTGCGATATCTGCATAACGGGCTATAAAGCGACGATAGAGATTCGATAAACCCGAAAATGATTGTAGTTCTTTGACTGTTTGTGGTTCAGGAAAAGTTTTGACAGCTTCGATTAATTTTGGATCAGGGCGGACACCTTCACTGGTTATAACATGTCCAAGGTACTTCACTTCACTTTGTGCGAAGTGACATTTATCTATTGATAAAGAAAAGTTCGCACTTATGATGCGCTCAAGTACTGCTTGAAGTCTCTCAGTGTGTTGCCTCGTGTATTCACCAAAAAATATCACATCGTCAAAGTATACAAGAGCTTGTGTTGGGGTGAGCCCACGTAAAACAGAATCCATTAGGCGTTGGAAAGTATCTGAGGCGTTGCGTAGTCAAAAGGGCATACAGAGGTATTTGCACACTCCTGTTGCAGTTATAAATGAAGTTTTTGCTTGATCATCTGGATGCACTGTTAATTGGTGATATCCGCTAGTTGGATCACAGACTGAGAATATGAGACATCTGCCCAAATAGTCTAGGTTTCTACCAAGTTTGGTAACGGGTAGAAGCTCGATAATCAACGCAAAATCGGAGCTGTGGTTCGCCCAAAACAGATTTCTTCTTTAGTAGGACCACCGGTGATGACCATGGTGTATCGGCAGGATCTCTTGGTTTACTAATTCCGGCCTCTAGTTGTTCCTTGACCATACCTTCGACCAATTCTTTTTGACCGAATGGAGTTCGGTAAGTCTTCTGCGTGATTGGTGCTGCATTTCCAGTGTGTATGCGATGCTGAACTAAGTGAGTAACAGGTATATTTGAACGTTCTCTGAAAAGATCTGAATACTCTAACAAAACAGGTGCTAAAATCTTCTGATCATCAGCTGACAAATGTTCAATCTTCTTCCAAATTTTGTTCTTTAATTCGATTTCATTTTCAGCTCCTTGTTTCAATGTATCAATATCACTACAAGAATCTGTTTTCGTGACTGCTACATCTGCTGCTTCGTTTGGAATCAGCAGTACATCGTCTTTACTTATGCTCGACACTTCAGCAACCTTCGTTCCTCGTGGCAAAACGACATCTGTATTGCTCATATTCGTTATTGTTGTTGGGACTCTCGCCACATTCGGCCTCACCATTGTAACTACGCCTATACTTCGGGCAACATAACAATGCATTGTGATCAATATTTCACAATTTTCCGACTTTTCGGTCAACAACAGAGCTCCTATTCTGTGGCGACTTTACTTCGACATGGATTGTCTTTCCTGTTCCCTGAGGAACTTGCTGTGGCTGAGTAATTTGCACTACGACTCGGAGGGTTCCAACTGATGCGTCGGTCGGGGTGATCGGTCCCTCGACGTCAGAATTTCGGCTCCTTGGAGTGCGACATGAAGAACGATTTTCCAGGTTGTAATTGTTACGACCTAGTCTGATCCTTACTTCTGCGACAAATATCTCTGCCCCATTAGCGGATAAGATATCAAATCCAAGTACACCATCGTAGCACGTTTCATTATTACAAACCCCTTACACCGTTGCTGTGTATTTGTCCCGGCCTAGGCACAATTGTACGTCAACTTCTCCATAGTTACGTAGTTTCCCACCGTTCAGTCCCCACATTAAACATTGGCGGTCTCAGCTTGTCCCTTGTGTCTATAGAACACCACATCAATGAGGTCTGTGCTCCCATGTCGATCAATAATTTAATATTTTTCCCGCGATAAACAGCACCTATCACAAAGTCATTATCGAATTGATTTTCAGCTGCACTAATAGGAATCACTGCCTCGGGCAAGGGGTGGACGCTGTGGTGGCATATACGTCCACGCCCTCCTTTAAAGATCAGCCGAGTTGTCTGCTGCTCACATTTGGTTTCTTTTTCTTGCGACAGTTCCTCGCTAAGTGACCCTGTATCTCACAGTTGTAGCAGGTCCTCTTCTCCTTACAGTCCTTGCGCTTGTGACCGGGCCTATTGCATCGGTAACATTCCACATTTGAGTTGAACACGCGACGTTCTTCTTTTCGCATGTCATTTGGGCGTCTCAATGCTTCGACAAAACCAACAGCTGCCTCTACTGCTTTTTGAAATGTTTTACAGCGTGCGAGTCTGACTGCTTTGTTTACTTCTTCCCCATACAACCCATGGCTGAATGTGTCAAGTGCTCTCTGATCGGCTTCGAAAAGTTGGATCCGGTTCTCATTTTCGTCACCTACAAGCTCGTAAGTCTGAGCATTTATGTTTCGGATTCTATCAGCGAATTGCTCGATAGATGAATGCGCAAACTATGAATTTGCTCACGGTAGAATCTGATTTCATTTTTGCGTTAAAAACCTCTGAACCACTACCGTTTTAAAATGATTGTAAACTTCTTTTTTCACGCAAATCGGCTCAGCACTAATGAAGTCCTGTGCGGCTCCTTGGATTCTCAATTTAGCAACTGCTAGCTTATCTGAATCAGTCCACGAACCCAACAGAGCTGCGCCTTCGAGTTTCCGAAAAAATACTTTCACATCTTCCTCAGGTTTTCCACTGAACACTGGTACAGATGGCAGCAGTGAAAAATTCTTTATTAGAAGTGCCGTCATGTAACAAATCAACCGGGAGGCTACGCTCGCTTTTATCAGCTTTTAATTGTTGAATATCTCTTCGTAGTTCTTCTATAACGGTTTGGAGATCGACCCTGTTACTCGCGTTTGCGTCTACCATTTTGAATGCAGAGTATACCGGTCACTCAATACAGAGAAATTTAAAATCCACCACTGCCTTTCGCTTTAAGCCAATTTGAGGAGACTAACCTGAATTCCAGCACTGGATGTCCCCTGTTGTCGGACGATGTCCTTGGCTCCTGCTGCTTGCTGTGTTGTCGTGAATGCTCCGATAAGTTTACACATCGCTGAACTTTTCAGGACTGCAGGTTTTCCGCAAATAATCCCACACCTGGCACCACTTTTCTAACGGTGTCTTTTGGACTGCCAGGTAAAATGTTATTGCATCCATTTGCTGTTAGGGCGGGATGCGTGGGCGGTAGTTCCGGGTAGTGCAGAATGTGGAGCACGGAAAACTTAGTTTTACCATTTATTAATAAAGACGGTGCGACAATGCATTACGCGCGTCTGGTAACCCGTCATCACTGTGTCGAGAGCGATACAGGTTCGCAACTGGACGGTCTCAGACTCGTCTTCGTAGTCGGTGGCTGTGCACACGCCATGGCGCGCGACTCAGGTTGCGTTTCCCGTCAGAATTCCGCGTGATAAGCGCACAGCGCGGAGACTCTGGCGCTGTCCGCTACGGCCGTACAATTCTGCCGTTACAGAAATATCTTTGTAAAAAAAAAATCATCAAATGTGCCTAAGTTATTTTTGTTCGCTATTGTTAGTACTTTTTCACGTAACTGAAGCTCTCGACGTTTTTTAATAGCGCTTCCCGTAAATTTCAAACCCTTCAGACAGAATTAACTTCATTTGTTCAACAACTTCCCATAACCAATATTAAATCATGTTAACTGGCAGTTCTTGGTAGAAAACCATGATAATAAATGAAAACCAAAAGTTTTCTCTCGTTCTAGAGTATTACTTTTATTGTTTTTCGGCTTACAAGGTCATCTTCAGACATTTACTGAGTATTGTCACCAAAGAAGGTACAATATCTGCGAACAACATTGTATTCTGTAATTACATTAATAATTGCTTCTGCTTTTAATTGGTTTGTGTATCACTTTCCATGTTTTATACCTGCTGACGAAGCCTTGTCAGGTACTAATTTTAATTTATTTTATTCGTTTCGTTTATTAATAGAAGCTGTTATGTAGGCGTGCCATTCCCATTTTGTGTTTTTCCTGTCAACTCCATTTTTATTTATTTACTTTTCAATTTTCTACTTTTTCGTTGCATCACAACCACACTGTCAAAGATGTCACTTACTGTATGTTTCTGCTTCAATCTAGACTTGTAACTTTTCTTCCAATGTCGTTTACAATCATTGTAACTTCTTTGGTGACAATACTCAGTAAATGTCTGAAGATGGCCGTGTAAGCCGAAAACCGGTTAACACAAGAAGAGTAATACTCCAGAACAAAAGCAAACTGGTGCTTTTCATTTATTACCAATATTGTATTTTAGCAAATAATTTTTCTCTCGACACTGTACTCATTTTTACATTATCGACTACTATTATTGGCAGTGACACACACTTTTCCAGTCTATTTTTCTTGCGGTATCACTGAATATAAATGTACAATATCAGTGTATGTAAGTATTGGTCTCGCACTTTGCGTGTCGTCCAGTTTTTACGTCGTTATTTGTCTTTATTGCTGTGTGCTGAATTTCTTTTTCTTAATCCTGTGGTGTTGGGACTCGCCGCTGGGTGCAAGTCTTCTTTGAGGCCATCTAGACGAGTTTCGTTTCGGTCGTGAAATGATAATGAGGACAACGCGACATCCAGTCCCAGAGAGGAGGAAAGCCCCAACTCGACCGGGAATCGAACCGGGGCCCGTTCGGTTGGCACCCTGCCACGCTGCTCGGGAGCTACCGAGGCGGACTGCGTGTGGGGGGAACACGTGCATCGTGTACCAGTCAGTCACAAAACATTAAGTGTGTTTTCACTGCTGAGGTAGCTACATGTATCTGAAACCGACAGGGCCCTTTGCGAATCAGCAACAAATCTGTGACGGCATTCTACGCCACTGTGAGGCCTCATCCGCTTATTATGTAAAGATTAATGACCACATCCTACCGCGGCGGCGTAATATTTAATTGTTTCTGGCAACAGTTATATTTTCTCTGTTTCAGATTCTTCAGAGTCTTACGTACACCAGTCCGTGTGTGCATTTCAGTACGGACGTATCGGCTTTACTCCATATTCGCTGCATGGGCGCGGTCATTTCCGGCGGTGGCAGTGTTAGGGGGGCTCCTGTTCAGCCGGGCGCCCGCACCTGCTGCGCTGCCGGACCTTCACGGAGCGCGCAGCGGGCGGGCAGCGCACCGCCCCCTCGCCGCCCCGTCGCTGCCCCCTCGCCGATCCTCGCTACGGCAGCACGCGCTCGCAGCCACCGGATCACAACCACCTGCCAGACTCGTCGCTTCGTCAGCAGCTTTTCTGATTTACTGCCCTAACCGTCGCAAGAATGACTTTCCCTTCGTCAGTCTGTTTGCATACTTCGCTTAGCGCGTCACGTGCCGGCGACGCTCCCTGGTGGCTTCATCTCGATGGGCGGTCGTCCGAATGTTTTGAAGCATCTTCGCAATATCTTCATAAAGTGTTCACCATCACTCATTGTGATCAGCAAAATTAATTTTTACAATAAGCGCAACTACCTACAGTCTGTCTCAGATCCCACTTCAATACTAAAGAAGGTCAGGCCTGGTGACTTTTTTTTTTTTTTGCCATCATTTGTGGACATCTTCTACAAGTCTCTTAGTGGAACTTGCTGTCGTCCTAAAAACATGTGGTGACTGTTCATCAGGAGTGCCCCACGGGAGTGTGATAGGACCGTTGTTGCTCTTTATATACGGAGTGGTCCATTGGTAGTGACCGGGCCAAATACGTAACGAAATAAGCATGAAACGAAAAAACTACAAACGAAACTCGTCTAGCTTGAACGGGGAAACCAGATGGCGCCATGGTTAGCCCTCTAGATGGCGCTGCCATAGGTCAAACGGATATCAACTGCGTTTTTTTTTTTTAATAGGAACCGCCATTTTTATTACATATTCGTGTAGTACGTAAAGAAATATGAATTTTCTAGTTGCACCACTTTTTTCGCTTTGAGATAGATGGCACTGTAATAGTCGCAAACGTATAAATACGTGGTATCACATAACATTCCGCCAGTGCAGACGCTATTTCCTTCGTGGTACATTACCCGTGTTAAAATGGACCGTTTACCAATTGCGGAAAATGTCGATATCGTGTTGATGTATGGCTATTATGATCAAAATGCCCAACGGGCGTGTGCTATGTATGCTGCTCGGTATCCTGGACGACATCATCCAAGTGTCGGGACCTTTCGCCGGGTAGTTACGTTATTTAAGGAAACAGGAAGTGTTGAGCCACATCTGAAACGTCAACCATGACCTGCTACAAATGATGATGGCCAAGTAGGTGTTTTAGCTGCGGCTAATCCGCACATCAGTAGCAGACAGATTGCGCGAGAATCTGGAATCTCAAAAACGTTGGTGTTGAGATGGTACATCGACATCGATTGCATCCGTACCATATTTGTATGCACCAGGAATTGCATGGCGACGACTCTGAACGTGGTGTACTGTTCTGCCACTGGGCACAAGGGATATTACGGCACGATGACAGATTTTTTGCACGCGTTCTATTTAGCGACGAAGTGTCAGTCACCAACAGCGGTAACGTAAACCGGCATGATATGCACTATTGGCCAACAGAAAATCCACGATGGTTGCGACAAGTGGAACTTCAGCGACCTTGGCTGCTTAATGTATGGTGCGGCACTATGGGAGGAAGGATAATTGGCCCCCATTTTATCGGTAGCAATCTAATTGGTGCAATGTAAGCTGATTTCCTACGTAATGTTCTACCGATGTTACTACAAGATGTTTCACTGCATGACAGAATGGCGATGTACTTCCAACATGACGTATGTCCGGCACATAGCTTGTGTGCGGTTGAAGCATATTTCATGGCAGGTGGATTGGTCGTCGAAGCATCATACCACGGCCCGAAAGTTCACCGGATCTGATGCCCCGGATTTCTTTCTGTGGGGAAAGTTGAAGGATATTTGCTATTGTGATTCACCGACAACGCCTGACAACATGCGTCAGCGCATTGTCAATGCATGTGCGAACATTACGGAAGGCGAACTACTCGCTGTTGAGAGGAATGTCGTTACACATATTACCAAATGCATTGGGGTTGACGGACATCATTTTGAGCATTTATTACATTAATGTGGTATTTACAGGTAATCGCGCTGAACAGTATGCGTTCTCAGAAATCATAATTTCACAAAGGTACATATATCACACTGGAACAACCGAAATAAAATGTTCTAACGTACCTACGTTATGTATTTTAATTCAAAAGACCTACTTGTTACCAACTGTTCGTCTAAAATTGTGAGCCATATCTTTGTGACTATTACGGTGCCATCTATCACAAAGCGAAAAAGGTGGTCCATGTAAAACATTCATATTTCTTTACGTACTACACGAATGTGTAAAAATAATGGGGGTTCCTATTTTTAAATAAAACGCAGTTGATATCCGTGTGACCTATGGCAGCGCCATCTATCGGGCCAACGATAGCGCCATCTGGTGTCCCCCTTCAAGCTAGACAAGTTTCGTTCTGTGTAGTTTTTTCGTTTGATGCTTATTTCATGAGATATTTGGCCTGGTCACTATCAGTGGACCACCCTGTGTATAAATGATTTGGCAGACACGGTGGGCAGCAAATTTGAGGTTGTTTGCTGATCATACTGTGGTGTACAGTAATACGTCGAAGTTGAGTGAACCTAGGGAGATATAAGACGACCCAGACAAAATTTCGAGCCATGTGAGCCGCGTTGTATGAGGTGCCTTGCCGCGGTTCGCGTGGCTCCACCCCCCCCCCCCCCGGAGGTGTGTGTGTTGTCCTTAGCGTAAGTTTGTTTAAGTAGTGTGTGAGTCTAGGGACCGACGACCTCAGCAGTTTAGCCCCATAGAAATTTACCACAAAATTCCAAAAATTTTTTATGATGTGATAAATGGCAGCTAGCCCTAGATGTGGAAATGGTAAGTTAATGCAGATGAGTAGGAAGATGAGTCATGTAATGTTTGGATAGAGTGAAGTCGTTTTCGACTCAGACAAGTCCTTTAAATATCTGAGTGTAACGTTGCGACGCTACATGAAATAGTGTGACCATGTGAGAACTATGGTAGGGAAGGCGAATGGTTGATATTGCTTTATTGGGATAATTTAAGGAAAGAGTTTTTCACCTGTAAAGGTCCGACCAATTCATGAGCACTGAAAGAGTGTTTGGGATGCTTGCCACATCGGACTGAAGGGAGACATCGAAGCAATTCAGAGGCGGGCTGCTACTTTTATTACCGGTAGGTTCGAACAACGCCTAAGTATTGCGGAGATGCTTCGGGAATGCGAGGACGACGTTTTTTTCGAGAAACGCTACTGAGATCATTTAGAGAACTGCCGAACGACTGCCGAACGATTCTACTGCTGCCATCATACACTGCGCGTAAGGACCACGAAGATAAGACACGAGAAATTAGGGCTCATGTGGAGGCATACAGACAGTCGTTACTCTCTCACTCTATTTGCGAGTGGGAGAGGAAAGGAGATGACAAGTAGTGGCATACGGTACCCACCGCCACGCGCCGTACGGTGGCTTGCGGACTATGAGACGTATATGTAGATGTAGTACGGATAAAAGGAACGGATAGTTTTGTGTGACGGTTGTGTGTGGGCAGCTGGTCCCTCCGCACGGACGAGAGGCGCCGTACTCGCTGTGGTCAGGACGTCCTGCGGAAAGACTCCCGCCACGCATGTCGTTATGTAGGGCCCGTGCCCTGTGCGGCGCGCACTGTGTGCGTGTTTCTATGTCAGTCCCAACTGCTGATCATGAATCCGGGAGACGTAGCTGCATCGTTGCTAGTTCTACTGGTAGCAGATGACAACGCGTTGCTCGATTGTGTCTGTAAACAGACCTGGCGGGTAGAGTCCCAGTCAGTCATGGTTTACTAGAGATATGGAGTACATACCGTATACTTAACGGTGACTACTTTTTTACTCACATTATGGACGTTAAGCGCTGTGTGGTTTTGAACAACTGAGAGGTGGTTTGCCTTGCACATACTGTTGTGAAGGAAAATAATACGTTCTCAACAAAAATAAGGACTATCTTTAATTCTGAAAAATGCAGTTAATTTTCAACCCTTTAGGTCAATGAACTTTTTCAGCCCTTTTTGCACTGAGAAGATATCGTGTATTACTGTTTCTAAAGACTGTAAATTAACCGTCTACTTTCCTCCATTCAGCCCGAAATGCTTCCCACATGTATGAGACAGGAATAAGTGAGAGGTTGCCAAATGTATTCTATAATACTGAAAGATTACCGTCAAGACTCCTTGCCTAGGGACGCCAGATGAAAGTTGAAGTCGTCAAGCCCTGAATGAAAATTGCGCAACGGATAACTGAGGAGGGGAGCTTGAGAGCGCTACCTAGAGAGCGTGCCCTTTCCGTACGATACTAGGCAAGGGGCTGGAGGGCTCACACGCTGATGTGTGGGTCCATGCATTCTATATCTTTTATTTTAAATGAATTCCTTTAACTTGACTTCTTTGTGATTTTTAAGGAATGTGAAAGATTGATGACAATTGATTACGTATTTATTTTAAGCATTATCGCTCGACTTTACACCGATAGCAGCAATTGTCTCAGTTTACAGATGTTACAATTTTACAACTTATAGCTGGGGTATATTATATACTAATCTGCACGCACATTTCTACGGGCAAGACGGATTTGCGTTGGCCAAATGTATACCACCAGTCTCCCAATATTTTACATAGGACATCCACTATGTGAGAAGGATAACGGGCAAACTGGGGACCAGATGCAACATGGGGGGTCAAATTTACCAAATTAAATGAGAACATGCATTTCCTTACACAATCCGAAGCTGGAAATAAAAGAATTAGTACAAATATACAAATACCTCTCTTCCATGCGTGAACATTGAGACAGACGCACTGAGGACACGTCTGCTCACTTACCCGTCTTCTAGAATATGGCGGACACCCGGAGGTCTTCCTGGGCCCCGGTGGAGGGTGTGGTCGAACCACTTGGCCGTGAGCAACCTCTCCACCCCAAATCTTGTGACACTGGAAAGTCTTTGACTTTTACCTGCCTGTGCTTTCTCTCTTATCCCCTAACCAGGAGTAAGGTTGGCACTACCTTACTACAGAACTACTTCCCAACTAAGATTTGGCCACGCTTTACGGAAAGGTGTGAGGAGGATTAGGAAAGTTCATGTGCAGATTCACATTTACGTACAAGAAATGCATAATACAGGACACATATTAATACGTATTGTGAAGCCTGACACATTTCCTTCCACCACATGGGTTCTGTTGCACTCGCAGACGGCCGCGTCGTGTAACAAAATTGGCGGCGGGTGTCGCCTCTGTTTGTATTTCCCGTTGCGAGCGAGCAGCGAAACCTGCTGCTTATGGAGCGGAAACTACAGTACCGTTTCATCACCCCATGCGAGGATGGAAAGAAATGATCCGGAATGTTCTTCTCATGGGTGGACAATTTTGGTTCATTTCTTTTACTAATGTTATGTTCTATGCTTACGCAAAAAGAAAAGTGGAAACAATTGCAAACAATAGTTTGTGCTATATAAAAGATAAAAACAAATTTTCTACGTCCTGCTCTCTGGCATGAACGAATATTCGCGCTACGAGAGGATAAAATATACGGCCACTTGGCATTAGGCAATGGCATTTAAACGACATAGTAAGTGAATAACTTAGGAAATGTCTAAATTAACCTCCTAGGCAAACAAGTGATGACCATTCAAAATCATTCATCTCGTGATGAAAATTTAAGTTAAAATGAACCACAGAAATGTCATTTGTAAAATCAGATGGTGCTGCCAAGCACATGTAAAAATCTAAGTGAAAAGTGTAAGATCAACAAACAAATCCAATAATGCTAAAATTATTAATGAAAGAATTTACGTGAAGATGAACCAAAGAAATGTCATTTGCAATATCAAATGGTGCTGACATACACCTGAATTCGAAGTGAAAAGTGCAAAATCAACAAATCATTGTAATGATACTAAAACAATTAAGTAATGAATGAAATTTAGATTGGTCATTCGAAAACCACTAATGTAGTAATGATAACGTCGTAATCTGTCACTAAGCCTGTGGCTGACTAGTTGAATTAGCCAAGAAACTGCGCATCTTTGGCCTCGATTGGAGGAGCTGAAGTGTCTGTTTCACATAACTTATAATGGCATTTCCCGAATCGGGCTTAAATGAAGTGTTGACAGGTTAACTCCACTGCTAAAATGCAGAATCCATAGAGAGCAATGTTACTGACAAAAAATAATTCGTCAAACACTTTAGCTCCTCTCTGGGACCCTTATTTCACTCGTCAACATATAAATAACCACATATAGAAAATAATGCACAGGTACACACACATAGAAACGAACTCGTTGACACCCTACTATTCTGCAGTTTTGTCACATTTCTGTGGGTGCTGGGGTGGACGTCTCTTATAAAGGCGACTTGGAGGATAGGCTACTAGGGAACCACAACACTGAAAAGGGGAGCTGGCGGCGGCGTTGAGCGTAGCGTCCGTTGTCTCGTCCAGGTTTTTTCGCTGTACAGCAGCCCGCAACGTTGCCTCTCGCCCGGTTCCATCTCCTGCGTCCATACACTGGGGTGGGGCGACGTTGGAGATTTGCTGGGCATCGCTGTTCGTCGGCCCTCTCTCGTTATCGACAAGCCAGTGTGGCAGTTGTCGTCTGCATATGGTGGAGGGATGCGTCTGACGACACACGCCCCTTCTTCGACGCATCGTCTCGTGGTTGCTGTCAGCCGGTGCGTGTAGTATTGGCGACAAGCCCCCTTTTACCGGTACGCATCAGTGGTGAGAAACGCCCCCTTCTTCTGCTGCTGCTTGCCAGTGGTGAGACGCGCGCCCTTCTGCGTCGCATCATCTCGTGGTCGCTGCCAGCTGGTACGTGTGGAATTGGCGAGACACGCCCATTTCTGCTGGTGTGCGCCAGCGGCGAGACACGCCCTCTTCTCTTGGTGGTGCGTGCCAATGGTGAGGCACGCGCCCTTCTGTGTCGCATCATCTCGTGGTCGCGAGTTGTGGACACTAGTGAGAAGAGACACTTGTGAGAAACTCGAATGTGGCGACACTTGTGAGAAATCTGGGATACTGAGGGACCGGCTCAGGGTGTGTCGCAAACGCTGCGCCACTACCTGCTCGGCGACCATCTACTGCCGCTTGGTGTGTGTGACTGAGCGCTCGGCTTGTGCCGGTCCGGGCAGCTGCCGAGGGACGTTCACACTCCTCCAGTGCAGCCAGGTTACATTATTTCAGAATATTTTTGGGCAAGGAAGAGTGGCCTTAGATTAGAAATCAGCTGATTTTGCCCCCACGATATCATGTCAACCATTAGTTGCAGCACAGTTATTAGTAAGACCTTTTTCATTGGATTTTTTTGTTCTTATTAATCTTACATAGGGCATAATTTTCGCTCAACCTCATACTTGGCGATGCATTTTACAGAAACTATAGAAACGGAAAAAGTTTTCCATCTTTCAACTCCTCACCCAAAATTTGGTATGATAGGAGTGGCAACCTTCCACCATATATTAAGAGGAGCTAACTAAAGAATTTGCTTCTCAGTAAAAACTTTTTTCTTTAATTTTTCTGAGCACTATGCGACTTAACTTCTGAGGTCATCAGTCGCCTAGAACTTGTTGTTGTTGTTGTGGTCTTCAGTCCTGAGACTGGTTTGATGCAGCTCTCCATGCTACTCTATCCTGTGCAAGATTCTTCATCTCCCAATACGTACTGTAGCCTACATCCTTCTGAATCTGTTTAGTGTATTCATCTCTTGGTCTCCCTCTACGATTTTTACCTTCCACGCTGCCCTCTAATACTAAATTGGTGATCCCTTGATGCCTCAGAACATGTCCTATCAACCGGTCCCTTCTTCTTGTCAAGTTGTGCCACAAACTCCGCTTCGCCCCAATCCTATTCAATACTTCCTCATTAGTTATGTGATCTACCCATCTAAACATCAGCATTCTTCTGTAGCACCACATTTCAAAGGCTTCTATTCTCTTCTTGTCCAAACTATTTATCGTCCATGTTTCACTTCCATACATGGCTACACTCCATACAAATACGTTCAGAAACGACTTCCTGACACTAAATTCTATACTCGATGTTAACAAATTTCTCTTCTTCAGAAACGCTTTCCTTGCCATTGCCAGTCTACATTTTATATCCTCTCTACTTCGACCATCATCAGTTACTTTGCTCCCCAAATAGCAAAACTCATTTACTACTTTAAGTGTCTCATTTCCTAATCTAGGTCCCTCAGCATCGCCCGACTTAATTCGACTACATTCCATTATCCTTGTTTTGCTTTTGTTGATGTTCATCTTATATCCTCCCTTCAAGACACTGTCAATTCCGTTCAACTGCCTTTCCAAGTCCTTTGCTATCTCTGACAGAATTACAATGTCATTGGCGATCCTTAAAGTTTTTATTTCTTCTCCATGGATTTTAATACCTACTCCGAATTTTTCTTTTGTTTCCTTTACTGCTTGCTCAATATACAGATTGAATAACATCGGGGAGAGGCTACAACCCTGTCTCACTCCCTTCCCAACCACTGCTTCCCTTTCATGTCCCTCGACTCTTATAACTGCCATCTGGTTTCTGTACAAATTGTAAATAACCTTTCGCTCCCTGTATTTTACCCCTGCCACTTGAAGAATTTGAAAGAGAGTATTCCAGTCAACATTGTCAAAAGCTTTCTCCAAGTCTACGATTGCTAGAAAGTTAGGTTTGCCTTTTCTTAATCTAGCTTCTAAGATAAGTCGTAGGGTCAGTATTGCCTCACGTGTTCCCATATTTCTATGGAATCCAAACTGATCTTCTCCGAGGTCAGCTTCTACCAGTTTTTCCATTCCTCTGTACAGAATTCGCGTTAGTATTTTGCAGCCGTGACTTATTAAACTGATAGTTCGGTAATTTTCATATCTGTCAACCCCTGCTTTCTTTGGGATTGAAATTATTATATTCTTCTTGAAGTCTGAGGGTATATCGCCCGTCTCATCATCTTGCTCACTAGATGGTAGAGTTTTGTTCGGCCCGGCTCTCCCAAGGCTGTTAGTAGTTCTAATGGAATGTTGTCTAATCCTGGGGCCTTGTTTCGACTTAGGTCTTTCAGTGCTCTGTCAAATTCTTCACGCAGTATCATATCTCCCATTTCATCTTCATCTACATCCTCTTCCATTTCCATAATATTGCCCTTAAGAACATCGCCCTTGTATAGTCACTCTACATACTCCTTCCACCTTTCTGCTTTCCCTTCTTTGCTTAGAACTGGGTTTCCATCTGCGCCCTTGATAGTCATACAAGTGGTTCTCTTTTCTCAAAAGGTCTCTTTAATTTTCCTGTAGGCAGTATCTAACTTACCCCTAATGAGGTAAGCCTCTACATCCTTACATTTGCCCTCTAGCCATGCCTGCTTAGCCATTTTGTACTTCCTGTCAATCTCATTTATGAGACGTTTGTATTCCTTTTTGCCTGCTTCATTTACTGCATTTTTATATTTTCTCCTTTCATCAATTAAATTCAGTATTTCTTCTATCACCCAAGCATTTCTACTAGCCCTCGTCTTTTTACCTACTTGATCCTCTGCTGCCTTCACTACTTCATCCCTCAAAGCTATCCATTCTTCTTCTACTGTATTTCTTTCCCCCATTCTTGTCAACTGTTTCTTTATGCTCTTCCTGAAACTCTCTACAACCTCTGGTTCTTTCAGTTTATCCAGGTCCCATCTCCTCAAATTCCCACCTTTTTGCAGTTTCTTCAGTTTTAATTTACAGTTCATAACCAATAGATTGTGGTCAGAGTCCACATCTGCCCCTGGAAATGTCTTACAATTTAAAACCTGGTTCCTAAATCTCTGACATCTTCTAGTATCGCCAGGGTTCTTCCATGCATATAACCTTCTTTCATGATTCTTGAACCAAGTGTTAGCTGTGGTTAAGTTATGCTCTGTGCAAAGTTCTACCAGGCGGCTTCCTCTTTCATTTCTTAGCTCCAATCCATATTCACCTACTATGTTTCCTTCTCTCCCTTTTACTACTCTCGAATTCCAGTCACCCATGACTATTAAATTTTCGTCTCCCTTCACTACCTGAATAATTTCTTCTATCTCATCATACATTTCATCAATTTCTTCGTCATCTGCAGAGCTAGTTGGCATATAAACTTGTACTACTGTTGTAGGCGTGGGCTTCGTGTCTATCTTGGCCACAACAATGCGTTCACTATGTTGTTTGTAGTGGCTTACCCGAACTCCCATTTTTCTATTCATTATTAAACCTACTCCTGCATTACCCCTATTTGATTTTGTATTTATAACCCTGTATTCACCCGACCAAAAGTCTTGTTCCTCCTGCCACCGAACTTCGCTAATTCTTACTGTATCTAACTTTAACCTATCCATTTCCCTTTTTAAATTTTCTAATCTACCTGCCCGATTAAGGGATCTGACATTCCACGCTCCGATCCATAGAACGCCAGTTCTCTTTCTCCTGATAACGACGTCCTCCTGAGTAGTCCCCGCCCGGAGATCCGAATGGGGGACTATTTTACCTCCAGAATATTTTACCCAAGAGGACGCCATCATCATTTATCCATACAGTAAAGCTGCAGGCCCTTGGGAAAAATTACGGCTGTAGTTAACCCTTGCTTTCAGCCATTCGCAGTACCAGCACAGCAAGGCCGTTTTGGTGAATGTTACAAGGCCAGATCAGTCAATCATCCAGACTGTTGCCCCTGAAACTACTGAAAGGCTGCTGCCCCTCTTCAGGAACCATACGTTTGTCTGGCCTCTCAACAGATACCCCTCCATTGTGGTTGCACCTACGGTACGGCTATCTGTGTCGCTGAGGCATGCAAGCCTCCCCACCAACGGCAAGGTCTATGGTTCATGGTGGGGGGGGGGAGGGGCTAGAGCTTAGAACTAATTAAACCTAACTAACCTAAGGACATGCCCGAGGTAGGATTCGAACCTGCGACCGTAGCGATCGCTCGGCTCTAGACTGTAGCGCCTACAACCGCACGGCCAGACAGCCGGCTGCTCTTAACAGCTGTGAAAAAGAGATCGTACGATTCCCGCTTTTTATTGGGTAGCAAGGCGTACACGGTTGGAACTGTCTTTGTTTCCTCCTCAGAACTAGGAATATCGGCATGAACAACAAATAACTGTCCAAACTGCTTGCTGGAGCTTTTGAGCGTTCCATCAACAAAGAACGAATTGCAGTCTGTTAAACAGGATTTTCCCCTTTCGCTGGCGAACACCAATATCCTATCATTTGGTATTCTGTTGTCATCTGCAAATGATGTTCTTGCAGAAATATTCCTGCAGCATCGGTCAGATCTTGTGTAGATCTCATGGTTGCCTGATGCGCTGCAGCGACCGTTTTGCACTTCTGTGTGACGGCGGTGATGTGACGATGTCGTATCCTTGATTGAACAGCGGCCCTACTTCTTCGGCGTAAACAGATGAAACTGAAGTTTCCGTTTCTTTTGCACGCCTTTTGGCGTTTGCCACGTGTTTTCGCACTTCATTAACCGCGACGTCCGGAACACATGTATGGCTGCCTTCACCTGAAACTAAGTTGTATCTGGTAGTTAGTCTTTCTTTACACTTATTGTTTACGTTTACGCACCGCCAATAACTTACACCTTCATTGTTGGTATATTCCGCTAAATCCACAGCAGTGCTGAACTGCGGCGGGCAACCTGTTTGGTGTCCCTGTAGACTGCCCGCTACCTGTTCGGCCGGGTCTCCTCACAACTGTCCCTCCTGACAAGTGTCCCTCCTCACAAGTGTCCCTCCTCACAACTGTCCCTCCTCACAACTGTCCCTCCTCACAAGTGTCCCTCCTCACAAGTGTCCCAACCCTGTTGCCCCGCCAGGCGCTGAAGCCCATTGATGTACGACCCTCCCCGCGTTTGCGGAAGTGCAGACTCCCCAAGTAACTGCATGCAGTGTGTCGCATCCTCCGGTGCTCGCCTCGCCACAAGCAACCCAGGGAAGTAGCAGAGAAAACCAAAAGCAAGATCACACACAGTTCCCAACATGCATAGCAATCAAGTGAAAAATAATCTGAGATATCAGTACAAATACTTTCATCACAATGATCTTATTCGGCCCGCTCCCACCGTGATATGATATAAAACATTAATGAAATTGATGAAAATGAGAGGCGAAATGCGAAAGAAGGCAAGGAATCTCTCCACAAGTGGACCTGAGTTTGGACTGCGGATTTTCGCGTCAAGCAGGATCCTGTTTTCAGGTCAAGCTTGATCTGAGGTTATTTACTGCCTCAACCCAAGGCTAAATGCTTCATACAATTGGCCGCAGAAGTAGCAAACGAACTGTATAGCATTGCCCATGACAAACATGAAGCGAACACGAATCATTCTAATCATATGTATGCAAGAGCGCCGACTTTCCAAAATATCGGTAGGTGCATATCAATGGTGGAATGTAGTATATGTTTTCTGAGGAGTATTGATAGATTTTAAAATGATTCCCTTTCCTTTATAATCTTCTATGAACACGGCCCGTGTCAAAGATCTGTGTTGAGATAAACCAAAATATACCAGTACTATAAGAATATGTTGAGACTGCGCTAGCTCAATCGGTAACGCATCTGACTTAAATCCAACAGAAATGAGATCAAACTCGGGTTCAAATGTATTTGGACGAACCTACAGACTCAGAGATGCAATCTATGCAATATGGGACTGCCTACAAAAATAAAAATCCTGACCCCTAATATAAAATTTACAACTTATAATTAACCAACGTAACTTTCATTACAGCAGTTGGAAATAGTAATTGAATGGAGTGTGTTGTAAAATCCCACGTGATATAAACAAAGAGGTCATTCGTTTATTATATTCAAAGAATTAAACAAAAGTTATTAATACATATAAATGTTTCTAAAAATTAAACACATTATAGTGATTGACAGTCACCATCAACAACCATAGACCTATAGATCTATCTATTGTTTGATTGATTTGCACTTATAAAACCCCACTGTAATCACATTGACCTCTAGAGAAACTGGACCATGAGGTGCAGTCTCTGTGATGGAAGGTATTGACTCTTTCACTGGCATGAACAGATCCCTTTGAATACTGTGGAGGCTAAGTTCACTACCTCTCTCTTGGGTCATACAACTCAGCAGATTGTTCTTTATGAGTTTCAAAAATAATCATTCAGCTGAAGAAACGGCAAGAGGAATAGTTAAAAACAGGCGAAATTTTATGCACTACTCTGGAACGCTATAGCTACGATTGAATTCTCTGTTACTGACAGTTCTGTTAATCAACTGTCTAGGTGAATGAGGCTACTTCTTGTTTCTGAGCTTTTTTGGTCTGGAAATTTACTGGATAAATCCTCCTCACATTCATTTCGAAGAATTACTACTGTAGTCTCTTCGTCGGAAGCAGAAGTTCTAAATTTTGTGAAAATAATTTTGAAGAAACGGTCAACGTTATGCATACCCTGAAATTTGCTCTTTTATTTGCCATGTCCCATTTCTTCGTCGAAGATGAAGCGCATGACACTGCTTCTTAAAAATTTCTACTGATAGCAAGATAAATTATCAGCTGCATCTGAACAAGAGAACACGCTTGATCAAGCTCTCCATTCTCCTACAGCAATATTTGAGATGCTAAATTGCAGAGCTTTTATTGCAGCGCTACCTGAAAAATTAATTTACATTTCTTTAATTGGTTTTCCGAAACAACAGCTTGTTCTCTTCCTTCACTTTACTTAAAACAGCACTAAACTCTGCTCGAACAGGACCTGGAAGGCCCAACGGTTACCGGCCGGCCGCCGTGTCCTCCTCAGCCTAAAAGGGGTCACTGCATGCTGTTATGGAGGGGCGTGAGGTCAGCACTTCGCTCTCCCGACCGTATGTCAGTTTATGAGACCAGAGCCGCTACTTCTCAGTCAAGCAACTCCTCAATTCGCCTCACAAGGGCTGAGTGTACACCGCTGGCCAGCTGCGCTCGGCAGACTGGGTGGTCACCCATCCAAGTGCTAGCCCAGCCCGACAGCGATCAACCTCAGTGATCTGACAGGAACCGGTGTTACCACTGCGGGAGGACCGTTGGCTTGCCTTCACTTAGATGTCAATATTATTATTTCCTGAGGCTTAAGTAGCCCAATAGACGTAAACATAACGGAAGGCTTTCACAATCTGGTCTCTCGAAGACGAACGTGTTGGACGAAGCTTTTTTTAAGGTTAAGAAGATACCAAAAGTTTCCATCTTTTAATTCTATGACTGACGAATGATACGACGTTTCTACTGCGTCTTAAAAGACCTTACTTCTTGAATTCCACATGTAGCATCGTTACAACGTGCTAGACGTAAAGTAGGCGCTTCACAATGTACGTATTTTGGAGTCTTTCGTCTTTTTTGACTTCTCGTTCTGATCACTTCGCATGTGGCTGACATATTGGCACCCTGACTGCAGTATTTACTTAAAAATTCCCCTTTCATCTATTGCAATTAGCATTTCCTTTTCTCGTCCTAATGTACGTTCTTCATCTTTTATTTCACGAAACCTTAAAAAGCTTTCATTTATCTTCATGTCACAGGGCTTTCCGTTGTAACATATCTAAATATCTGAGTTAACTGATCGCTTTTTGTAATGCGCTGTGTTGCATGTGTAACAATATAAATTTATGAGGCACCATTATTATGACTAATAATTTTTTTTTCAACAGCACAGGATACGATATTCTGAATTGAAGGGCTAAGGTATTTTTGTGTATAGGCCTATTTTGGTTTACTTATTAAATTTGTGAGAAATTTGCTGGTTCCTAAAAACCTTACACTGTTTTATTTTCCTGTTTCCTCCCTTAGTCCCCGAAAAGCTATGTTATTCGATTCCATTCATATTCACAATAATCTCAAGCTCCTATTCACACGCTCTGACTTTTCGTTAGTTATGAATACATACCGGCCTCACCTGTGATCTTCTTACACCACGAACTGAAAACAACGCATGCCTCCAGACGTGCCGCCTCGCACCTCCAACCACTTCCCTCCAAGTTGAAGGATTTTGTCGGGCAAACAACTTTTTAGTTTCATCATTTACATCCAACTGTCATAACTTCTCGCTTCATAATACCACTGACTTGTCACACTGCAGTTTTCTGTAACCGTTGTTCTAAACTCAGTAGACTGGCCGTTATTACACCATTACTTCTTACTGGATAATTGACAGTGTTGTCGAATAAAGATATGGCAAAAGTTAAATGTTCACACAAATGTGCATTACACAGTCTCCGGTACAATAAAAATCTAAAATGGATGGTTATATATCTATAACTAACTTGAGCCAAGGCCCAAGGAACATGGTGCACACGAAGTGGTATGGGAGACGGCAAAGACAGGATTGTTTATGTACCCTGTACCAAAAATTTAGTGTTTACTGATTCTATGAAACAGTGTTGATCTGACCATTTCTATGTGCTTGACTTTACTGTTTATCATATACACAGTTCTGTGCTTATATCCGTATATATTTTAATATTTTATTTTGATTTTTAATTCTTAGTAAAATAACAATAATGTTTTACTTTCTGAGGGCTGCCAAAGTACCAGGCTTGCCCGCACTGCTGGTTTTAATGTTACAGCCCTACACAAGCCATGCGTTCCGAGTTCTACTCAGACTAAAATGAGTACTGGGGACCAACTCTGGGACAACAGGGACCCACTGACCACGTGTCTGCCCACACAACCTTCTCTGTGGCAGATCCAGGACTGCAAGGGCTGTGGTGGAGTGGGTTTAGCTTAGAAGGATACGTTACTGTAACGAATATTCTCGAAATATGTCATTGTGACATTAATCGATTCTTCCTCTGTTAAATTTTTTGTCTTTTTTCAACTTTTATTTCACTTACAAGATACCAGTTATATCTTTATCAGGCATTGCTAACTTTAAACAACCCGCATGCAAAGTGTCTGTAAGAGGCAACAATATTATCAACACATTACTAAAAGAATATAACACATTCATACAAATCAAAATGAAAAAAATCCTTATGAATCAGATAGTTTGAATTTATTGGAGAGAGAACTATGCAAAGATTTATTTGTGAACAGAACTACACAACAACTCCGTTTACATACCAATTAATAATCATGACATATAAACTTTCAGTATAAAACATTTTCCTTCTCATGTCATTTGCACATATGAATTTGTTTCCAATTTTGGTACTACCAATATTTTTGTCATTTATTTATCAACATGCAAAAATTGCCCAATTATTCAATCTTTACGTATCATCGTTGACATAAAAAACGTTTTCAGTCGTCTAAGTGCTGAGAACGACTGCTCAGAGGTACAGGAAGTAACAGGTATAGTTAAAATTATCTGAACAAGCATCACAAATTCTATAAGCATTTCAAGCATGGGACCACTGTTTCCCCCACTTAAGATATTCCTAATGTCTGAAAGTTGGCCACTTCATCTTCCTTCATTCTGCACACATCTAGAAACATGCCCCCTATGCAGTGTTAGCTTATCTTCATCGAAAGTCTCATCCATAGTACTACACGATTCGATCAACACCAATTTCAGCGATGGCAAAAGCTTCAAATAATAAGTTCCAAAACATTTGGGTCAAATCTACGATTTAGCGAATCCACATCCACGTCAATTATTTAAAAAAAATATTCGTCTGTACATTTTCTCTGGCGTTTGACAAGTATGAGAATCACTATCTTCTTCGTAGCATTTTTGGTATCTTCATTCTGTAGTTTTTCCTCCTATCTATGTAATTATGTAGTTATGTAGTTCTCAATTCTTTCGAGCAATCAATTATTCATAATAGGAAACACAGTCATAACTCAGTCACTCAAAATGATTCAGAAATTTTACTTGTTAGAACGAAATCAGGCGATGATTATTCTTCTCTGTAGGCTCGTGCTTTGCGGCAGTCTGTATAAATAAAATGCCTCGTATCTTTAGGAGCGTTGTATAATCAGTCAGGAAACCTTAGATCAAGCGGATATTTGGCTTTGATGAAGTTTAACCTTCCGAAGAAGTAATGGAGCTCTTGGATTATTGAATGCAGGTTCGTATCCAGTCTTTCGGAAGTTCCCTTCCGATTAACAACTACGCAATATATCGATGAATATCATTAATTCTCAAATGTCAAATAATATAAATTGTTACACACCTTTTGTATGAAGGAGCAATATATATATATATATATATATATATATATATATATATATATATAATCGTACAATTTCGTATCAGTTATCTTTTGTCATATATCTCAATATTCAGATTACAATTCTTCAAACAATGCTCAGGCTAATCGGCACGAAGACAATCTCGGAAGCTTTTTTTCTAACAACCACCAGAGAGAGTACTACAAAGAATAATTATGGGCTCATGGCATAGCTATTGTATGAAACTACTTTGCGCATGGATACTGCGAGTATGAAGATAGAAAATTAGGAAACGTCATTCAAGGGTAGAATTGTATCAGAATAATTCATCGAATATAAAGAGATATTACACTTCTTCTGTGCAAAACTGGTTCATGAATGTTACTTTCCACCCCTTTTCACATCGTTTCATTCCACAACTCAGAAAATGTATTCCTTTGTGAAGCTACACTTGCAGACATGGTTTCCACCAATGTTTTGATTTCCCAGTACGACAACGGTTTCTTCTGAAAGGAAGAATGAATTTCCTCAATCCTCCCAAAAGCTGAAATTAACATTTTCATGGAAATAAAAAACCGAATTGATACAAGCCTGAAAAAATCTGCTAGCTATTCCACCGACTTAACTGTTTCCTTCTGACACATCTTCCAATAATTGCGAGATATCGTCATAATTATTATCAACGATTTTAGTTGATTGTACACTGACACACTACCTCATATGACAGAATGGTTAGAAAGTCAGTTTGAACATTTTCTGCAACACCAATTTCCTTGTCTTCTTGCAGAGACTGAAACACCACTAGTCTTTTCGGCTTATGTCTTACAAATAATATTAATTCATGAAGAACCATCAGAAAGTTTTGCACATGACTAGTACCTAGCATCGCATCTGGTACTACCAAATTCATATTATGCTGTGAACAATGAACAAATATACCTCTCGGCAGCAACTGAATAATCCTACTTTGAAATCCAGTTAAACGTCCACTGGCATTGCTCGCGCCATCATAAAATTGACCACGACTCTATTTTATACCGAGGGATGAACATCTTATGACATCCTGGACGACTTCAAACAATGTCCTAGGACTTGCTGAAGCTACTCAATAGAAGCCTGTAATTTTGTTTTTAATTTGAAGATTTTTATCGACATATCTGAAACATTTGGTTAGTTGTTCCTTCACTGATGTGTCGTAAGGCTCATCTACAATAAGAGAAAAGTGTAGTGCCTCCTTATTAGACTTCACGATGTTTTGCTGTACATCGCTGGATAATAACGAGACAACTTCATTCAATATATGGTGAGAGACCCAATTATTTGCAGTTCTCTGCAGCCGAGATTCCAAGTCAGGACCATCTCCTGCTCTAACAGCAGCAACTGATGAATATTTGATGCTTCATTGGTCTGACCAAGAGTTGCTATTCCTTACTGACTTGATAACTGCAGGGACGATATTATCTTCAAAATCGCCTTGCATGCATTTTTCACATCTTGTAATTTATATGTTGAGTTGAGGGATATCACGTTGGTACCTTGTTCCGCAGTTGCCAGAGCAGTCACAGGCGTTTTTCATGAACTCTGAAACGTTCAATTGCCTGTCTCCACAGGGAAAATCCATTTCGAACAAATGCGTTACACTGTCTGCAGAAGTAGCAGCTGGTGACGGAAGCACTACACTGGAACCAAAAGCGTTTTTACACACACTACTGAACATTTTGTCCATTCTTTGCCGTAATCAATCAAAGAAAATGTGTTTTTCCATCCTTCATGGCATGACCTACCTGACGGTTTTTTGAAATTTTTTGCTGACTTACTACGGCAACTCGAAGAAGACATATTCTTGGGTTCCTTATTTTTTTGGTTGAACATGCCTCTCACTATTGTCGGTGTCAGTAATATCCACTTATGATGAGGACGACGGCAAACATACGACGAATTTATCCATAGCGACAAGGAAACTGTTCGTGTTCGAAAGTGTGTGTAGAAGCAATACTGAATATTATGATTCAGCTTTCCACACTCGTCCAGTAATCGCGCAACACTTGGAAACTGTGAAAATTTAGCCCGACGACGAGCTTTCGCTCCACCCATCCCGTCAATAGATCCTCTCCCTTGTACTAGCTATTAACGCAGTAACACACATTCAGTCCCGCGTCCTTCAAAGCCGTTGTGTCAACAAACGAAACGATAACAATCCACATTACGTCAAAACAATTTCGTTGAAATCTTCAACCACAGGGCTGTTACGCACAAAAAAAAAAAAAAAAAAAAAAAAAAAAAAAAAAATGTTAGGAATGGAGTTGGCGCATTAAATAGCGTGTCACTTGCAAGTAAACAGCCTATAAAGATAATAGCGGAAACAACGGCTGAGTGTGTGACAGCGACTGCAGCATGCCCTCGTGGTTGGAAATGAATACTAACAGGTTGGCGTGTGTAAACAAACGTAGGAGGGCTTACCTGAAAGATAGTTCCTGTTTGTTCATGAGCAGAAAATGCATGGTAGAGGTGTTATTTGAGCCATACATGTTTGAAATGATTATTGGCAACAAAGTGATCGAATGTCTTTCTACAGATTCCCGAGGACTAAAGCAATGTGAGTATTAATGTAAATTTGTGGTTAGTGTCTTTCAGTGAGTTAGTTGTGCTTTTTATGTTTGAGAAAGTAATTATTTCTAACTTGGCTTTTGTTATTTCTAGATGTAAACAGTGATTTATTCGTAACAGGAGGGCAGATCTTGGCGGAATAGTTATAAAAGAAGGACCAGAGCATTTAAACAGAAGTCACGTAGTATGCTCTGATCATTTTGTAGAGAAGAACTTTACGAACAAGAATCTACTAAGCCAACGATAAGAATTGTTTGTAAAGCAATGAAATGGCTATATTTAATGCTTGACCAATGATTTGTTACATACAACAATATTTATTCTCGTTTCAGTATTAGGCCTGGCTCTGTTCCTTCAGTTTTTCCCTATAAAATGGAAACTAATTTCAGACCAAGCCTAAAGTTGAGAAAGCGAGAAGAGGAAGTGGAGCTACAAGAGTCAGTCGCTGACGTTCAGGCTGAAGTGAACGATAATATCATTTCCAAAGTGAAACAAAAGTGGGGAACATGATTCCCATTAATTTGAAAGTGGAGAATGTAGCAGAAAAGAGTATCGAGACAGAAAGGGGTGATTCGTGCTCTGAGATCTGAGATGTGTATTTTAAAGCGCAAAGTAATGAAGTGTAGCACTGCTAAAAGCAATGTTTCTCATGATTTGACAGGCAAGTTTATCAACCTACAGGGAATTATGAAAAACAGGAAACATAAGGGAAGAAGGTATACAGAGCAAGGGAGGAGCTTTGCTTTGGCTTTTCATTTCTGTTCACCAAAACTATACAGGTTTTGGACGAAATATTTTTGTTTACCTACACCAAGGAGCTGGTTGAAAAATTTGAGAGGGTACGCCAGGTATTAATAGCTTAGTGCTTGATTTGTTACAACTAAAAGTTGAAAAAATGTAACCATAGGAAAAAATTGTGTCAGTAGTATTTGATGTCACTGAAGTCACTGAGGACCTAGAATGCACAAAATTACTTACTTCAAGGTTTTGAGGACACCACTGTAGAAAGTTGTTGTGATTCAAAGTTAACTGAGCGCCAGTTATGTAAGATTGTAGTGACGATCAAACGTCTATACTTAAATATTAAGCAAATAATAGCTTATTATTTGACCTGAGAAGTCATGTCAGGGGTGATAATAAAAGATTTGTTGATTAACATTTTGGTTCAAATTCAGGATAGTGGTCTATGACCTAAAACTGTAGTTTGTGGTCAAGGAACAAATAATGTAAATATGCGAAAACTATGAGGGATTAACTCAGAAAATCCATTTATTGAAGTGAATGGAGAAAAAGTATTTTGTTTTCTATGACGCTCCTCACTTATTCAAGTCACTGAGGAATAATCCAAGAAATATGACTTCCAGTGGAAAGCAAAGGTCTGTAGTTGGACTCACAGTGAAGAATTTTAAAAGAAAGACTCAGTAGTTGTACCTAGACTTGCTCTCAACCTCACAAAACTATGCATCACACTCGCTCCATTCTCACCAATGAAGGTGTGTTTAGCAGTGAGAACCCTAAAGTCACTCTGTTGCTTGCGGTATTCAAGTACATATGAGATTTGATTCTTTGCCACCCTCACCTCCTGTTACAGCTTATTTCATTGAAACGTGTGTTAACCTATTTGACAGTATCAAATCACCCAAATGTAGCAATCCCAAACAGTATAGAAAAATACTTTGCAGTGATTCGTGCGGTTTGTTTATTCTGGCGCCAAAGACTGTGCACCGGGTCACTTCCGAACACTGAAGTTGCGGAATCCTGGGCCTCATCAGTACTTGATCCACTGGGCAGTGGAGAAGTTTTGTCCCTGTCTCATGCTGCAACGTTACCCATTCAGATAGCGACAATAAACGATGTACTGGATTAGAGTCACAATCGTCTTTTAGAAGGATGCACACATCTTGAGGAAATTCTTTTAGGATACTTTTGTTGTTTCTATTGAAATACCATTTAGTGTTCTGTGGAACATCCTAAGAAAAGACTTGGCTTTGAGCACTATGGGACTTAGCTTCTGAGGTCATCAGTCCCCTAGACCTTAGAACTATTTAAACCTAACTAACCTAAGGACATCACACACATCCATGCCCGAGGCAGGATTCGAAACTGCGACCGTAGCAGTCACGCGGTTCCAGACTGTAGCGGCTAGAACCGCTCGGGCACTCCGGCCGGCCCTAAGAAAAGGATCCAAGGCTGACTCATACAGAGGCACTGACAGCTAATAGCGTTGCCTGAGAGATTTATGAACTCTCACAGGATCTGTTTTCGCGTCACTGATAGATGCGGGGTGTTCCAAAAGTCCATACGATCGTTAGCATCGCGTGCCGTATGCCGCAGTGAATACACCGAAATGAAACTCAGTGAAATACAAGTTATTATGATTTAATATACATTTTTACTTACAAATTTTCACATTAAATGCTGAATGAGTCCCCCCTGCTGGTAAATACATAATTCAATTCGTCTAATTATATTTCCAAACACAAGCTGTAACATTTCTTGTGTAATAGAAACAGTGAAAGTGGGTATTGCGGTTTTCAATTTATCGATGGATTTTGGACAGTTGCTTTCGCTGCACCCCGGAAGAAAAAGTCAGGTGGTGTTAGGTCAGGCCATCATGGAGGCCAAAGTCCCTGTGAAATTATCCGCTCACCAAAAATGTCAGTAAGCAGGGACATTGAAACGCGAACTGTATGCGCGGTTGCAGCATCTTGCTCAAAATAACCGTTTAGTATTTCAGTTAACATAAATTCTCCTACGAAAGGTACAGAACATCACTGCAGTATCGTTGTGCGTTTATTGTTTCGTTGATAAACCCAGGCAGGCGAACAGTCATATGCCACGCATGGGTAACAATCATACGGCACTGCGGAGAGACTGTTTTAACGTCCCGTGTTATACAATTTGTACCGGTTAACAGCTTCTGCATGGAGTTCTTTCTGTGAACAACAACATATCTTAACATGTTGCATAACTGTCTATCTAATGGAACCCAGTGTAAACATTCGATCTTGTGCTTTAGGCAAAAACATTTACAGCACTTTCAATCACGCACAAACATCAAAAGGGTGCGTCATGCACGCTTCACATTTCCCGTTATCAGACTGACGGGGCAAACGGCCAGTGCAGTCGCCGAGGGGAATCTCGAATGTGGGGGCGCGACGCCTAATGTGGACAGCGAATCCGGCAGAGGGAGGAATCGTTAGCGCCAGAAATTCACCTGGAACAGATCCCGGCCATTCACTCCCCTCTATAGTAAGGAACAAATACTGGAACAAGTCCCGCCCTTTCACCCCTTCTGCAGCGACTGTGCATATTCTTTGAGATCTTCCCGTAGTCTTTGGTCTTGATCGCATGTTTCGTTTACTACGTTTGTTTGCTCGTTACAGTACCGAGCAGTGTTCCACTGCTTTGCAGAATCTGTATCTTTTAACGCATTTCCTTCGCCGTCTTAGCAGCGTACTTATGCGTTGTAGCAGTATTTGCGGTTTTTCCGTGTTTCCTTTGTGACTTTCACAGCGTTTGCTTTGTCATTGTAACATTATTTTACAACGCTTGTACTTCTTCGCTGCAACAGTGTTTTGAAATGAATGCTTTTAGATGTCACGTTTGAGGAAACGAGTGCAGTTACCACAGGCCTCTGAGGCGGCATATTTACACAGTGAACCCACGGAAGCTCAGCGAAATAATGCCTCCTGTTAAAATTACGAACGTTCGTCTACCTGTCGGTGCTACTTACGTGATAATGATTTTACTTTAAGCAGTTTATAGCACTGCCAAAAGAATATTCCTGGGGAAGGGCAACAGAAACGTTGATCTATACGATGTGTTCATTTGAAACTGATTCCACAAGGTGCTGGATGGATCCTTTCCAATTCGAACACGACTTAAGTGTGAAGAATCATTCCATTCATTGCTGAAACCACACAAGTCTCACAGCATTTTTGGAAAGTGTACCAATAATTAATTTGGCACCCTTAAACAACAGTAATCATTTAATTGGGGTTTTAACTTATTTCAAAACATTTGATAAAGATTTAAATTTTAGACGACCTAGGACACACGCTTTTGTCCTTTGAAATAGTCAGAGTTTCTTTCACTGTAGTAAACACTGAAGATGTTTCAATCATCTAGTACAGATTTAACAGAATAAAATCATTCATAACAACTAACTTTATCATTACTGTTGAACTTATCACACTACCAAAGTCAACTGAAATAAGTGTGAAGAATCATTCCATTCATTGCTGAAACCACACTAGTCTCACAGCATTTTTGGAAAGTGTACCAATAATTAATTTGGCACCCTTAAACAACAGTAATCATTTAATTGGGGTTTTAACTTATTTCAAAACATTTGATAAAGATTTAAATTTTAGACGACCTAGGACACACGCTTTTGTCCTTTGAAATCGTCAGAGTTTCTTTCACTGTAGTAAACACTGAAGATGTTTCAATCATCTAGTACAGATTTAACAGAATAAAATCATTCATAACAACTAACTTTATCATTACTGTTGAACTTATCACACTACCAAAGTCAACTGAAAATCTGAACTATCAGATATCCAATTGTATGTCACCTACAGTTTGTTTCCGCTTTTGATTTATTCCAGTGTGTTAAGTAGTTACAAGAATTTTACTGAGTCAATAAAAGTATGTAATTATAGAATTTGTTGTACTTATTACCTTGCTCATTTCACATGTTTGCAAATTACTCACTGTGCTGGACATTTGAGATGGACCCATTGAAATTTAAATTTAGTTTTGTGTTGATAATCGAAGTACAAGCAGTCTACCTTGTTTCTCTACATGGGGAATCAGTCAACAGTTAACTGTTGGCTTATTATTCTCTTGGTAACTTATTTATATTGAACTATAATGTTATGAAATTTCATGCAAAACTTCCACTGCCATGGTATAGCTGGGTTACCGAACCCTTGGAGCCATTTACTTTTTTCAACATCTTCCTTTAGTTTGCTCCAAGTAAATTTGTTAAGAGCAAATAACGTGAAAATATGGCACTTTAGTACCTTTTTTTAATTTTTTTGTGTAGGTTACATATGATTCACATGGCCCCAGAGTAAAAGTACCAGGTGTGTCATTTGCTATGTCGCTAATAATTTTAGGTTTGTACTCCTATCGGTTTTTCATTCCACAGCATTATTTGTGTACAGTTCCATTATTGGTATCCAGCATTGTTGCCACAGTCTTTATTTAGTATTGTTTGCTCCATAACAAAGTGATATTGTGGCAGCATAAAATGTCTCACAGAAGTTATGAAGATGAACAAAGGCATGTACAGCAGCTTTTAGACGAAGTTATGGACATAAGTGATGAAGATTCTGTGTCTTTATTTGCTGATAGCACAGACGAATTTTTACCAGAGGAGACCGGAAGCGAAACCGGGAGTTCTGATGATGGAATCACATTAGTGAAGGTAGGAAGAAGAGCTTTATGTCCACATTCAGCCGAAGAACCAGACTTCACAACTGTAAAAACCAGGCAACAGAGCACCTGTAACCGTGTTAGTGCCATAACTACTGCAGGTTCAATTGAAGTAAGTGCGATTTCTGAAAGTTCGGAAGATGAAGATGATACACATAGCACTAATTCTAATGAGATTGTCTGGGGGCCAGTTATGGGTACAAATATGAAAAACTTTAATTTATTCATTCCATTTCTGGTGTAAGTGCTTCTGTTTCACTATCTCTCAAAGGCACCATACGGTTTCTTCAAATATTTTGTAACTGATGAAATTTTAAAATGTGTGACTCAACAAACTAATTTGCACGCAAAACAAGTCTTAGGAAGTCATTCAGTAACTATTAATTCATGATTGAAAAAGTGGACTGATGTCAGCAAAACTGAAATTCAACAATGTTTAGGATTTTTGTTATGGATGTCACTAAATGTAAAACCAAGGATTCCAAATTATTGGTTAAGAAATATGCTCTATCACAACAATGTAAAAAATGTTATGTCACGCAATCGTTTTGAACTTCTTTTATGTATGTGGCATTTTCCCGATTATTCAAAATTCAACCTCTTACTAGTAAATTACTGCAAAGATTTCAAAGTGCTGTTTTGCAGGAGAAAGGAGTTTGCATTGATTAAACACTTGTGCCATTTCGAGGAATACTAAGTTTCATTCAGTATATAAGGAATAAGCGCTATAAATTCGGAATGAAATTGTTCAAACTTTAGCTGAAGGGTGGCTACATCTGGAATATGAAAGTTTTCTGTAGGAAGAATGCGAATCCTGGTGTTCCTCTTGCCACTTTTGTTGTTATGAGCCTTGAGGGCAGAATCTTACATACAGACAATTTTTACACAAGTGTTCATCTAGGGCACCAGCTTCTTGAATAATCAACACATTTAGTTGGTACTCTAAGACCAAAAAGAGAACTGAATCCTCAAGATGTTTTACAGGCAAAACTGAAAAAAGGGAAACACAAAGCAAAGGAAAGTACCACAGGTGTAGTAGTACTGAAATGGAAAGATAAGAGGGATGTTCTGATGCTGAATGCTGTTTATTAAGAAGAAGAAGCAGAAATTCAAAGCAGGAATGGCACAAATAAAAACCAGCAATGATAATTGACTATATTTAGTTAAAGTCTTTCATAGATCTTTCTGACCAAATGAAGCTGTACTCTCATTGTCTAAGGTGGGGTTTGAAATGGTACAGGAAGATTAAATTGAATTGTTGACAGGGTCAGCACTGGTAAATGCTCATCTGATTTACCGATACATCAACAACAAGAAGATCTAAATCACAGAAATCAAAGAGGAAGTGACTTTGAGGCTACTCCATACAGAAGATGCTAATGAGCCTGAGACATCTCTCACCAAAGCCACGGCGTTACCTGCTGATTGTGCTCTTGTGAAGATGGGAGCAGCCAGACGTAGGTGTACAGTGTGTTATGAAAAAATGAAGAAAATTTGGACTAGATCAAGCTGTCAAGAAATGCAAAGAAACTGCATAGAAATGTAAGAATTGTGACTCATATTTTACCATAGAGTGTTTTTTCATAAAGCACATGGCATACAGGTGTTAGAGAAAGTGGAATGACCCAAATTTTTCAGTTTAATTGTTGGTTGCAATTACAGTTGAAGAATGTAAATAAAACTGTATGTGATTTGCAATCTACTGTGTAACTAATATGTCAAACTAAATAATAAATAATAAAAAGAAGAATAGTCCAATACGACTCAGCCATATGAGTTATACATAACTCATGAATTCAAATGTCAATAACTACTCTTGAGCTCTTGAAAACCATAGGCCACGAACATGATTTGTTACTGGGGCCGTAACCTACTATAACACCGAGTCTCAGTACGCTCCTGTGAGTTACAACTGCACCATGGAGCTTTAAATGGAAAAATGTTTGTGAGTTGTATTTACATCACGTTGGCCAAGAGAACACTTCCTGTGAGTTATAGTTATCTCACATGGCAGTCATTGTACTAAAATTATACAGATACAGACATGTTTTACTATGATGCAATGTGAGAAAGACCTCTTGGATGCAAATGACTACTTCTGCAATAATGTAAAAGCTTAGTGATTTTGTTCTGCATAAAGGAGAGTAATGACTGAATGCACTACTGCTTGGTTAAGTATTGTTATTCTTGACAGGAAATAATTTCATAACCATTTCTTTCTGATTATCAGTTTCATATGATTGGTATAATACAAGGTGCTGTCATAAAAAATATATTAAACTGTTGTGAACGCTTTTGTCCAATTCGTCATGAATTATGAGATGTGATTATTCTAGCACCTGAAGTATACTGCTATAAAGAATTGAATGTTTTCTTTCCAAATGCTTATCCTCATGGTAGTCTCATTAGCTACAAAGAAGTGGGAGTGCTACACAAGACCCTGTTTATATGGTCCAGGTGGTGCTTGATGTAATCTGGATTACTAAACATTCTGGAAAAGTTTTACCAACTGCAAATATACTAATATGTACAACACTATACAAACCTTTTAGTTTGGCACTAACAAGAAACACTTTTTTTGGCACTTGGAACATCATGAAAAAGCCCTTTGAAAGGAAGTAGCAATACATGTGGTGTTTGTGTCTGTTAGCTAAAATAAATTTTAGATACTGGCAGAAGTAAAACTGTGACGACCGGGCGTGGGTCGTGCTTCGGTAGCTCAGATGGTAGAGCACTTGCCCGCGAAAGGCAAAGGTCCCGAGTTCGAGTCTCGGTCGGGCACACAGTTTTAATCTGCCAGGAAGTTTCATATCAGCGCACACTCCGCTGCAGAGTGAAAATCTCATTCTGGAAACATCCCCCACGCTGTGGCTAAGCCATGTCTCCGCTATATCCTTTCTTTCAGGAGTGCTAGTTCTGCGAGGTTTGCAGGAGAGCTTCTGCAAAGTTTGGAAGGTAGGAGACGAGATACTGGCAGAAGTAAAGCTGTGAGTACCGGGCGTGAGTCGTGCTTCGGTAGCTCAGATGGTAGAGCACTTGCCCGCGAAAGGCAAAGGTCCCGAGTTCGAGTCTCGGTCGGGCACACAGTTTTAATCTGCCAGGAAGTTTCATAACACATGTAATGTTTGAGAGAGATTAAAGGATGATAACCAGGCAATGTATGGTAAGGTGGAAGGAAGTCGTGTTCGCAGATCGAATGGCAAGAAGCAGTGAAGGAAAAAGGGGGAAAGGAGAAGTATTTAATGACTGACAGTGGTGTTGCCAGTAGCAATGGATGTAATGTTGTACTGTTTTGGTGTGTTGTGTCCTGAGGGGTGAGAACACATTTCTCATGTTTTATAATTTGAACTCATTGGTAGAGGGTTATTCTTCTTGTAAATTTTGGCGTAAGGGCTTGAAGTAGTTAGTGGAATAATTTAACCAAGCAGCCTAATTTCTTTCATGATTGTAAATAAATTTGTGTAAACGGTACCAATGTAGTGATTTGCGGTTGCAGTGTAGGATGAGGGACAACCACAATCCCATTCCATTACTATGAAACTTCAATACCTTCATCGGTTGATGACCCAGTCATCAACCCAAAACAGGCGAACGTGTGTTTAGAAAATAGGCCTAGATAACTTAAGTCTAAACAATTTAATTGTAAAGGCTGTGACGTAAATCGGTGTACGTCAAATTGTAAATAGGTTTAGATTTAATATCTGTTTAGGCTCTAACTGGTACCTCAATTTTATTGTAAACTTATGAGGTGGTCCACAGTACTGCAATTGTAATTCGTAACAGCTTGATTTTTTTTATCTGGACATTATTGTTTTTGTCACCTCCAATTCTATAAAATCAGGGTCGATATAATTTTTGTAATAGGAATACTTTTAATTTTACTGTAAATAAAAGCCTGTGGATAAGTTGCGATGAACAATGAGAGAGTTGTACTTTGTAAACTCTTATTTACAAAAATGTGTTTGTGTGCAAGTCGCTTCGAGTGGGCGAGAGGGACAGAGAGTGGCTGGGACTGCGTGGAGAGGGAGAGACGTAACGGGGCTACCTATCTGGAGCTGGCGCGTGTCTCGCTCCTTCCTAGTCCTGTTTCTGCCGCACTCTCCCACCACCTGGCGGGACGGAGACGGCGAAGCGATCAGCTGAGGGCAGCTACGAGCCCTCCTCGCGTGAAAGGGAATGTTGCAGGGGGGAGCCTCTCCTGACGTCACTCGCCCCAGCTGAGCCTACGGCCAGTCTCAGGGGCCACGCCGCGCTAGCCGACAGCTGTGTCATCAGACACGCCTCACAGCAGGCACCACAGTGGTAGCCACTGCTGACGTCACTCGCCCCAGATGAGCGGGCTGGCCACCTCCGTAGCCACGGCGCGCCAGTCAGCAGCTGTGTCATCTGACACACCCCCACAACAAGCATCGGCGGGCACCGCTCGCCTTAAGTTGGGTGTAACCCCTGAGGTGAAACAGCGGACTATGGCGCTGAAGCACCTATATGCAGTGGGGAATGACGACCGTATGACTGGCACCCTGGTCTCCGGTAGCCCTCGCTGTCATCATTATAGCTGTCGTCGAGACATTATGGGACTGATGAATGATGATGTGTTTCAAACTGCTCTGTCGTGAAGAAGGAGAGAAAGGAACTGTTTACGCGATATGATTGCTGCCAAGGTTAAGGTACCTACGAAGAATTATTTACTCTGTGGATCGCTAAGTAGGCATAAAGTAAAGAAGGACTGAGAAGGCGCCATTGTGAATGGTTCGACAAAGGAAGAAATGATCTCTCAGGCAATACGATTGTGATGACCAAGTGAAAAAGTAGAGCATGATACTCGCCTAGTTTATCGGTGATCCATAGCTCAGGTCATAGTAATATTGAAAGTTTACTGACAAAAGTTAACTGAGGAGTTTTGTTCAGAGATAATCTGGTTGGTGATAGGCACAGGTGGCGGAGCTGATGAGCGGATGTAAGACGAGTGGGCCATGCTGTTACGTCGTGTTTCGCGAGGCACATGATCACATAAACAGACGGCATACGGAGTCACCGACACTTCGATGTGAAGTTAGGTTGTCCTCCAAGTATCTTTGGAATAATGTCCTCCCCATCGCCCCTAGGTTCATCGTCGATTGGCGTGTGACGATATGAAAGTAGGTAAAGTGCATTTTGTGTTTGTTTATTTTCAGGTCCATCGATTTTTGTAACAACTTTTCTCTGTTCTAATGTTTGCCACTATTTTGTACGTTTGTTTTAGTGCTATGTGGTACAGTGTTGTGTTTGGATAATTTATCTTTATGATAGTTCACTTGAAGTTTTTTTGTTGACGTTTTTTATCATGTTCATTTGGAATCTGTTAACAGGTTAGGTTAGTGGTTCTTTAATTATATTATGTAGCTGAAGTATGTGTCTTTTGTTGTTGTTCCTGTACCATGCACAGTGTTTTTACCATTGCAGATAACTTAAGTGTTATTTTCTTTGTGTATCTAGGTTATGGACTTAGTTGTGACGTGCACAATGTGGGCGTTGTCCCATATAGTTTAGAGGCTTTTGTCTTTGTTTGTGTAATAAGGTAACATTTAATTTTAGTATAACTTGTGTTCTTATAATTGTCATCGATTCTTGATCTTCCTTTACGTGAATTAGAATAGTTCTATTGTAATTTGTTGATGTGTGTTTGCACACGGCAATGTTGGTAAGGATTTAATGAACATAATTTTATTGAAAGGTGTTCTTCTATTTCGTGATGTTTGTGATATTACCTGGAAAAAAACTTTTGTCTCCATTATAGAAGAACAATTTTCACGAATAACTTGATATTTCACATGAATTTTTTAGTTTAGCACTTACATCATAGCTACGAGGGCAGTTCAATAAGTAATGCAACACATTTTTTTTCTGAAACAGGGGTTGTTTTATTCAGCATTGAAATACACCAGGTTATTCCCCAATCTTTTAGCTACACAACACTATTTTTCAACGTAATCTCCATTCAATGCTACGGCCTTACGCCACCTTGAAATGAGGGCCTGTATGCCTGCACGGTACCATTCCACTGGTCGATGTCGGAGCCAACGTCGTACTGCATCAATTACTTCTTCATCATCCGCGTAGTGCCTCCCACGGATTGCGTCCTTCATTGGGCCAAACATATGGAAATCCGACGGTGCGAGATCGGGGCTGTAGGGTGCATGAGGAAGAACAGCCCACTGAAGTTTTGTGAGCACCTCTCGGGTGCGAAGACTTGTGTGAGGTCTTGCGTTGTCATGAAGAAGGAGAAGTTCGTTCTGATTTTTGTGCCTACGAACACGCTGAAGTCGCTTCTTCAATTTCTGAAGAGTAGCACAATACACTTCAGAGTTGATCGTTTGACCATGGGGAAGGACATCGAACAGAATAACCCCTTCAGCGTCCCAGAAGACTGTAACCATAACTTTACCGGCTGAGGGTATGGCTTTAAACTTTTCCTTGGTAGGGGAGTGGGTGTGGCACCACTCCATTGATTGCCGTTTTGTTTCAGGTTCGAAGTGATGAACCCATGTTTCATCGCCTGTAACAATCTTTGACAAGAAATTGTCACCCTCAGCCACATGACGAGCAAGCAATTCCGCACAGATGGTTCTCCTTTGCTCTTTATGGTGTTCGGTTAGACAACGAGGGACCCAGCGGGAACAAACCTTTGAATATCCCAACTGGTGAACAATTGTGACAGCACTACCAACAGAGATGTCAAGTTGAGCACTGAGTTGTTTGATGGTGATCCGTCGATCATCTCGAACGAGTGTGTTCGCACGCTCCGCCATTGCAGGAGTCACAGTTGTGCACGGCCGGCCCGCACGCGGGAGATCAGACAGTCTTGCTTGACCTTGCGGCGATGATGACACACGCTTTGCCCAACGACTCACCGTGCTTTTGTCCACTGTCAGATCACCGTAGACATTCTGCAAGCGCCTATGAATATCTGAGATGCCCTGGTTTACCGCCAGAAGAAACTCGATCACTGCCCGTTGTTTGCAACGCACATCCGTTACAGACGCCATTTTAACAGCTCCGTACAGCGCTGCCACCTGTCGGAAGTCAATGAAACTATACGAGACGAAGCGGGAATGTTTGAAAATATTCCACAAGAAATTTCCGGTTTTTTCAACCAAAATTGGCCGAGAAAAAAAATGTGTTGCATTACTTATTGAACCGCCCTCGTAGATAAGTAAAATTAATTGTCTTTAAGGTGTGTTTGAGATATCCTTTGATAATTGATTGCTAAGACACGGACGTCGTGATGTGGTATAGTATTGTGTCGTTCCATAACAATATTTTGCTTTGTTTTGCCCTTAGTGTAAAACGGGCGCCCACTGAATTTTATGCCTGATTTATTTGTTAATTTTGCACTTTTCACTCAGATTTTAAGTGTATGTCAGCATCATTTCATTTTGCAAATGACATTTCTTTGGCTTATCTTAATGTAAATTCTTTCGTAAATTGTTTTAGCATTATTGGATTTTTTTGTTGATCTTGCACTTTTCACTTAGAAATTTACATGCGCTTGGCAGCACCATCTGATTTTACAAATGACATTTCTGTGGTTCATTTTAACTTAAATTTTCATCACGAAATGAATGATTCTGAATGGTCACCACTTGTTTGCCTAGGAGGTTAATTTAGACATTTCCTAAGTTATTTATTTACTATGTCGTTCTACGGATCGGAGCGTGGAATGTCAGATCCCTTAATCGGGCAGGTAGGTTAGAAAATTTAAAAAGGGAAATGGATAGGTTGAAGTTAGATATAGTGGGAATTAGTGAAGTTCGGTGGCAGGAGGAACAAGACTTCTGGTCAGGTGACTACAGGGTTATAAACACAAAATCAAATAGGGGTAATGCAGGAGTAGGTTTAATAATGAATAGGAAAATAGGAATGCGGGTAAGCTACTACAAACAGCATAGTGAACGCATTATTGTGGCCAAGATAGATACGAAGCCCACACCTACTACAGTAGTACAAGTTTATATGCCAACTAGCTCTGCAGATGACGAAGAAATTGAAAAAATGTATGATGAAATAAAAGAAATTATTCAGATTGTGAAGGGAGACGAAAATTTAATAGTCATGGGTGACTGGAATTCGAGTGTAGGAAAAGGGAGAGAAGGAAACATAGTAGGTGAATATGGATTGGGGGATAGAAATGAAAGAGGAAGCCGCCTGGTAGAATTTTGCACAGAGCACAACATAATCATAACTAACACTTGGTTTAAGAATCATGAAAGAAGGTTGTATACATGGAAGAACCCTGGAGATACTAAAAGGTATCAGAAAGATTATATAATGGTAAGACAGAGATTTAGGAACCAGGTTTTAAATTGTAAGACATTTCCAGGGGCAGATGTGGACTCTGACCACAATCTATTGGTTATGACCTGTAGATTAAAACTGAAGAAACTGCAAAAAGGTGGGAATTTAAGGAGATGGGACCTGGATAAACTAAAAGAACCACAGGTTGTACAGAGATTCAGGGAGAGCATAAGGGAGCAATTGACAGGAATGGGGGAAATAAATACAGTAGAAGAAGAATGGGTAGCTTTGAGGGATGAAGTAGTGAAGGCAGCAGAGGATCAAGTAGGTAAAAAGACGAGGGCTAGTAGAAATCCTTGGGTAACTGAAGAAATATTGAATTTAATTGAGGAAAGGAGAAAATATATAAATGCAGTAAGTGAAACAGGCAAAAAGGAATACAAACGTCTCAAAAATGAGATCGACAGGAAGTGCAAAATGGCTAAGCAGGGATGGCTAGAGGACAAATGTAAGGATGTAGAGGGCTATCTCACTACGGGTAAGATAGATACTGCCTACAGGAAAATTAAAGAGGCCTTTGGAGAGAAGAGAACGACTTGTATGAATATCAAGAGCTCAGATGGAAACCCAGTTCTAAGCAAAGAAGGGAAAGCAGAAAGATGGAAGGAGTATATAGAGGGTCTATACAAGGGCGATGTACTTGAGGACAATATTATGGAAATGGAAGAGGATGTAGATGAAGATGAAATGGGAGATATGATACTGCGTCAAGAGTTTGACAGAGCACTGAAAGACCTGAGTCGAAACAAGGCCTCCGGAGTAGACAATATTCCATTGGAACTACTGATGGCCGTGGGAGAGCCAGTCCTGACAAAACTCTACCATCTGGTGAGGAAGATGTATGAAACAGGCGAAATACCCTCAGACTTCAAGAAGAATATAATAATTCCAATCCCAAAGAAAGCAGGTGTTGACAGATGTGAAAATTACCGAACTATCAGCTTAATAAGTCACAGCTGCAAAATACTAACACGAATTCTTTACAGACGAATGGAAAAACTAGTAGAAGCCAACCTCGGGGAAGATCAGTTTGGATTCCGTAGAAACACTGGAACACGTGAGGCAATACTGACCTTACGACTTATCTTAGAAGAAAGATTAAGGAAAGGCAAACCTACGTTTCTAGCATTTGTAGACTTAGAGAAAGCTTTTGACAATGTTGACTGGAATACTCTCTTTCAAATTCTAAAGGTGGCAGGGGTAAAATACAGGGAGCGAAAGGCTATTTACAATTTGTACAGAAACCAGATGGCAGTTATAAGAGTCGAGGGACATGAAAGGGAAGCAGTGGTTGGGAAGGGAGTAAGACAGGGTTGTAGCCTCTCCCCGATGTTGTTCAATCTGTATATTGAGCAAGCAGTAAAGGAAACAAAAGAAAAATTCGGAGTAGGTATTAAAATTCATGGAGAAGAAATAAAAACTTTGAGGTTTGCCGATGACATTGTAATTCTGTCAGAGACAGCAAAGGACTTGGAAGAGCAGTTGAATGGAATGGACAGGGTCTTGAAAGGAGGATATAAGATGAACATCAACAAAAGCAAAACAAGGATAATGGAATGTAGTCTAATTAAATCGGGTGATGCTGAGGGAATTAGATTAGGAAATGAGGCACTTAAAGTAGTAAAGGAGTTTTGCTATTTGGGGAGCAAAATAACTGATGATGGTCGAAGTAGAGAGGATATAAAATGTAGGCTGGCAATGGCAAGGAAAGCGTTTCTGAAGAAGAGAAATTTGTTAACATCCAGTATTGATTTAAGTGTCAGGAAGTCATTTCTGAAAGTATTTGTATGGAGTGTAGCCATGTATGGAAGTGAAACATGGACGATAAATAGTTTGGACAAGAAGAGAATAGAAGCTTTCGAAATGTGGTGCTACAGAAGAATGCTGAAGATTAGATGGGTAGATCACATAACTAATGAGGAAATATTGAATAGGATTGGGGAGAAGAGAAGTTTGTGGCGCAACTTGACCAGAAGAAGGGATCGGTTGGTAGGACATGTTCTGAGGCATCAAGGGATCACCAATTTAGTATTGGAGGGCAGCGTGGAGGGTAAAAATCGTAGAGGGAGACCAAGAGATGAATACACTAAGCAGATTCAGAAGGATGTAGGTTGCAGTAGGTACTGGGAGATGAAAAAGCTTGCACAGGATAGAGTAGCATGTAGAGCTGCATCAAACCAGTCTCAGGACTGAAGACCACAACAACAACATGTCGTTTAAATACCATCGCCATATTCCAAGTGGCCGCTTATTTGATCCGCTCATAGTGGGAATGTTCATTCATGCCAGAGAGCAGGACGTTACTATTTTTTTTATCCCTTTCTATAGCACAAACTAATGTTTGCAATTGTTTTCATTTTTCTGTTACGTAAGCATAGAACATTAGATTGGTAAAAGAAATGAACCAGAATTGTCCTCCCATGAGAAGAACATTCTGAATCATTTTTCATCCACGCATGGGGTGATGAAACGGTACAGTAGTTTCCGCTCTATAAGCAGCAGGTTTCGCTGCTCGCTCGCACCCGGAAATAGAAACAGAGGCGGCTCCGCAGACAATTTTATTACACGACGCGACCTGCCGCGGATGGAACAGAACCCATGTGGACGAGTGGAAGGAATGTGTCAGGCTTCATAATAAGTATTTATATGTGTCCTGTATTATGCATTTCTTGTACGAGGATGTGAATCTGCACATGAACTTTCCTAATCCTCCTCACACCTTTCCGTTAAGCGTGGCCAAATCTTAGTTGGGAAGTAGTTCTGTAGTATAGAAGTGCCAACCTTACTCCTGGTTAGGGGATAAGAGAGACAGCACAGGCAGGTAAAAGTCAAAGACTTTCCAGTGTCACCAGATTTGGGGTGGAGAGGTTGGTCACGGCCAAGTGGTTCGACCACCCCCTTCCACCGGGGCCCAGGAAGACCTCCGGGTGTCCGCCATATTCTAGGAGTGTTACAGAAGATGGGTAAGTGAGCAGACGTAACATCAATGCGTCTGTCTCAATGTTCAAGCATGGAAGAGAGGTATTTGAATATTTGTACTAATTCTTTTATTTCCAGCTTCGGATTGTGTAAGGAAATGCATGTTCTCGTTTAATTTGGTAAATTTGACCCCCTGTGTTGCATCTGGTCCCCAGTTTGCCCGTTATCCTCCTCACATAGTGGATGTCCTATGTAAAATATTGCGAGACTGGTGGTATACATTTGGCCAACGCAATTCCGTCTTGCCCGTAGAAATGTGCGTGCAGATTAGTATATAATATACCCGAGCTATAAGTTGTAAAATTGTAATATCTGTAAACTGATACAATTGCTGCTATCGGTCTAAAGTCGAGTGATAATGCTTAAAATAAATACGTAATCAATTGTCATCAATATTTAACATTCCTTAAAAATTACAACGAAGTCAAGTCAAAGGAATCCATTTAAAATAAAAGATATAGAATGCAGGGACCCACACATCAGCGTGTGAGCCCTCCAGCCCCTTGCCTAGTATCGTACGGAAAGGGCACGCTCTCTAGGTAGCGCTGTCAAGCTCCCCTCCCCAGTTATCCGTTGCGCAATTTTCATTCAGGGCTTGACGACATCAACTTTCATCTGGCGTCCCTAGGCAAGGAGGCTTGACGGTAATCTTTCAGTATTATAGAATACATTTGGCAACCTCTCACTTATACCTGTCTCATACATGTGGGAAGCATTTCGGGCTGAATGGAGGAAAGTAGACGGTTAATTTACAGTCTTTAGAAACAGTAATACACGATATCTTCTCAGTGCAAAAAGGGCTGAAAAAGTTCATTGACCTAAAGGGTTGAAAATTAACTGCATTTTTCAGAATTAAAGATAGTCCTTATTTTTGTTGAGAACGTATTATTTTCCTTCACAACAGTATGTGCAAGGCAAACCACCTCTCAGTTGTTCAAAACCACACAGCGCTTAACGTCCATAATGTGAGTAAAAAAGTAGTCACCGTTACGGTACGTACTCCATATCTCTAGTAAACCAGGACTGACTGGGACTCTACCCGCCAGGTCTGTTTACAGACACAGTCGAGCAACGCGTTGTCATCTGCTACCAGTAGAACTAGCAACGATGCAGCTACGTCTCCCGGGTTCATGATCAGCAGTTGGGACTAACATAGAAACACGCACACCGTGCGCGCCGCACAGGGCACGGGCCCTACATAACGACATGCGTGGCGGGAGTCTTTCCGCAGGACGTCCTGACCACAGCGAGTACGGCGCCTCTTGTCCGTGTGGAGGGACCAGCTGCCCACACACATCCCTCACACAAAACTATCCGTTCCTTTTATCCGTACTACATCTACATATACGTCTCATAGTCCGCAAGCCACCGTACGGTGCGTGGCGGTGGGTACCGTATGCCACTACTTGTCATCTCCTTTCCTGTCCCACTCGCAAATAGAGTGAGAGAGTAACGACTGTCTGTATGCCTCCACATGAGCCCTAATTTCTCGTGTCTTATCTTCGTGGTCCTTACGCGCAGTGTATGATGGCAGCAGTAGAATCGTCCGGCAGTCGTTCGGCGGTTCTCTAAACGATCTCAGTAGCGTTTCTCGAAAAAAACATCGTCCTCGCATTCCCGAAGCATCTCCGCAGTACTTGGGCGTTGTTCGAACCTACCGGTAATAAAAGTAGCAGCCCGCCTCTGAATTGCTTCGATGTATCTCTTCAGTCCGATGTGCCAAGCATCCCAAACACTCTTTCAGTGCTCATGAATTGGTCGGACCTTTACAGGGGAAAAACTCTTTCCTTAAATTATCCCAATAAAGCAATATCAACCATTCGCCTTCCCTACCATAGTTCTCACATGGTCACACTATTTCATGTAGCGTCGCAACGTTACACTCAGATATTTAAAGGACTTGTCTGAGTCGAAAACGACTTCACTGTATCCAAACATTACATGATTCATCTTCCTACTCATCTGCATTACCTTACCATTTCCACATCTAGGGCTAGCTGCCATTTATCACATCATCTGGAAAATTTTCAGAATTTTGTGGTAAATTTCTATGGGGCTAAACTGCTGAGGTCGTCGGTCCCTAGACACACACACTACTTGAACAAACAAACTAACGCTAAGGACAACACAGTTTATATCCGTTTGACCTATGGCAGCGCCATCTAGAGGGCTAACCATGGCGCAATCTGGTTTCCCCGTTCAAGCTAGACGAGTTTCGTTCTTTGCAGTTTTTTCGTTTGATGCTTATTACATTAGCTATTTGACCCACTCACTACCAATGGACCACCCTGTATATAAAGAACAACAACGGTCCTATCACACTCCCGTGGGGCACTCCTGATGAACAGTCACCACATGTTTTTAGGACGACAGCAAGTTCCACTAAGAGACTTGTAGAAGATGCCCACAAGTGATGGCAAAAAAAAAAAAAAAAAAAAAATCGCCAGACCTGACCTTCTTTAGAATTGAAGTGGGATTTGAGACAGACTGTAGGTAGCTGCGCTTATTGTAAAAGTTAATTTTGCTGATCACAATGAGTGATGGTGAACACTTTATGTAGATATTGCGAAGATGCTTCAAAAAATTCGGACGACCGCCCACCGAGATGAAGCCACCAGGGAGCGTCGCCGGCACGTGACGCACTAAGCGAAGTATGCAAACAGACTACTGACGATGGGAAAGTCATTCTTGCGACGGTTAGGGCAGTAAATCAGAAAAGCTGCTGACAATGCGACGAGTCTGGCAGGTGGTTGTGATCCGGTGGCTGCGAGCGCGTCCTGCCGTAGCGAGGGGGTGGCGTGGGGGGGCGATGGGGCGGCGAGGGGGCGGTGCGCTGCCCGCCCGCTGCCCGCTCCGTGAAGGTCCGGCAGCGCAGCAGGTGCGGGCGCCCGGCTGAACAGGAGCCGCCGTAACACTGCCACCGCCGGTAATGACCGCGCCCGTGCAGCGAATATGGAGTAAAGCCGATACGTCCGTACTGAAATTCACACACGGACTGGTGTATGTAAGACTCTGAAGAATCTGAAACAGAGAAAATATAACTGTTGCCAGAAACAATTAAATATTACGCCGACACGGTAGGATCTGGTCATTAATCTTTACATAATAAGCGGATGAGGCCACACAGTGGCGTAGAATGCCGTGCAGAGTGGTTACTGATTCGCAAACACATGCTATGCAACAGGCCCCTGTCGGTTTCAGAGATTTCTAGCTACCTCACCAGTGAAAATACACTTAATGTTTTGTGACTGACTGGTACACGATGCACGTGTTCTCTCAACACGCAGTCCGCCTCGGTAGCTCCCGGGCAGCGTGGCAGGGTGCCAACCGAACGGGCCCGGTTCGATTCCCGGGCGAGTTGAGGCTTTCCTCCTCTCTGGGACTGGATGTTGTGTTGTCCTCATTATCATTTCACGACCGACACGAAACTCGTCTAGATGACCTCAAAGAAGACCTGCACCCAGTGGCGAGTCCCAACACCACAGTATTAAGAAAAGGAAAATCAGCACACTGCAATAAAGACACAATACGACTTAAAAACTGGACGACACGGAAAGTGCGAGACCAATACTTACATACACTGACATTGTACATTTATATTCAGTGATAACGGAAGAAAAATAGACTGGAAAAGCGTGTGTCACTGCCAATAATAGTAGACGGAAATGTAAAAATGAGTACAGTGTCGAGAGAAAAATTATTTGCTAAAATACAATATTGGTAATAAATGAAAAGCACCAGTTTGCTTTTGTTCTGCAGGAACATTGGAGGAAAAGTTACAAGTCTAGATTGAAGTAGAAACATACAGTAAGTGACATCTTTCACAGTGTGGTGGTGATGCAATGAAAAAGTAGAAAATTGAAAAGTAAATAAATAAAAATAAAGTTGACAGGAAAAACTTTAACACAAAATGTGAATGGCACGCCTACATAACAGCTTCTATTAATAAACGAAACGAATAAAATAAAATAAAATTAGTACCTGACAAGGCTTCTTCAGCAGGTATAAAACATGGAGAGTGATACACAAACCAATTAAAAGAAGAAACAATTATTAATGTAATTACAGAATACAATGTTGTTCGCATATATTGTACCTTCTTTGGTGACAATACTCAGTAAATGTCTGAAGATGACCTTGTAAGCCGAAAAACAATAAAAGTAATACTCTAGAACAAAAGAAAACTGGTGGTTTTCATTTATTATCATGTTTTTCTACCAAGAACTAGCAGTTAACATGATATAATATTGGTTATGGAAAGTTGTTGAACAAATGAAGTTAATTCTGCCTGAAGGGTTTGAAATTTACGGGAAGCGCTAATAAAAAACGTCGAGAGCTTCAGTTACGTGATAAAGTACTAACAATAGCGAACAAAAATAACTTAGGCACATTTGATGATTTTTTTTTTTTTTTTTTTTTTTTTTTACAAAGATATTTCTGTAACGGCAGAATTGTACGGCCGTAGCGGACAGCGCCAGAGTCGCCGCCCTGTACGCTTATCACACGGAATGCTGACGGGAAAGGCAATCTGAGTCGCGCGCTATGGCGTGTGCACAGCCACCGACTACGAAGAGGAGTCTGAGACCGTCCAGTTGCGAACCTGTATCGATCTCGACACAGTGATGACGGGTTACCAGACGCGCGTAATGCATTGTCGCACCGTCTTTATTAATAAATGGTAAAACTAAGTTTTCCGTGCTCCACATTCTGCACTACTCGGAACTACCGCCCACGCATCCCACCCTAACAGCAAATGGATGCAATAACATTTTACTCGTCCGTCCAAAAGACCCCGTTAGACACCACTACATAGCAAATCGTCAGCATCAATCCATCTGTTTTGTGCTGCAGGAAAACTATGTAACTGGTGCTCTCCTCCCTCGACATCTTATGACACACTCTACGAGAAACACTTGTGGTTCTGATCTCTTCTCCATTTCCTCAATATAAAAGCATACTGAAATTTCAGTGCCACTGCTATCCTTTCAGATGTGGGTTCTGGGATTTGTTTTCTGCACTTTGTAAACTGTGATACCTCACCTGACCAGTCTGGGATGTAAGACTTCTCCAATTTGGTCTTGTGTTTTCAGATACATACCAAATTACCTGTACTAATTTTCTGTTTACGTTGATCTAGCATTTTAATACTATAGTACACCGTATCTATGAGTTCATTATCATGAAAATGGATTAGTCTCAGAATGAAATTTTCACTCTGTAGTGGAGTGTGTGCTGACATGAAGCTTCCTGGCACATTAGAACTGTGTGTCAGACCGACACTCGAACTTGCGACCTTTGCCTTCTGTGATGGTTGGAAGGTAGCAGATGAGGTACTGGCAGAAGTAAAAGTGTGAGAACTGGTAGCGAGTCGTGCTTGGGTAGCTCAGCACTTTCCAGCAGAGCATTTTGCAGCAAAAGGCAAGCGTTCTGGGCTCGAGTCTTGGTTTGGCACATACTTTTCAATCTACCAGGAAGTTTCTTTGATTGATCTTATCTTTATTGTACAATGTTTCCTTCGATTATACTGTGCAATTTTTTCTGGAAGGATATCTGTCCATTTTTGCCAGCTGCGAAGATTAAAACGCATCCACATTTGAACTTTTATTGTTCTATTCAGCTTTCCATGATACTCGTCTTCAGATAGGTGAATGTTGGGTAGTGATGTATTCCATACCGCTGCATCATGGTCATGAAATACCTGTTGCAAAACACTGCAATATCATCGGTTTGGAGGTTACCAAGATATCGATTCATCCCCATCTCCAACAAACTCTCATATACCTCCGCAACATTCTCCCCATTTTTGTTTGAACAGGAAAATTATGGATACTTATCAATAACCATTATATATTGGAATCGATTACTCTCATGTGAATATTTCCACATATCTACAAGATCAGCCTGCTATAAGTCATCCAAACCTTTAATCATTACATGCCTATGATGATATGTTTTGCATGCTGGTTTTTGCAATTCTCAAACTACCATCTCCATACTCATTCAATTACCTATCTCTCTAAGCTCTGAAATTAGTGAGACAACCTCATTTGAATGAGTGGTACTGTCCACAGCAACTGACACCATGAGCAGTCGTGATCGATCTATTATCTCATTGGGACCATCAAAGTATATATACTGAGGGGAATGATTGTTGACTCTTTCATGCCGAATGTCAACATCATCACCACTCCTATACCGACCATCTAATGATAACGGTTTTATAATGTCTCTGTATTTCGCACTGCATTGGTTTCCTGCTTTCCTGTGTACACCAGTCAAACGTAGTATTTGACATTACACCACCAGATCTGGAGGTAAAAATTTTACTGTTTCTGATGGTTTTAGGAAAATGAGGTTCAGTATACTGGTGTTCTTTGAAATTCCCTATCCCATATCTGTATTGTTTTTTTTTTTTTTCATTTAAAGTTATAGGCTGCGCCCCCAACATGTATGGTTTTTCTCCACTGACATGGAATGTTTGGTCTATCTTAGCATTTCTGTGATGGTTAATGAAAGCTGCAGTACGATCATCGTCGCTGCTGTGTAAGTTCATTGAGAGTGCATCGAGAGATTCAGTAACTAATTTAAACATTTCTCATGGTGTCAGCTTTCGCTTTAAATATCCTAACCTTAGCAACTTAAACTATTCAGTGATGACCTCATGTTTATTCGACATTTTGCTGTATGATAAGCAGGCTGCTTCACATGCTGCACCTTATATATATTTCACTCAGCCTTTACAGTTAAGTCATGTAGTTTGTTTTTCAATTCCATCAACCTTTACAGCTTAGTCATCTACTTTCTTTCTCAAAATGATGCAGGTGTACATCTCTAGTTCCTTAACCCTAGCATCTAATTCATCGATCAGTCTCAAAAGGGTCTGGACATATGTCTCTAGCTCTTTAACTTAACGTCTGAGAGACTGAAATTCTCCATTATGTTCAGACCCATTCTCTGTCTATGCACACCTATTCTCTTGCACTGAGTGCCTGACATACGCGTGAACTTGTCCATGACATGATGTATACTAACATACTCATCGCTATTTTCATAGCTGTATATATAGAAACTCCTAAAAACTGCGTCTATACCTACCATCATTTAGTTTCCTTGATTTATCAATAGTAAGAAAGCTGTACTGTGTGTGACACCAGCAGCTCCTAACCAGCATCTGAGGTGATCATATTAAGAATGATGTCTTACCTTTCGTGTTGTTCAGGGACCACCATTAATCGTGGTGACTTCAGTGTAATTAATGTCCATGAATAAAAGTGTCATTTCTGTGCGTCTCATTCGTATTGCTTTCAGTTACTTTCTGTACCAAACTGTAGCAGTTTTCCCTCTGTGTGGTTCATCTTTCCTCAAGCTACATTGCTCGACTGTGATGCATCATGCAAAAGTGAGTTTCGTCCATAAGCTTTGCACACCAGTATAAGTACAAAGTTTTGGAATAAATACAGTGAAGGTTGTTTGCTTCATCAAAAGCAGCACACTCGCCCTGTAGAATAATCCTCTCCAGATATGAGAGTTTTCTGTCATGGCTATAACTGGTTATGTGTCTAGTGAAATTTGTGTGGAGGTTATTAGTGCTCAAACAACAATAATGCAGGACATTTGGGTTTGGTATGCTGTGCTGCTTCTCTTGTGTTAGATTCTGTTTCATTCAGTGTAACTGTTTCTTCACAGTGTAGCGATCCATGGTTGATAGTCTGTGATATAAATTAAATGTAATGATGTCAATTTCCCTATTTTTAAGACCAACGCCACTTTTATTCATATTTAAGTGATACTTGGTTTTTGCTGGGAAACTTTGTTTATTAGCGTAATTTTCAGTTGTTACCTTTTATTTATCCTGTTTAAATATAATAAGAACATTAATTCCATAATATGTACATCTGAGACAGTTAGTCATCCTGCTTGCATAAAAATAAGTCAAATCATTTGTGTGAGTTAGAAATAATTGAAATGTGGCAGATTAACACAGCAGTCCTATTTTTGTTGTCAATATTAAAAAACACGGTAAACATTTGCGATGTAAATACTTAATATGGTACTTGGTGTAACAATAATGTATGGCAGAAATTGTAGGACACATTCCTCACATATAGATAAAGAAATTATGTTATAGGAACATAGGTCAGGTAACGCTTTGTTTCCATGTTACAACTCATTTTCTCCAACTAATTAATCACGAGAACCACATGTGAATAGGACACACTAGCATACTGCACGCTAGTCTTTCTCGCAGGGCATGTTAAATAAGTGCTCCATGGGCATTAAAACATGCATCAACCCCTCATTTTACAGTATCTTAAATGCGCTGCTGTATCCCTGGAGTATAGCGTCTGGTTTCACAGCCTTCCATAGTACATGCATGGAGTCCTTGAACATATTGTACTGGGGTTCCATTCACAAGAGCTGAGCGCTTTCATTCAAAAGCCCCCACAAATAAAAGTCCAGTTGGTTTATCTCTGGAGAGCATGGAAGCCATGTTACTTACTACCTAACCATCTCTCACCAAGTCTGTTATGTAGAAGTAAAAGCCAGCGGACATTAACACTATAATGAGGAAGTGCTCCATCGTGTATGCATTATACGTTTTGTCACACAGCTAAAGGCACATCTGCTAGCAGATCAGATAGAACATTCCCTAAAAAATTATGATAAATTTGTCTATTGAGCCTGAGTGGAAGAAAATGATGTCCTCCCAAACAGTCACCAACAATGCTGGCCCAACATTGACAAAAAATCTTTGTTGATGACTTGCTTCTACGGTTGCATGAGGAGTGACATTTGCCCGTACATGCCAATTGAAAAAATTCAAAATCTGATGTAGTTCAAACGACGCCTCATCTGTGAACAGCACGGTTGACTAAAATTAGGGTTGATTCTTTGTTGAATAAACCATTTTTAGAAGGCTACCCTTTGCAGGAATATCAGCTGATGATAGTGTCTGCACACACTGTAAATGGTGTGGCTTAAGCTGGTCCACGTGTAACGCTCGCCAGACAGTCATGTGGCCAACATTCAGTGGTGCAGCTATACGTCTTGTACTGACTTGTCGTTGTCAACTGCATGAAGAATTGACACCCACCACCTGTAGTAGTGTCCTCATCTTTCTAGGCCTCCCCCCCCCCCCCCCATAGCGAGTATCAGGCTTAAATGTTCCATGTTCCGTAAGGTGACGACCCATTGTTTCAAACGTTTTCTGTTGGGGCACCTTCATCCTGAAAAATCCCTCCCAGTACAAATGTTGAGTGCAAGCAGCATTCCATACATCAAATGCGGCATTTGGGTACACTGCCACTGCATGAACCAAGTCTGTGATTATCTCTAACCAGCAGACAGTATGTTTGTACTGATCTCTGGAACAACTGTTACCTGTAAATAAGCAATGACGTATGTAGCATGGCAACAGGGACATGTAAAACAAAACACTGGTAATGCGAAATGTAACCAGATATCACAAAGAGCTCATGTTCCCCATGATTCTAATGATATGTTCTCGTGTATATTCCTTGATTATGGAGTTGGAGAAAAAGAGCTATAATATAGAAACAAAGTTTCCTGACCCATGTTCATATAACATAATTTCTTCTTATATGTGTGGGATGTGTCCTGCACTTTGTGCCATACATTTTTGTTACATCTGTACATCTCTGCTACAGAAACGTCTTTGGATCTGTGATAGTGAAATAATGACATGCTGGTAATTTGTTAGTTACCTGAATTAGTTAATCATGGTGTAACTGTTCTGTGAGTACATTACAAGATGTGTGATATCTTCTCTGTAATTGTAGAAAGTTGAAATAAATATAAAAGTGCACCACATAATTGACGTTTCAGTCTCGATCTACAACCTGGACCTGCCTATAGGAAAACTGATATGCTCTATTGGAGGCTATAGACTCTCTTGCCAGGAAGAAGATGAGTACCACAATTACATTACATTCTCTCATGGAAGATTAGTAATACAATTACTTTATGTTCTCTTACTGATACTATTAAACTTCTTTAACCCACAACGTGAAACCATAGACTGCAATGTTTTTCAGCAGTGAAACAGTGTCCAAAATGTGTAAAGAACGGTAGATGACAAATGCAGAATAATGAGGGACTTGGATCATTCAAATTTCTAGAGAAATTGAGAATAGATCACACTAACGAAAGCAATAACTGAATTGAACTGTAGCACGTGGAGATAAATACAGCCAACAATACTTCTTAAATAGTTCAGTGTTATCAAATACTTTATTTGTCGTTGTTTTATCTATGAGAAATAAAAGGAAACGCTAATGACGAAATCTGTGGTGGAAAGATACTCTCAGTAACAGTGGGATGGCGACAGATGTGCAAAATCGAGATAAAAACTCAAGATTTAGAAGGAATAATGAGAACGTTAATAGCTCAGTTGGAAAAGATGGAAGCAAGATTAATGCAAGATGCTGGCGAACAATTATATTCAAAACTTTAAGAAAAGAACATTCAAATAGTTCAAAATTTAGATGCAAAACTTAAAGAAAGCAATGAAGGAAGGAAGGGAGGAAGACTAGGGTTTCGTGCCCATCGACGTTGAGGTCGTTAGTAATATAGCACACGTTCTAAATTTTTCAAGGTTGAGGAGGGAAATTGGCCATGCCCTTTCAAAGAAACCATCCAAGCATCTGCCTGCAGCGCTTTAGGGAAATCAAAGAAAACTTAAATCTTGGTGAATTTATAAAGATCTGACTGACTTTCTCTCAAACCTGTGTCCAGTGTGCTGAGAAATGCGCCACCTTGCTTACTAGAAATCAATGGAAAACTGCAGTTGCAGTTAGCAGAAAACACTGATAAATTGTGAATGTATAGGAAGGAAATCAATCAAAGAATCACAAAAATAGAAAGTTAAATTGAAATTTATTGTGATAAAATGTTACATTTGAATGAGTGTACCAAAAATCGGATTCAATAATGCAAGAGTTAGGAACACTAATAGCAATGTCAGTGATGATTGTTTTATTTTTGGAGGAGAAAATTCAGTTGAAGTAATCAATAGTACTTCTGTAGAACAAGACGAAATTTTGAGTTGTAGTATGACGCCTGAAACACAGTTTCATCAATTTCAACTTCTTGTCGAAAATAGCAAAATATTACGTGGAATTTGCCGAACTTTAATAAAGAAGATTTTCCCAAACAAATGTTAGAAACTTGCAGCGTTACATTTTTTAAAAAATATCTGTAGAATAAAAGACGAAAATATTTTTGTATAGACTCACTCACATGTTAACAAAGTTTTGGCTCATTATAGCGCTTTTTGCAGTATTTACTGTGATAATAGTTTGAAAATGCTGAAAACTATGTCACAGAGAAATATATGAGAGACTATGTTACATATATGTGCAAGTTTACAAAGGGTACAGTCAAACGAATGTTAAAGTTCATTTCTCTGCAATATGTTGCAAAGATTTTGAGTTGGAAGTGTTAAAACTAACTTACACTATTGGAGTCATAACAGAGATTTAAACAGAAGCTTTGGGGGCAAGTGATGCTATGTATTAATATTAATGATTATGTTCCCACCGAGTCATGAAACTGTGACCATGACATGAGTGTGGTAAATGTATGGCCCCAGACAAAGCAGCATTACTTCTGAAGTTTTCACCCTTCCCTGCTACACCTTTTCTCTTATTCTTCCGTTGAGCTTTAAATGTAATCTTCTACTTCAGTCTGTCTTAGCTAGGAATTATCTTTACTGGAGATTAAGAATAGTTAAAATTATAATGCGATCTTAGAGGACAGGGAAAAAATCATTTACATGTTGTGTTTGCTTAAAGAGAAATAAACTCATATTTTTGGAAAGGGAATGTTCTTATTATATATGATTGAAAATGCTGCTGTATAAAGTAATAATTTTTATTTCTCTCTATATTTTGTTTTTTTCTGAAGTCAAGGATTTATAAGACGAAATGATTACCATATTTAAAAAAGGGTTCATGAAATATTAGATTCACACTATTTTAAAGAAGTGCAAGTGGATTTGGAGAAATTTTGCATTTTCAGAATGAGTTTTTTTCTTGCGAATAACTTGCAGGTAGAGAGCACCTTACATGTTTTTGAAAAACTGTTTGAGTAAAGAGATGAAAATGTGTACCCTTATTAACCTTGGTTAGGGAACTACTGTCCATTTGTTTTGAAATTGGTTTTCTGTTGAACTATTTGCTGAAAGACTGGATTTCATACTTTTTGCTGTTTTAGCATAATATTGTGGGCGTAGTCACCCATAAACCTGGATACTGAAGTAACATCTGACACATTAATGAGGAAACCTGATTATGGATCTCTCTGAGCTACAGTTTTGCAAATTGTGTTAACTCTGTTTCTTATCCCTGTAGCAATTGGAGATAAGTGTTAATTTATGAAAAGTAATTACTTTTCACAGTTTTTCAAAGAAAAATTGTAAAATTATATGTTATATTGCAACTTATGTGAGCATCTTTTAAGAAGAGTTGATACGGTTGTTTCATGTAAGTGCTACGTCATCATAAATGTTGTATGTAAGCTATGACCAGAACAACTTTCTAACTTTGGTATTATTTTGAGGGTCTTAGAGTTTTGTGAAGTTATGTAGATATATTATGTGGTATATGTTTATATGGTGGTGTGATTTGAAATAATGATTTGTAATTGTCATTTTGATGGAGATGATGACAATGGTAGTGTTCATTGTGTCAACTTAGTGTACGTTTGGGCAGAGTATAAGTTGATTTTGTGCTATCACTTGAAATATTTTGTCTGTCAATGCTGAGACAATTTGGCAATATGTTATTTGTAAGTCTGGTGGTGTTGCAGCAAATGAATCTGGTCAGTTAATAGATTTGGAATAATGGTATGTGACTGGGATTAGGAAGTTACGATTGCTATATGCCTGAAGTGTAGAATAAATTAATGTTGTAGATAAGTTACATCTGATTACGGTTTTGCCAAAACTGCCTGATATATTAGAGACGAAAACAATGTGAAACTCAGTGTAAAACTAGAAAATGAATAAAATAATATGGATGATGTTGCAATTGAAATAATATTAGGAAGGTTTACTGTTGTAATTTTAATGAACAAGGCAAACCTTTGTGAAACTTAGCTGTTGGATACAATAAGGTACAAGCAAACTTCTGAGACTACTGTGGAACCTATTTAGGTATTCACCTATTTTCTAGTCGAGACAGTTTATTACCTAATTTTCGCTCTTTTTTCTTACCATAGAGCAACTCCTCAAGCAGCTGTATATAGCTTACTTTTCTGTAAAATGTTTCTCTTTCTGGTAGTCTGAATTGCCTCTTCCACTTTTAACACATCTGTAGTAATCTAAAATGAACTATAATAGTAAATTATTTAATGTGTTCTTTGTTATTTGCAGTATTTTGTTGATGATCATCCTTACATCTTTTACTGAACTGTCCGTATGTGACACAATTTTATGAATTTGTATAGGGGAGACAGGGGACAAAAGTTATATTTTAAATATTGCATTTTTTATTAGGTCCCTCTAAATGTATGTAACAAAAGGGACTACTGTACATGTTCTGCAGGGCTTTCCTAACACGACTGCATTTAGTTTCCCCAAATTTCACACATTTTGCTTTGTGAAATTAATTTTAAAGCATCAATGTATGTGTTACTTTTGTCCCTGTTACTGGGGACATTAGTGACACTAGTAAGCTACAAAAGTAACATAATATGTAAAACTTCATTTTGTCAAATAAAATATTTATAGAGTAGCTTAAAGTAAATTGCCATTACAAAACAATAAGAAAACACCAATAAATGGCGGAAAATATAAAACTTTGCAACTTTCAAATTAACTGAAGCAAGTGTTAATAATACTGAATAGATCCAGGCATTATGATTAAATGTTCATGAGTCAGTTAAATAGAAGATTAATGCATATCTTAAGTTCTGTTCAGATTCGCAGTTCTGATACACATACATATCTTCCACTTTGGTACAAGCAACATGAGACCAACCCTTACATACCCAGTTAGTTATCTGGAATGAGTCAGTCATGTGTAATTGTTCTACTACTGAATTAAGAGATAAGCAAAATTTTATCTGTGACCCTAAAAACTTATCTATCAATGTCATGAAAGAAAATCATCGTTGTAAATTCACAAGTGCAACATATAAATGGTGTTTCAGTCTTGATATGGATCTGATTACTGAAAAATTATATCAAACATTTGAACCCCTGGATATTATTGCCAAGAAGACAGTAGTAATACTATTTTACTTTCTATCACCACTGCTATAAAATTACCTTAATTTTTGTAAAAATAATCCTTTTTGCATTTCGATTGCTATGTAAAGGCGTTTTTTCTTGAGTTCACTATATATTAAACAGTGGTTAGAACATGCATAAACAAATGGTAGTAAACACTGTTTAATTGTCTGCAAATGGTTGTTCACTTGTTCTGCTCGGATTTGCGCCACTGTAAATACAGCTTCAGGTTAAGAGTTTGTTAATGTTCAGTTGCCACTGCACATGATGGCACTGCAGCCAGCTCCACATTGCCTTCTGATGCCACCGTGATGTAAATGGCACAGATACAATTGCCACACAGTTTTCCATGTGCTTTCGCCACCACCAGACCTTTTGCATCAGAGACTGCTGCCTGTGTCATAGCTGTTTGTATCTATGGGCACTGGAAACCTAAAAGAATAAATGTTATGCTGCTTGTGTTTAGTCTGTTAGGAACTGGGTATGCAGGAGAAATCCCCATCTAGTAGGTACCATTGTTTGTTGCAGATGATGGTGAAGAACAGCTTTGGAAGGAAAAATTGCTTGCTTGTATGTCACTTGTATTTCCTTTCAAGTGCTGTCTCCTGTGCATTCAAAAATATTGCTAGAGGGCTGCATTATTTGACGGTTGGTTGATTGATTTAGGAGATGAGACCAAACAATGAGGTCCTCAGTCCCATGTGATTAGGAAAGGATGGGGAAGAAAGCCAGCTGTGCTCTTTCGCAGGAACCATCCTGGCACTTGTCTGAGGTGATTTAGGGAAATCATGGAAAACTTAGATCAGGATGGTCAGAGGCCAGTTTTAACTATTGTCCTCCCAGATCTGCGTCCAGTGTGCTAACAACTGATCCACCTCACTCAGTGCACTATTCATCAGATTTATATTTTATAATGAGTGTTTACTATGATATGTGAAGCTGCTGCTACTTAGCTAACAAGGGGGCCTTGCAGACTACTCTGCCCTCTACAATTTTCTCTATACTTGTAAGATTGGACAACAGTTTCTAAAAGGAGTATGACACAATTCTAAAACAAACTCGAAATAAATACTTTTGAAGGGTAGAAGTTTTCCAAACGCAGTAAAGTATAAAATGTAGAATAAATTAACAAAATAAGTGGTAATTGAATGCATAGTGTAAACGTCTGGTAACTATAAAGTAGCTTGCTAGAACATGTAAAATATCAAGTAAATTAAAAGCTGAGAGACATGCAAAATTCCTTATTGTTTAAAATATTATATATAGCAACAATACTACTCAATCTGCAGAAACAGGGAAGTCTTTTATTTCCTACTTGACGATTTGCATTTTTACACCAGATTCTTACTTATTGTGAATATTGACATTTTCAGGTATTTAGTAACAAAAATGAAAAATGTAATTTTTAAAGAAATCGTAAATCAGTATTCCTTACTTAACATTTCTACTTCTCGATAAACACTGAATTTAAATAAATAAGAGAGAAAGTGTTGCTGCTGTCGACATTTGAATCAGAAACTTTGCAGTTAACAAACTTCCACACTACACTCACAGTTAGCAATGGCTACTTTAATAAAATTCAAATGTTTTGCATTTAGAAATCTTCTATACTTCAGAAGCGATTATTTCAAGTTTGAGTCATACTGCTTTAGGAAACTAATGTCTGATGACTGAGCTTCAGTCCTATAAATAAAAGAAAACGGAAGAGCACAGAGGAGTCAATAACATCCCCTTGTGAGACTATACCTTGGTAGAAGCTTAATTTGTCTTTCAGGAATTGATAGCTTTGATTGATTAATGCTTCACATCACTAGAATGGAAAATAGTTGCTGGCAGTGCAGTGGTTAAATAGTAACATCTACAAACTAGATGGAACATCAACATGATATCACATTGCTTGTCACAGTACTGAATGTCGAAAGTGAAGTTACGTCCTCCATAATTCAAAATATCTGAATACAGTGTCAGAATAAAGAACCTAGCAATGGTCTCTACATCAACGTCTACGTGATTACTCTGCTACTCACAATAAAGTGCCTGGCAGACAGTTCAGTGAATCACCCGCAAGTTGTCTCTTTACCATTCCACTCTCGAAAGGCTCACGGGAACAATGAGCACTTAAATTTTTCTGTGTGAGCCCTGATTTCTCTTAATTTATCATGATGATTATTTCTCCCTATGTAGGTGGGTGCCAATAGAATGATTTCGGAATCAGAGGAGAAAACTGGTTATTGAAATTTCATGAGAAGATCCCGTCGCAATGATAAACGCCTTTGTCCTAATGATTGCCACTCCAGTTCACGTATCACGTCTGTGGCACTACCTCCCCTATTTCGCGATAATACAAAACGAGCCTCCCTTCTTTGTACTTTTTTGATGTCATCTGTCAGTCCCACCTGATGCGGATCCCACACCGCACAGCAATACTCCAGAATAGGGTGGATAAGCGTGGTGTAAGCAGTCTCTTTAGTAGAAATGTTGCCCCTCCTAAATGTTTTGCCCATGAATCACATTCTTTGGTTTGCTCTACCCACAATATTACCTATGTGATCGTTTCAGTTAAGTTATTTATAATTGTAATCCCTAAGTATTTGGTTGAAAGTACAGCATTCAGATTTGTGTGACTTATCGCATAATCTAAATTTAGTGGATTTCTTTTAGTACCCATCTGAATAACTTCACACTTTTCTTTATTCACGGTCAATTGCCACTTTTAGCACCATACAGATATCTTATCTAAAGCATTTTGCAAATCTCTTTGGTAATCTGATGACTTTACAAGCTGGGAAATGACAGCATCATCTGCAAACTATCTTAGACAGCTACTAAGATTTGTCATGTCCCGAGAGGTAGTTAGATCGACACGCGTTATACTTAGGGATCTTACGTCATTCGATCTTCTCGAAGAGTGGAAGGAGGTGCGGGCAGCTTCTGCAACTCCGACCTCTAGAAGGAGTAAGCTATTGCTAAGGAGAAGGATACATAGCTCGGTGAGGAGTGGTTACTTACTCAGGGCAGAATTCATAAGATTCCTATAGCTTGACAACTGAAAAGCCCTACTGGCACTGCCTTGCAATAATTTTATCAGTTGAACCCCTTTATCTGGAATCCATCTCCCTGAATGCTACGGAGCTGAGGCTGCGAATCGTACTGAGTTCCCAAGTCTGCCGTAGAATGACACTGAGCTTGCATCGTTATACTCAGCAGATCTCGACTGACTACAGGGTCCTCCTGACCCCCTATTTATACTGCTTTCGTGCTTCACAGAAAGCTTCTAGAACATACTACATCTCCTGCCGAGAGGCTGACCACTTTTTTGGTGTATTTCCATCATCATGTGATGTGTGAAAGCTACTTGGATCCCTGTTTTGCGTCTGGCCGCAGTGGTCATTTAGTCACGTAACGTTATTTGTCTCCTGGCGCCACTTCATTGGCGCAGGTCAGACCCTAGATGCTTTTCCAGCTGAATAAATCATAATACATTTAATTTATAATCGTCACTGATTGAGATTCGCAACACCTCCCTCCTCCAGGGGAAATTTTATAAACTCTGACCTCATAAGTTATAAAATTTCTGAAACCTCTGTTGCGCTGCCAGCGGAACATTTCTCTTTTGTTTATTAGCTTTATACATTCTAACAATATCTATTCATCAAAAGACATGGCGTCCATTAACACTGATTGGACACATAAAAATTCACTCACGCATAATTTTACAACATTTAAAATTGAATTCTCTTTTGCAGTCATCACTTTCCTTTATACATAATTCAGCTGTTACCATTTCTTTTTAAATACATATCAATTTAATTTTTATTTTTACACATTTTCCTTAATACTTTTTCAGTGGACACTTCCTTACATAATACCTACACAATACACTTTATTTCTACAATTTACAAGTTTATCTATCTTTTACCTGTGAATGTTCTTTGCGATTCCACAATGGGGGGGGGGGGGGTTGCTCTTGATGCTTTCGACATGTTTGGTGATTGATTTCTCTCTCTCTTTCTCCATGCTCTGTTAACTGGAGTGATTGAGTAACTTAAGGTGTGTAGTTCGTCTTCTGCTTCATACTCAGGTTCAGAGGCCTGTGCGTGCTTATTCCTTACTATTTCCCATTTTGGGCTCCTGTTTATAACATTGTTTGTTACACAAATTTTCACACATCTTCCACTTATTTCACACATGTGTCATCCACATTTTCGACAACATTTGCAATATATACACAAACAACAGATAGAAATAATTAAAACTATTGTTACAGATCACATGTATCCCCACATGGAATATGTACCCTTCACCATCTTCGGAAGGTGGCCCACTGTTGATATTCTATTTTGTTCTGCAGGTCGTCTATCTTATGTCCTGCTGCTTTTAATTCATTGAAATGATGTACTATATGCTCCAGTGGTGACATCACTGGTATTTCTGACCCCTTTTGTTTCTCATCTTCCAGTGTACAACAATCAATATCTATACTTACGGATGGGACTATATCTTTTACACAACTATTGGTAAGAACTATCCCCTCTGATTGTAACATTGCCTGAGCACCATATCCTCTGAATTCGCTCTTAAAACTTAATTTTCCTGTTCCTCTTTTTATGAGATCAGAGGGTGGCAAGTCATTACATAGTATAGTCAACCATTCCTCTTTTGGGACTACGAATAATCATTCGTTTCTCCATATCTGCGTCCAGATACTTTCGTTCAATATAACATATTTCAGTTTCCAATCTTTCGGTATTGTCCTAACTGACTGAAGCATTCTGACTTCACACATCTCATGGTCATATGTCGAAATGAATACAAAATTATGTTTACATTTTTGGTGCTTCATGGTTATCGTTTCACACACAAGTTGGTCTCCTGCCATTTGTGCGCATTGCCTCTTTCCATCATCAGTTATAAGAAACTCTTTCTCTGGGGTGACATATGTAAATAACCTCTTATTACTATCATAGTCTGCAAGTAAAGACCATATTTATATAAAGAGTACTCATTGCTATCCTCTAATGGTACATTTAATACATTACTTAATGTACTGCTGGCTAAAAATACATCTAAATCTATTACATATAATAGCTGATACCCATGGTGTTCAGTGAGTTCGATCGGAAACCTTTTATCTCTCAACTCATTCTTAATTAGCCCCAAATACTTTACCACTTGAATAGGATTTATTAAGTGCGGCTCTAATAATTTTTTCATTGCATTTGCAACTGCCAATATGAAGAGATCATATTCTGTTTCTAACTCACTAAACATCGTCGTTAGCTGAACTAACTGTTCCGTGATTGCTACTAAAATCAATGTTAGCGGTATTTTCCAATTCGTACTATTTTCGAACGGCTCTATATTTTTGCTCAACTTATGTATTCCATTTCCTATAATTTCCTCATTTTTAGTTACCGCATTTATTGTCTGATCGAACCTCACTAATGATGTCCTTACAATCGCTACTTGTTCCTTTGATAGCCTTAACAATTCTCGCTGCTGTTCTTCCAGAACATCTATCTTTGCTTTAAAAAATTACACGTCTCCCTCATCTAATGTACTGAATAACAGTGTACTTGCTTCCCCGAAAAAATTCAAAATGCCTCGTTTCGTAAGTCCTTCCTCATGTCGGGCTAACTGATTTATTAATTCCCTCACTTCCATTTTTTTACCACTATGCCAGCTGATGGTTTGGTTCGCATTCTCACATTCTACGGTACTTAGTTTCGCCTTCTGTATTTTCCTTATGCAATTTGCCATTGCCTTGTGGATGCCTGATTTGTGCTTTCAGACTTATCGTGCCATGCCTGCAAATTAAAATAACTTACTGTTCGCCACGTTGTGCTGTATAGGTGTACAGTTCCTTGATTATTATTATATATAGGGCGTTACAAAAAGGTACGGCCAAACTTTCAGGAAACATTCCTCACACACAAAGAAAGAAAATATGTTATGTGGACATGTGTCCGGAAACGCTTACTTTCCATGTTACAGCTCATTTTATCACTTCCCTTCAAATCACATTAATGATGGAATGGAAACACACAGCAACAGAACGTACCAGCATGACTCCAAACACTTCGTTACAGGAAATGTTCAAAATGTCCTCCGTTAGCGAGGATACATGCATCCACCCTCCGTCTCATGGAATCCCTGATGCACTGATGCAGCCCTGGAGAATGGCGTATTGTATCACAGCCGTCCACAATACTAGCACGAAGAGTCTCTACATTTGGTACCGGGGTTGCGTAGACAAGAGCTTTCAAATGCCCCCATAAATGAAAGTCAAGAGGGCTGAGGTCAGGAGAGCGTGGAGGGCATGGAATTGGTCCGCCTGTACCAATCCATCGGTCACCGAATCTGTTGTTGAGAAGCGTACGAACGCTTCGATTGAAATGTGCAGGAGTTCCATCGTGCATGAACCACATGCTGTGTCGTACTTGTAAAGGCACATGTTCTAGCAGCACAGGTAGAGTATCCTGTATGAAATCATGATAACGTGCTCCATTGAGCGTAGGTGGAAGAACGAAACTAAAATGAGCTCTAACATGCACCTCCTTGTTTTCTGTTACAATGGCCAATGTGAAGCTTCCAATTATTATTACTCTCCAATCTTTGCTGCCATCATCTGTACCTAAAAGAACTCTTTTAGTCTATTTGCATGCACCTTTACACACTTCTGTCCTTTTATCCTTATTACTACATTTGGCACCTTTACATCTATAACAGTGAATGGTTCTCTCCACTGACTATCTAGTTTCCTCGAAAGCCCTTTTCTTACACTTTCGTCAAATAAAAGTACTCTGTCATACCTTCTAAACACTTTCGGATTCTATGTCTTATCATATTGTTCTTTAGTTTGTTCTTTACGTTTCTGCGTGTTAGCCCAGGCCTCTTGATGTAATATCTGCCTCTTTTGCCTTATTTCTGTCGCATAATCATTGTAATTTTATATTATATTCTCTGGCTTCTTCTGTAATATTCCTAGGATATTGCACTTTCTCGCAAAAAAAAATTCAAAAGGCGTATAACCTGTTGTACTGTGCGGCGTCGTGTTGAATACGAAAGTTGCAAATGGTATCTAATTACTATTTACTATGAAATTTCTTAACATTTCCGTTAGCGTACGATGTGTGGGCACCAGGGTCCCATTCATTTGTGGATGGAAGCTGGTTGTCTGTATTTTCTCAATCTTTAATAATTTGTAAACCTGCTACATAGTCTCTCTTAAGAAATTACTTCCCATACCGTCTATCAGTGATGTTGGTATTCAGAATTTCAAAATTACACTTTCTACTAGTTTTCTTGCAACTGTATCCGCGTCGTGCCGTTCTATTAGTTCTGCTATAATAAAGTTAGTCAGAGAATCTTGGAATGTCAGGATGGATCTGTTTCCTACATTCGATAGCGTCATAGGACCTACTACGTCAACGGCACAATTCTCAAAAATAAACTCTGGCGTTGGCGTTATCTCCAATGGCTGTTTTGTCTGCGTCTGTGTTATCTTAGTCTTCTGGCAACTCTCGCAAGAACGTATAAATTTTTCGATATTTGCCATTCCAGGCCAACTGCGGTACTTTTTAATCGCTCATATGTCCTACCCATTTCTTCATGTGCTCCTATCGGTGACTCGTGCATCTGCTTTAAAATATCCATTTTCTCTTCCTGACTCAACGCAATCGCTGAGTCCATTTTCTCTTCCTGACTCAATGCAATCTCTGAGTCCATCGGTGGCGCCGCTTCTTGCTCTGCCTCTTCTATGCCTTTTTGTTCCTCTTGCGCCTCCTTGGTCGCAATTTCTGTTTCTTCCAGTGCTTCGTCTTCCGCCTTCGGCACTGCCTCTGTTTTTCCTTCTCACATACTCCTAATCCGTGATAATGTGTCCACTACTTTATTTTGTTTTCCCTCTTTGGACCGGCCGGCCGAAGTGGCCGAGCGGATCTAGGCGCTACAGTCTGGAACCGCACGACCGCTACGGTTGCAGGTTCGAATCCTGCCTGGGGCATGGATGTATGTGATGCCCTTAGGTTAGTTAGGCTTAAGTATTTCTAAGTTCTAGGGGATTGATGACCTCAGAAGTTAAGTCCCACAGTGCTCAGAGCCATTTGAACCATTTTTGAACTTCTTTGTACAGTATTTGGTAATTGTATTCTTCTAGCTTCTACCGGAACTTCATTAATCTCGATGATGGATCTGATATACTTCCTAATCACACAAGTGTCTTGTGTTCGGTCACGATTGTAATCGTCCCACCAAATACATATGGCCCAAAATATTTCACAGCCCATACAACGGCGAGTAATTCTCGTTCCACTGTACTATAATTTTGTTCCACCTTATTTATTGTTCACAGTATGAATGCTATGGGTAAATCCTTTCCCATTTGTCCCTGGCTTAGATTGCTGGTGTTCTTGGTTACTATAAATTCTTTTTCAAAATCCGGGTATTGCAATATCGGTGGACTAATCAGTTTTTCCTTCAACTGCTGGAATGCCTCTTCTTGGCTCGATCCCCACTCATATGGAATTCTTCAATAAATCATGTAGCGGTTTGGCCATTTCGCTAAAATTCCTTATAAAGCACCTGTATTATCCAATGAGCCCCAGATATGATTTCGATTGCTTTGTTGTCTTGGGCGGTAGGTACTTTTTGATGGCTTCTATCTTTGCGGGATCTGGCTGTAGTCCTGACGCACTTAGGACGTGGCCCAGAAAAGTTACCTCTTTTCTTGGAGACTCACATTTAACTACTTGTAATTTCAAGTTTCCGTGTCTTAGATGTTCGAATACTTCTTCCAGGTGTACATTATGTTCCTAACGTTGCACCCACTACCACAATATCATCGAGGTAAATACGTAAAAACCCTGCTGCCTTGTACTCCACTGAGTACCTTATTTATTAGTCTCTGGAACGTCGACGGTGCGGTTTTTAGTCCCATGGCCATTTTTGTTGTACTAATAATGTCCTGTGGGAGTGCTAAAAACCGTTTTCTCTCGGCCCTTTTCGTCTATCAACACTTGATAATATCCTTTCGCTAAATCTAGCATGAAAAAATACTTCACTTTTCTCAGGCTGTCTAATATCTCATCTATCCTGGGAAGGGGATAAACCATATTTAATGAAATGTCGTTTAACTTCCTATAATCCGCTACTATTCGCCATTTCTGCCGACCACTGGCATCTAGTTTGTTTGGCAATACCAGTATTGGGAAATTCCATGGGCTAGTACTATGGGATATTATCCCATCAGCTAACATCCCTTCTACTTCCTTTTGTAGTGATTCTTGCTGCGCCTGGGGTATTCTATACGGCCTTTGATTTATTATCATTCCTTTTGATTCAGTGGATGTAAATACTCTGGAATCAGGGCTGACGACCTGCTCCTTAACCTTGTGACGTATATTGTTACCAAGTGGTATTGCACATGCTGTTACCACCACGTCACGCAGCTCTTCCCAGGTTGAAGGCTGCTTCTGGAAGACAAAATGCGACTAATCCGCCGCGCGCATTCCCCTAAGAACAACAGAGACCAACTCTTGTTCAGGTAAATCTATTAACAATGTCAAAGAGGCTGATGTAACAGCTCCTCACACCATGTACTTCCCAAATGTAACGACACTCTAACTGTTCACGAACTCCGGTGGTCAACCTTTGCCTAATCACCAGCTCCATTACTTGCTGCAGGGAAAACCCTTTCGCCATGGCTCGCGAGAGGAGTTTCTGCAACTCACCTCTAGCTAACGGGTACAACGATGACAAAATTACTTGCTGTGGAATGCAAAAGGCAGCCATTTGTTATTCTAAACGAACCAATAACAATAACAATTTTTCCGCTTCATCAAGTCGCTCCACAATCAATTCAGTAATATCTCAGAAGAAATAGGCCAGAGGATTAGGCAACTTGGCAAATACAGCAGCTAATGTAAGAGAGGATGCAACAGTACCCCACCGGGCTGGCTCTCACCCTCTCCCTGAAAGCGCAAATCCCGATCTTCAATCCTCCTCCCATCCAACTCCAAACACGCAAGCTTAACCTGTAATGTGCTCACCTAAATTCCCAACCCAACGGTTAATTTCCGGTGATGATCTTCCGAAGCTAACGTTCCTAAATCCGCTATCTGATTAGTTAAATGAATTAACTGTGCCTGCACCCCCCGTTCCAGGTAACTGTCACTAGGTTGGGTTACCTCCAAAACACCAATAGTTTGCTCAAAGCCTCTAACAGCCTCATACAAAAATTCAGTTGCTGCTCCTGTCTCACCCACCACCGCTGACGTGACGTCAACCGGATGAAGAACGGCAGTACGCAAACGGGCTACTAACTCCGGAACACGGCCCTCAATCGGTTGGCGCCTTATTGCCTACTCGTAAACATGGTGGTCCTTTCTGAGCACGCGTATCCCCAGACACTGTCTGACTGCCATTACGATAAACACCTGAAACAAGTAACAGCCAAAACAATATCGTGCCACAGAACACAAAAACATAACAAGAGTGAGACTGACAGCAACTGGAATAGCAAACACAAGCGAAATCATGCTCTGCTACCAGTGAGATCCCCTGCTATGTCCGCAGTACAGGACAGATAGTTTAATTTGTGGAGAGGGACCAAAACGAGTCGCTGTCAGTTGCACCCGAACATACTACTTTATTCATTTTACAAACATTACAAGAGTAAAGGAAACATTAAAAACGGAGCAGGCCAACATTAATTTTTGAACTTAATTCCCGGTTAAATACGCCATTTAATCTCACTCCTCAAGGGCAAAACAACTTTAATTTAAAACCGGCTGAAGACCAACCACTTAAGACTCAAAAACAAGAATTTGAATTTTAAAAAGCAGAAGGCCTCAGCTTAAAACATTTCTCTAAATTAAGATGAAGGTCAAAACAATCTCATGCCTTAACAGCAAACAATCGGCTGTAGGCCAAGAACTTAAGACTCAAAAACAGAAATTTGAATTTAAAAGGCAGACGGCCTTATCTCAAAACTTTTCTCTAAATTAGGCTGAAGGCCCAAACAATATCACGCCTTAAGGGCAAAACAAGTTTAATTTAAAGTCGGCTAGAAGCCATACATAAACAAACACCAAGGATAAATAAGAAAAAATAGCACATCAAACGGCGCTCAGAAATTTCCTGGGGTCGGCCTGGAACTCAAACACTAATGCCAACTTACGTGAGACAGTCAGTCGGCCCAACAATTCTCAAACCGACGGCAACCCAACTGACAGGCAGTCAATGGACCAAGCGAAAGGATAACTTCCGCTCCACCTGACCAGCACACAATGGGGAGTTCAATGGAACACGAAGAAGGTATCGGCGCCCGCAACGAATTACATCTTCAACTGTCAAACTACACGCCATGCTGGACAGCCACAACACGACGAGGAAAATACGCTGCCTGAGTTTACATCAACAGCCAGGGCAGGTAACAGGGGCGTTATCGGCCACAAGGTAGAAGATTCTGCTGGTGCACTTCAATTCGAAAATAGTCGATTTACGTTAAACTACACACGAGGGCGTCTAGAATTTCGCCAACTTGAAAACACACGTTGTTGCTTGCGGTAATGTCCCAACAGCCCACTACGACATCAAAGACACAATGTGAACAGGTGAGGATGGCTGGTAGATTAAGTAAAGACTCAACTTTCGTGCCTGGGATCGGTGAACCACAGACCTTGTATCAATGGGAACTGCCCATCACATTCCGACTGCATGTGGACTGCACCAGCAGGCCCGGCCAGACACGCTCCACAGAGACTTCCTCGCTGCTCCACGAAAACCAACCAACGACCCTCATGGCACAGCCTTAAACTATAAGCGTGAGGCCAAAGATACTACAAGCGTGTAAATATCGATACACGCTGCTGCTGCCACTTGCAGAGAGAGAGGATAGCAGCATGATTGTGATAACTGCAGAACACTGAGCACAGAATAGCAAACAAGGTTTAATGCAAGGCATAAGACGAACCAGCCACGGCCCAATTACACTACTGGGCATTAAAATTGCTACACCAAGATTAAATGCAGATGATAAACGGGTATTCATTGGACAAATATATTATACTAGAACTGACATGTGATTACATTTTCATGCAATTTGGGTGCATAGATCCGGAGAAATCAGTACCCAGAACAACCACCTCTGGCCATAATAACGGCCTTGATACGCCTGGGCATTGAGTCAAACAGAGCTTGGATGGCTGCCCATTAAGCTTCAACACGATACCACAGTTCATCAAGAGTAGTGACTGGCGTATTGTGACGAGCCAGCTGCTCTGCCATCATTGAAAATACGTTTTCAATTGGTGAGAGATCTGGAGAATGTGCTGGCCAGGGCAGCAGTCGAACATTTTCTGTATCCAGAAAGGCCCGTACAGGAACTACAACATGCGGTCGTGCATTATCCTGCTGAAATGTAGGGTATCGCAGGGATCGAATGAAGGGTAGAGCCACGGGTCGTAACACATCTGAAATGTAACGTCCACTGTTCAAAGTGCCGTCAATGCGAACAAGAGGTTACCGAGACGTGTAAACAATGGCACCCCATATCATCATGCCGGGTGATACGTGAGTATGGCGATGACGAATACACACTTCCAATGTGCGTTCATCACGATGTCGCCAAACACAGATGTGACCATCATGATGCTGTAAACAGAACCTGGATTCATCCGAAAAAATTACGTTTTGCAAAACATGTACCCCAGTTCATCGTTGAGTACACCATCGCAGGCACTCCTGTCTGTGATGCAGCGTCAAGGGTAAGGGCAGCCATGGTCTCTGAGCTGATAGTCCATGCTGCTGCAAATGTCGTCGAACTGTTAGTGCAGATGGTTGTTGTCTTGCAAACGTCCCCATCTGTTGACTCAGCGATCGAGACGTGGCTGCACGACCCGTTACAGTCAAGTGGATAAGATGCCTGTCATCTTGACTGCTAGTGATACGAGGCCGTTGGAATCCGGCACGGCGTTCGGTATTACCCTGCTGAACCCACCGATTCCATATTCTGCTAACAGTCATTGGACCTCGACCAACGCGAACAGCAATGTCGCGATACGATAAACTGCAATCGCGGTAGGCTACAATCCGATCTTTATCACAGTCGGAAACGTGACGGTACGCATTTCTCCTCCTTACACGAGACATCACAACAACGTTTCAGCAGACAGAGCCGGTCAACTCCTGTCTGTGTATGAGAAATCGGTTGGAAACTTTCCTCATGTCAGCACGTTGCAGGTTTCGCTACCAGTGCCAACATTGTGCAAACGCTCTGAAAAGCTAATCATTTGCATATCACAGCATCTTCTTCCTGTCGGTTAAATTTCGCGTCTGTAGAACGTCATCTTCGTGGTGTAGAAATTTTAATGGCCAGTAGTGTACATTGAGGCTAAATACATTTGACAGTAAGTGGGCAAATTCTGAAGTAGTATTGCACACCTGATAATCAGCAGCATGACAGAGTTGAAAACATATAATTTACGCACTGTTTCTTGTCACTCTTACAGTGAGTATTGTGGATTGGGAGGAATTGGATGTGCACTGAAAGTTTTATGTTGACGATGTTTTTAAGCTTTAATACAAATTTATGTTGCCATAAGAGATTTATGACGATTATGACACTGATGACAATAATGAAAGTTTTTAAAATCTTATCGAATTATTTACTTTTGAATACATTATGGGAGACGCAGTAATCAATGTCTTACAAATATTTACTATTAAAAACAGTCTTGATCACGATTTATTTATCAAGGTGACCAGTTTCGACCACTACTGTGGTCATCTTCAGACCTACAAGTTGTATACAAATCTTTAATTAGAGGGCTACATACATTAAAAAAATACATAAAGTTATAAAGCTATAAAACCATCAATTACCATTGAGTAGGAAACTCTTTCTGTTGGAGAATCACTACTGGAGAAACCAGTGCACGTTTTACTATATATAATGGAGGCTCCGCCCCCTTCTGACAACATGATGTCATTACTAAGCATTGAGTTATAAGTCGAAATACAACATAAAATTTCGTAATGAAAAGAATATTGACAAGAATTAAAAATAAATACACACTAAACTTAGCTTATTAAACAGCAATTGTCAATTAAGAAGCGTTAAAAATATTTAAACATGTAGGATAAATGAACTTCGGTTTGGCAGTACATGGGTTGCCCTCTCAAGGCCTGTTAGTGAACCATTTGGAACCACTGGTTGCCATGGTGAAGTTGGACGCCGTTCCAAAGATGAGGTAGCAGGCTTCTTTCCACTGAAGTTGTTGTAAAGTCGATAGGCGAGCTAGTGGTTGCCATGGTGAGGACAAATGCCAGTGCAAAGATGTGGCAGCAGGCTTCTTTCCAACGAAGTTGTTGCGAAAGTGGAATGGCGAAGACTGTCACGTCAAACGATGTATTATTGAGCAGCAACATGTCTTTATTGAAACGATTTTCAATGAGTAGGCTGCAATAATTTTTAGCTGACATGTATACTACATGCTGCACAAATACGATACGAAGTTGTTGTCCATGTATATGAAATATTGTCAATGAAGTTGGTATGTAAATTACATGTGACAATTTTTAATAGGCATTGCTATTCATTAAGTTATATGCCAGTCTTATAAACAAATAAAAATAATGAAAATGGAAGGAATTTAAAATTATAATATTATGAGCCATAGTGCCAAAAATAAAAGGATGTGAATTAGCAATATACAGTCTAAAAGCATATAAGCAAAAATTCTAAAACTGATCGTCAGTCATAAAATAATGTTTGGTGAAATAAAATTACAATGTAAAGATAAAATATTTCCTGAAAGTCTTAATAATCTTAAAAAACGAATGACAGAAGAGTAAACAGTCTAAAGCAGATCATCAAAAAGCTCAAAGAAATGTTTGTCTTTGAACCAAAGTTGTTCGTTTAAAACAGATAATGGATTACTTTTGTGAAGTGAAAAGATTTCAATTTCTTCTAAAGTATTTAGCAGTGGTCCTTTTGGCACAGTATGTAATATTTTCAAATTGTTAGAAATGCAACCCTCAGAGTGATTGTATCCATCAAGGTGTTGACCAAATATTGATTTGGTATGTGCAGTACCAGTAGTATGTTCTTTGAAACATGTTAGAAAGTTACGACCAGTTTGGACAATATACTGTTTGTCACAGCCATTACATATTATTTTGTAAACGCCTGACTTTTGGTATATATTTGAGTCCCCAATTGTGTGTTTCAGTTTCATCTGCAGGGAGTTATTAGTTTTAAATGCTATTGTCACGCTTGTGTTCTTAAATTATTCATTTATTTTATCTGAAATAGGTCCCATGTGTGTCATTTCTGTAAATCTCTTCTTGACATTTATAACAGCATCATTTGTTTCTTGTAATTTTTTATACAACCGATCAACATGATGTGAATTATAATTGTTAGCAACTGCTATCTGTTTTAATGCATCAATTTCCTCCTGGATTGCATCAGGTTGAAGAGGTAATTTCAGTATCCTATGTATCATAGTTTTAAAAAAATGCCATTTTGTATCATAATGGATGGCATGATGTGGCATTTATTATGTCGGTTGATGTGGGTTTTCTATAAATAGAAATATTATGTTTTCCATTCTTGTTTGTAATTGTGAGGTCCAGTAAATTAATACTATTGTTACTTTCGTGTTCTACTGTAAATACAAGTTTTGGGTGTAACGTACTTAAGTTGTTAGCGAAAGCATCAATTTCTTCCTTAGAACGGTTATATAATAGCAATGTATCATCAACGCATCTTTTGTAGTATATAATTTCTTCTTTCTGGATTATTTTTGAAAAATTGAATTTCAACATAATTGACGAAGATATCTGCTATAGTGCTAGCAAGTGAATTCCCCATTGCAAGTCCATCTTCCTGTATGTATATTTTATTATTATATGAAAAATAATTAAAATCTAGAGTAATTCTTAACAGTTCAATGAATTCTACTATTTCTTTGGGGCTCACGATTTTGTGATACGTTAAGTTAATATAGTATCTTGAATAGGTATATTCGTGTAAAGATTTGTGATGTCCAACTATGCAAACCTTGCGTTTTTTGGAATATCCACATCATAAATTAATTTTGTTAATTCAAAACTGTTTTTAATACTATAATTTTCTTCATAAATGTAAAAGGATTTTAAGATTTGATTAAGCTTTTTGTTCAGGTTATAAGAGGGACTGTTGGTATTATTAACAGCTGGACGAATTGGTAAATTTGGTTTGTGTAATTTGATTTGTGATCTCAACTTAGGTAAGGTGGGGTTCATAACTTTAAGTGTTATTTTATCTTTAGGTGAAAGTAAAGAGTCACTATCATCAATCACCTTTTTAAGATTTATTTGAAATCTTGAAGTCGGGTCTTTATTAACCTCAGTTATTCAATTAGCATCAAAAAACTGTAAAGTCTTAAAAACATAATCATCTTCACTAACAATGACAAGAGTATTCCCTTTATCTGCCCTGATTGCAATAGCTTTATTACTTAATAACTTCTGGTTCATTTGTTTTACAAGTTTTAATTCATTATTATGTTTATTTTTATCTTTTTCATTAGTAATGACATTTTTAGTTTTATGTGCAATGTCACATATTTCAGACCTACTAAATTGTGCATGTTTTGCAGCAACCTTTACGTCAGCAATCACAAGTTTAATATTTGCATTGCTCAATTCTGGAGCTTAATTATATTTTAGGCCTTTGTTTAAAAGTGTTGTCTCTGCATGAGTAAAAGTAATTTTGGTTAGATTGCTTACTCTTGGATAAAAGTTATGTACATTTGGTGAAACATCTTATGAACTCACATTTTGGTGACTAACAAGGGCTGCAATTTTCTTATTATGCTTATTAAGAATAATTTCTCATACTGCATTAATTTTGTCATCTGTAAAGTTAAGTAAGTGTGAAAATATTAATGGTGACAACTGACTGCTAATTTTGAAATGTAAAATGTACATTTCAAGATTTAATGCATCTTTTTCTTTATATGCATCTTTAATTTCAGATCTAATCCATAGAATGCTACTCTTCTGTCATAAAAATTTTTCTGTGTTTGATCTGGTATTAAAACTAATTGTTACATAATTAGGAATCACATGATTCATTAGAGATTGTTCGTTAAAAGAAATTTTGGAATTAAGTTTCATTATTTTTGTGCATAACCCTCTAAACATCTTGCAATCTCCCAATAGCTGACTTGGAAATAAATTAATTACTTTTGAATACTTTATGGCACAGGCAGTGATCAATGTCTTACAAATATTTACTATTAAAAACAGTCCTGATCACGATTTATTTATCAAGGTGACTGGTTTCGACCACTATTGTGGTCATCTTCAGACCTACTAGTTGCATACAAAGCTTTAATTAGAGGGCTACATACAGTAAGGAAAATACATAAAGTTATAAAGCTATAAAATGATGCCACCATTATATATAGTAATACGTGCATTGGTTTCTGCAGTAGTGATTCTCCAACAGAAAGAGGTTCCTACTCAATGGTAATTCATCGTTTTATACCTTTACAAGTTTCTGTATTTTCTTTAATGTATGTAGCCCTCTAATTAAAGCTTTGTATATAACTTGTAGGTCTGAAGATGACCACAGCAGTGGTCGAAACCAGTCACCTTGATAAATAAATCGTGATGAAGACTGTTTTTAATAGTAAAAAAAAATTAACGAATTGTGTTACAGATGTTAAGATGAGTATAATGAATTATATGATCATAAGATAAAAGTATATCTTACACTGGTATCTCACACAGGCCAGTGAAGTCAAACTTTCTCCTCTGTGCTCGTCTTGAAACTCCTAACTCATATTGCACTTCCAGATAGCTAGCTAGCTGGAATAAGCAGAAGATGTGCTTTGTTGGTGCTGCACATTTTTCTATATTTCGACTGATTAGCACATGCTGCAGTGTTCTTCTGTAGCACGCTAGGGTAGAAGTTGGCACAGAAACAGATAACTTAAAAACCTGTGCAGTTAGCATGTTTGTTTGTATGTAAAAGTAGACTTCGGAATTTTCCTTTGTGTGAGACTGAAGTGCCGAGTTGAAATTCTAGATTCACATATTTTACTGATCACGTCAGTTAAGCATAATCTATTATTGATTGTATTAATATCCGTTTGTATTTTGGTCTATTGTGAAATTCGAACATTCACGAGTGTCACAATGAACGCCTACTGTTACTGTTAATTCTAGGCTTAAACTCAATTTTGCTCTAATAAGAATGTTGAGAAGAGTAGGCCTATCCTTTTGAAAACAATCTTTCTCTAATTGCACTGTATAATTACTTGAGAAATACTTTACTTGTGAGAAATTTCCGTCGCTTACAAAACTATATTTTCGCAAGTTACCAGTAAGAGTGTTTTTGGATAACTTATTTCGTAGAAAATCAATGTTTGTTATTCACACATACTGCTAAAGAGTAGATCACCCCAAATTTCACCGTATATCGACGCAAATAAAAGGGCATTTTTGAGAATTTTCAGAAGCTGCTTCTCCTGTACATAATCTAACTTGTTGTAAATCAAAGTTTGTGATTTAGGTACTGTAGCAGACACAAAATTTTCCATTAAAGAACGTACATATTACCTACATTTTTCATAAATTAACTTCATTTTCAAATTTACAAGTAGCTATAACTAACCTTAAAAAGTTTACTCTCGTCTTAATAGAATTATCGCTTTCTATATTTGCTTCAGTTCTTACGGGAATTAGTACCTTTTTAGCTCAATGGACATAAAAGACAACCAGCAAGCTTAATTTGAAGTTATTTGTTCACTTTCCTGCAACACATTGCGCCAGCCAAAATTAAGCCCCAGATTGAATGCAATTCTCAAAAATGGGTTGAGCTGGTTGACTTTTGTAGGCAGCTGGAAATCGCCTTCACTACTGTCAAAGGACTGTCAGCTGCTGCAAATCAATATGGTGAAGAGTTCCCGAGAGTCATGTACCTGTGGTACCAGTATCAATGGTGACTCAAGTACTGTCCTCTCCTGTGGGCCCTGTCTCCTCTGAAGAGAGTACGGAATCTCTCATTACTCGTGCACTAGACTGTAACTGGCGTTTCAGTGGTAGATCCAGGCGTCCTCCACAGTGTCAACAGGGACCATGGAGGCTTAGGGTGCTGTACTGATACCCTTAATATCAATTTCTAGGTGCTGTCATTCACTGAAATTGAAACTGAAACTAAGCCAGTGGGACTCACTTCACCTGTTTTTGGGAAACCTGTTTCGTCACGTGTCAGTAGGAGGTAAACGCAAAAAGGCAGACGTATATTAACTGTTGGCGGTTCAGTTGTACAGGGAATGATTGTTCCCCTTACGGAAATGGCAGCAAGGGACAGGAAAGGGCATGAGATGCACCCTGTGTGTATATCTGGAGGCCTCATTCAACATCTTGAAGAGGTTATTCCAACAGCCATTGAGGTAATGAGGTGCAAGCAACTGCAGATAGTTGCACATGTTGGAATAAATGAAGCCTGTTATCTGGGCTCTGAGGTCATACTGTGATCATTCCAGCAACTGATAAGGCTGAGAAGACCAGCCTTATGTACAGTTTCAGCAGACCTCACAATTTGCAGCATTGTCTCCAGAACTGATTGTGGATCATTGGTTCTGCACTGAGTGGAAGCACTGAACCAGATACTTCGAAAGTTCTGTGACAAGCTAGACTGCTACTTCCTGGACTTGCGCCATTTTGTTGAGAACTGTGGGGTGCCTCTAGATTGGTCAGGTGTGCACTACACATCAGAGGCTGCTGTCCAGGTAGCTGATTGTATGTGGGAGCAAACAAAAGTTTTTTTAGACTAGGCGACGTACTATGCAATCCTGGGAACAAGAGTTGCAGTAAATCCAGAAGTAGTATCAGTGTAAGATCGAAACAAATGCCTCCCACAGGTGAGAGTATTAAAATCCTAGTTGTTAACTGCTGAAGCATTCGCAACAAAGTGCCAGAATTCAAAGCACTCGTGAAAAACAATTAAGCCTCCCTAATACTGAAAGCCATTTGAAACCTGAAATTGATAGCGATGAGGTTTTTGGGGAAAATTTAAGTGCACATCTGAAGGATAGGCTAATGGGAAATGTAAGTAATGTATTTGTCACAGTACACAAAAACTGAAATCCACTGAGATAGAAACTAAAGCTGGATGAGAGACTGATTGGGCAAGACTCTGTATCAGTGGTGGACATGAAATGGTAATTGGATTCTCTACTGCCTTCCAAACTCATCTCCTGATGTAACCAGAAACTTCAGAGACATTCTGTGGACTTGAAGTACTCAAAGTAGGTGTCTATGATGCAGTTTGATGTTACAGCAACGGAAATAATGGCAGAACTGAAGTGATGAATAGAGCTGGTATAGATCCTGGTGTGTTTAAAACAAAAGCTTTTTACACCATCGACGACAGCTTGGTCAAGAAAGCTAATGGATCAATGTCTGACCTGCAAATATGGGCCAGGGAAATGTAGAGAGAGAAAAGGAATCTGGAGGATGTATGAGTATGGACGATTTTAAAACTGAGGTAAGCTTATTACATGTAGAAGTACGAGCAGAAAATTTTTGAACCTCATTTTCTCTGTTTTAGGCTTCTCACGTTATTATAACTATTCAAATTTCTGGCAAAATAATATTTATGAATATTTTATATTATTTTTCCGTTAAAACACAGCTCCTTTTTTACACATGCAAGATTTTAGATTTGTACATTAATAAATATGGCTGTAATGATTTTTTAAATAAATGTTTACATTTTCCATTATATCTCCCCTTAAGGTACAGTAATTATTTTAGAGCCCATGTCTCCTATGCAGTTTTTCTTGTTATGAGATATATACTACTGCCTCTCAAAATATGGAATACTAGTTTCTAAAACACTGTACACATTTGTTTCTCAATTCGTCCCCTTTACTGTATTTTCTTCTTTCATTTCATTCTCTTGTGGACTAACAACTGGCTAATAAATTTTCTAATTTCTACCATTTTTAAACATATTGAATTTTTGCACAGTATCAGTATACTCATGGTAAATGTATTGGCACTTTGTACTTCTAATTAATTTTGATTTGCACAGTTAAAATAATTATTGCTTACCACATTTTTCCTCAGTATCAACACAGCCTTTTTATTTGTGTTATTATTACTACAGTATTTCTGAAGACACCTTCCATTACGACTGTCCAAGTGTTTCCAGTATTTTCTTTTTCTGAGCATGTCACTTCAACAGTTCTGCCAGATATGGAATATGACAACAACTACCCTGGGTCACCTAATGGTCAGCAAACTTTTCTTATAGATAGGGTTATTTTTTTAATTTCGTTACTGTAATACAAAGCAACCTCAGATCTAAACAAATTCTGCTGCCCTGTAATTTTATGTCCCTAACAATATCCCTTCACCTACACTCTGGCCTATTCAAAAGGGTGAAATGTTAAGAATGTACAACTCGGTGTGCTAGTCCAAACAAGGATCCATAGATATTAATAATTTTTGTATTTTCTTTTTTAGTTACAGTTCTACCTTCTGTGCTCAATCATAGCTCGGTGCATATGCTAGTACAGTGGAGTTGATTTAGTCTGATATGCTTGTGATTCTTTTTTCATTTACTTGTGCTAAAGCAGACATGGTTTGTGCCATCTACAACAGCCTCACTTGTGTTTTATCTCTGTCACAGAGCAGGCAACCCATCCCTGTTGCTATCGAGACTGGCAACTTCATCTTTCCTGGAGGGCCCAATATAAACTAGCACTGCAATAACTGCCGACTTCTCTGACTATATTCATGACTCTTAATTGGCCCTCAAGCAATCACGCAACTATCAACTCTATCTTGTCCACAATCCACCTGGTGTTCTGCACTGAAGCAGCTCCTATATTCCCAAAAATGATGCTGATACAGTTTCATGCTAGGATTTCATTCGTTTCTCTTTCTGTTTAAGCACAACTCTTAGCTGCTACTATCAATCATCCTTATAGTGTTAGCTAAATTTTCATACACTGAGAACTAATATTTTCCACCAAATCCTTACTTTCCTTGTTCTTGTCAGAAGGAATATCGGACTGTGTTTCTATTAAGTAGGTTGTGCATCTTCGTACCTGCAAAATGATGAGAGTTAATGCTATGATTGTGGCATTCCATCTAGTTAACCATAAAAAGGATGCAGCGCTGGGTTTATTTCGTTGCTAATATCACTGTACCAAAAGCCATCATGTCATGTTTCCTCCACTAACATATGAATAATCTCCTTTTCTCTGGACATTAAAAACAAATGATACAGTTTTTCTTACTGTTACTTTTATTACATTACTTATTTATTTATTTGTCATTTCAAAAGTACCGAAATGTCAAAAATATATATGAGTGTTGACATAATTTTACACAAAAGAGGGCAAAAACTTTGACACTTCAAGTGCATTTGGTGTATCTCTCATAAGGTCTTGTATGGTGCAGGTGGTTGGTGATGAGGAACACAGCAGATTGGTCTTGCATCTCATTGTGTTTGACCATAATCTATTGAGAGACCTCCATATTGACCACTTCTCCGAATATCCAGGAGGAAGTTCTTCCTTTGGAGCGATCCATTCTCCCAAATACCAACGTTTCTCCCGCCATCGCGAGATCGTTGCCACATATGGATTCTCGATGAGAGCCTCAGTAGTTGTCAAGAAGCTCTTCCTTGATATCTGCCTCATATAGTGGATGGGCGTTCTTCGTTGTGGCCTTACTTTTCTCATATCTCGCAGCTACCTAACGTCTCATTTCAGGAGGATCTTTGCCAGCGAGGCAATGGAGTTTGTCCACAGGAATAGGTCTTAAGCAACCCGTGATAATCTGGTAAGACTCATTTAGAGCCTCATCTACGTTCCTGGCATGAGTGGACTTGTACCACGCTGAACATGCATATTCAGCAGTGGAACAACGTAGAGCAGGCGCGCCTGAGCTCACAGTGCATGGATTAGCACACATGATGTATGTGTCAATTGTCGCACTGTTTTATTTCTGGCTGCCACTTTCTCTTTGGTGTTTAGGCAATGCTTTTTATATGTTAGCGCGCGATCCAGTGTTTCTACAAGATATTTGGGAGTAGGATTATGTTCGAGTGCGATCCCTCCCCTGGATATATTTAAGGATCTATTTGCCTGTTTATTCTTGAGGTGGAAAGCGCAGATATGAGTCTTGGCAGGATTAGGTATCAAGTAATTCCCATAATAGTAAACAGTGAATTCTTCCAAAGATTTTGATGGCGTATCTTCTACAGTCTCAAAACAGTCAGCCTGAGTAGTGATAGTGCAGTCATCAGCATAAATAAAGCTTCGAGCTCCTTCAGGGATAGGTTGATCGTTGGTATAGATGTTGAATAATAGCAGTGCAAGCACATCGCCTTGTGGCAGCCCATTTTCTCAGTTCTCCACCTACTTTTCTTACCCGAAAATTCCACAAAAAAATCTGGAATTCTGGGGAAGGTTTCTAATATCGTACATGCATGTGAAGTCTTTAGTTTTGTCATAAACTTTATTCAGAAGGAGCCGATGGATGCTCGCATCACAAGCTGTGGATAGATGGATAAATACAGCACCTGTAATGTGCCATTTCTCATATCCATCTTCGATATGTTGTGTTAAGTTTAATATCAGATGTGTAGCTCTCCCCTTGTCTGAAAGTTGCTTGCTGTGGTATTAGAAGAGGCTCCGCCTTTCTAATCATTCTCTGAAGACTGAGCCTCTCCAGTATTTTGTAGAGGTCACAGAGTAAAGAGACTGGTCTATAATTTTTGGGTTCTTTCCTATACTTTCCTTGTTTCAGTGTGGCAATTACTCTTGATTTTCGTCATAATTTAGGGCTCTTGCACTCTCGAATACAGTTGCCCATAAATTGCAGTACCCAATGCATTTTAGCGGAACCAAAATTCTTGATTTGTTCAGCTCTAATGTCATCCAGTCCTGCTGCTTTTCCCTATTTACATTTATTCAGGGCTGAATTCAATTCTTCAACAGAGAAATAAGGAGATAAGATGCTATTCTCTTGGTCTGTTTGCCTAAATAATTGTTTCCTCTCTATATTTCTGGATTTAGTTGATCTGCCATTAATGGGGAGTTGTTGAGCAATTTGGTCTGGTTTAATATTAAAATATATGTTGACCTGAGTGTTATCATTGCTCAGGCGATATAATAGCCTCCAGGCCTTTTGACTACTTTTACTCATGTCACAGTCTGCCATTAATTGAATCCATTCTTCTCTGTTTGCCTCAGATATTGAAGAGAGGACATTCTGTACATGAATTGATGTGGCTTCACTAAAAGGATCTTCAAACTTTCTGTAGTACTCCTAAAGAAGAGTGGTCGTTTCAGGTGTTATACCCTCGATATAGTTCATTCTGCATCCCCTTAGAATTGATGCTCAGGAGGAGGCATTAACGATGTTAACAAAATTTTTATATTGATCTATCAGAGGAGCTATAGTTACATTTTTCTCATGTAATAACTTTGACAATTTCTGCCAATCAGCCGTTTTGAAGTTGTACCTTCAGGTTAAAGTGATTTCTTGAGGGCTTACTTGTGGGAGAACTTGACACATAATAGGTCGATGTGTATTCGGTATGGGCTTACAGACGGATTTAGTGCAGGTATGAAAAATACTTTCACTAACAAAAAGCTGATATGGATTACAGCCTGTGTGCACTGAAGAAAGAGCTAGTTTGCTGTCATGAAGGAGTGAGAGATGGAAAGTTTCATCCCACAGGAGGACAGCCTCACCATTTTGATCCTCTTGAGTGTACCCCCCAAACATGGCTGTGAATGTTGAAATCACATACCACAATAGAAGCTTTCCCTGTAATAACATGTTCAGGTGGGGTGAAGGAAAAATCTGTTGCTGGAGCTTTATACGCTGATGTGACTATACTGTTACTCAACAATAATAATTTCAATATTATTATCATCTGACTGATGAACACTACAGACAAAGGTCAGGTCTTATAAGGATAGCACTGCCATACTGTGCATGTTGTGTTTCAGCAACCAGTTTTATTCCAGGAACTGAAGGAAGTCTCTGCTGGGTGTATGTGTGTATTTCTTGAACACACAAAATATCACAGTGCTTAGTGTGGCACGTCTTGCAAGAGTTGTTGCTTGCAGGGAGGTATTCCGTCAATATTCATGGATATTATAGTCAACACTGGCCCAAAAACGACCACTGATTTAATGTCTCTAATACTTCTGATGTGAAAGGATCAGTCTACTCATAATTATTCGTAGTCATGCAAATACTTAAGAAATGTCCCATAACATGCTTTATGGCAATATTTGTTGAAAATCAACTAACCTGAGTATAACTGAATAGAGTTAACTAATGCAACCACCACAGGTGGATACTGGTGTATCTCAATCTGTTCATTATGGGACAATGTATGAAATACATATATCTATCTCATGTGCCCTGCACTGTAACCTAAGATATGAAACTATGTCGATGTGCAACTGCATAGCTACAACTTGTACAAATTTATGGGTATAAATGTTTGAGAGAGTTACACCTGCAGTCGCATGTGGCACACTAGTTAACTTCCCCTTAGTAAACGTAGCCACATTAAACTTGAACAATAAAAAATTTTAATGGCACAAATAACTACACACACAAATCCAAATAAGTAGCATGAATCTGCAAACTATTTCCACAATTATATATTTTAGTGAAAAGTAGCTTTTTTTTTAAGGTTATATGAAAGCTGTGTCATCTTCCAACAACATCCATTCACTCACGTAATTTCAAACAAAAAGTACTCTAACTCTTCTTATAACAATATTTAGAATCATACTTTCTTGATTTATGATTCATTTTGGCCTCAAGTGAACACTAATGTTAGTCTTTTGACAGATGTCTAACGGTGTAGGTTTTGAAAAGAACCATTTTGGACAGGAGTGGAAGGTAACAATTATCGTATCAAATGATTTTCTGTAGAACTTTTTGGTTGGCCAATGCCACCCATATTAGCTTTAAGTGAATGGTAATACAATGGCGTGTGACTAGGGCCTCCCATTGGGTAGACCGCTCACCTGGTGCAAGTCTTTCGATTTGATGTCACTTCAGCGACTTGCGTGTCGATGGGGATGAAATGATGATGATTAGGACAACACAACACCCAGTCCCTGAGTGGAGAAAATCTCTGACCCAGCCAGGAATCGAACACGGGGCCTTAGGATTGACAGTCTGTTGCACTGACCACTCAGCTACCGGGGGCAGAGCAATGGTGATAATGTGAAGATACTCCTTAGAGTCTCTATGGCATTTACCAGATATATTTCAGCACAAAACGTCTAAAAGTGGTCAGGAACATCATATGATGATGGCAGTAATAACCAGTTACTAATAATGACATTTGTTTTGGTGAGTCATATACCGCATTATAACAATTAATGGCACTTTGTCAAAATACAGTACTATTGTCAATATCTCTCATTCCCTTTGTCATTTGAAATCCGATTGTAACATATCACTGTGGGTTACTTTACTTAATTTCTGTACAGAATCTTCAGAATCAACACAAGCTTATTTTCAGAGATGAGACATTAAAATAGGGCAGTTTCGAGTCAGGATTTAAGCTTCATGAGAGTAGCAGTATTGTAAGTTTGTGAATTCAGAGCTCTGTTCTTACTTGAATAATAATAGTAACGATTTTTGTCTCAGCAAGCGTTACTGAGAGAACAAAATATTATCTGTTATGATTAAAGTAAACCATCCACAAAGAGCGCAGTACCAACAGGAACTGTAGTAGAAATATGTAACTAAGTAGCTGGACAGAATAGTGTAACAACATTACTATAAGGAGAATGACAATTTAAAATCCATGCAATTTCATTCCAAGTCACAACCAAAATATCTCATGAAGTGTGTGAAGACTGGGAGCCCTCAATATTTAAAATCCACTGCAATATTACAGCCCAGATAGCAGCACACTATTATGTTGCAGGAATGATCATGACAGATACATTCTCATTTCGGTAAAAAGCCACACAGCTTAAAGTGTTGCAAAACTCAAAAAAGCCTATCACTTAAAAACAACTGTCTCAAGTTATTAAAAGTATGACAAAACTTAATAAACGAACTACCTTACACCAATAAGAAATCGGTGAGAAATCGGAAACAATGACCAAAAATATACATTATGAAATATAAGACAAAGCATTAGTAAAGATTTCTGAAAACCTCACATTTACTCAGAGAAATTATGGAAAATATACACTATGAAATCATGTTTAAAGCAGATAAAAAGACAACTAAAAATCAAATTGAAACAAAGCAATTAGAAAGAAAGTACATGTGATAAATTAACTTATTACAATAAAAATCATGCATTTGGATTAAATTCATAACCTAGAAATCACACTGAGCTCTTTCAACTGTCCTTGTGTTTCTACAAACAATCAGAATTATAATCTGACACTACATGATGACAGTTTTGCCACTGATGTTTGTACAGTAGTTACATGGTATTTAAAAACAGACAAATAATTAAAAGATTTGATGCATAAAATTAATGTACAGAGCTTTGTAATACAAAAATTTTTCACAATAAATACGGCACTTGAACTGACAATAGTGTATTGACATAAAATTTAACAAAGCAGAAAAATTGAATTACTACACAATTTACCAAAAGGCCTTTTTTGTGAAGATACACTGTTAATCCAAATCACTGAATCCACTTCCGTAGGAGGAGTGTTTGCTACCCAGCATCATTGTGGCTATGTCACGTAGTAATGAAACTATACAACCAGAAATGAGTGGTTATCATTCTAGTGACAGTTTGTTAAAAAAATTGCATAAATAACTTTGCCAAAGAGCAGATGGTTTTGCCTGGTGCCTGGGTAAGTGCATCTCAGAAGCAGCGAATGTGGTTGGCTGTGCAGATGCTTCCACCATCAGCCTCTATGGAACATTGTTGAAAGATGGTGAAACCACAAGTTGACAAAGGTTGTCGGATGCCCATCCATTATCTAGAACAAGCAAATCAGAACCTAGCTGCTCTGTAAAATGGGATAGATGCTCCTTTGGTACTGATGATATTTATTGTTACAGAATTACACAAGCGGCTGATTTGGTATTTCCTATGGTGATGGCTCAGAGGCAATGTTTGCTTCTATATTTTTCACATGGCGGAATAGGTGTTTCATAGTCACGTGACGATTTTGCGCAGCTATCTTCCGATGGAAGGAAGCAAGAAGGGTCGCGCTAGTGTGTTTTTCGTGGGTGTTCGATGTAGCATGGCATTGAAGTAAGTTATGTTTTTCTTGTGCAAGATCTCTAAAGATTAATCCTGTAGGCATATCAACGAGTAGGTGATTTTTGATGTTGGCTCAAATGGCTCTGAGCACTATGGGACTTAACTGCTGTGGTTATCAGTCCCCAAGAACTACTTAAACCTAACTAACCTAAGGACATCACACACATCAATGCCAGAGGCAAATTCGAACTTGCGACCGTAGCGGTCCCGCAGTTCCAGACTGTAGCGCCTAGAACCAGACTGTAGCGCCTGATGTTGGTGCACCGGTAATGGTGGAAGACAGATTTTGGGTAGCCTGAACAATTAAAGCATGGAGTATTTGCAACAAAAAATCAGAATTGTGTGCTTCATATGTTGTATTTTGTATGTAACTTCTTTGAATGTGAAGCTGCGGAAATGGATTTGTCATATTTTTTTGTGACCTCTCTGTAGCACATGCGAACAATTTTCATAAAACACGTGTGGTCTTCTATCAACATGTGTAGGTCTACAGACCTCAACAATACTTTGAGTGACCTCTATGTAGTGTGTATTAATTTGTGTTTCCTGTGACTGCCCCAATGAGTGAAAGATTTTCCACAAATACTACATTTGTAGGGTCTCTTTCCACTGTGTATTAACTTGTGGGTCTTGAGATTACTCAATACATTAAATAATTTACCACAAGTATCACATTTGTGGGGTCATCTCATGTGTGTATTAAAACGTCGCTGTTGAGATAGCCCGACCGCGTAGACGATTTTCCACACACATCGCATTTGTGTGGTCTCTTTGCTGTGTGTATTAACAGATGAGTCTTGAGACTGACCAACTGAGTAAATGATTTTCCACAGGCATTGCAACTGTGTGGTCTCCGTCCAGTGTGAATTAATACATGGGTCTTGAGATTTCCCGACTGAGCAAATGATTTTCCACAGACATCGCATTTGTGTGGTCTCTGTCCAGTGTGTATTAATTCATGTGTCTTGAGACTACCCCAATGAATAAAAGATTTTCCACAAATACTACATTTGTAGGGTCTCTTTCCACTGTGTATTATCTTCTGGGCCTTGCGATTACTCAATGCATTAAATAATTTACCACAAGTATCACATTTGTGGTGTCTGTGTCCAGTGTGTATTAATTCGTGTGTCTTTAGACTGCTCGACTGAGTAAATGATTTCCCACAGACATTGCAACTATGTGGTCTCCGTCCAGTGTGAATTAATTCATGGGTCTTGAGATGTCCAGACTGAGTAAATGATTTTCCACAGACATCGCATTTGTGTGGTCTCTGTCCAGTGTGTATTAATTCATGTTTCTTGAGATTGCACCTTTCAGTAAAAGATTTTGCACACACATCGCATTTGTGTTGTCTCTTGTGTTGTCTCTTTCCTGTGTGTATTACATTGTGGTTCTTGAGCCGGCCCGACTGAGTAAATGATTTTCCACAGACATCGCATTTGTATGGTCTCTGTCCAGTGTGTATTAATTCGTGTTGCTTGAGATTGCACCTTTCAGTAAACGATTTTGCACACACATCGCATTTGTGTGGTCTCTTTCCTGTGTGTCTTAAAATATGGGACTTGAGACTGCTCGAGTGAGTAAATGATTTTCCACAGACACCGCATTTGTGTGGTCTCTGTCCAGTGTGTATTATTTCATGTTTCTTGAGATAGCTCATTACAGCAAACGATTTTCCACAAACATTGCATTTGTGTAGTCTCTGTCCAGTGTGTATTATTTCATGTTTCTTGAGATAGCTCATTACAGCAAACGATTTTCCACAAACATTGCATTCGTGGGGTCTCTCTCCAGTGTGTATTAGGCGATGTTTCTTAAGATTGCCTAACACAGTAAACATTTTACCACAAACATCACATTTGTGATGTCCCTTTGCGCTTAGCACAGTGTGGACATGAGCATGGTCGCTTGTACATGAAATTCCACAGTCATTACATCTTTCGAGTTTCTCTTCAGCTTGTTTCACAGTATGTGTGTTACATATGTCATTAAAGGATTTTTTGAAGGTTTTCCTGGGTACCTTGTATGAAGGGGGCCCTGCAGTCTGTTCCACAATTCCTTCTTGTACACAGTCGAAGGAGATATTGTTTTCATGATCATCACTGCATTCAAGTTTCTCACTGTTGGTAGCAGATAATGCTTGGTCACCCTCCATCATTCTCAAATGTTCTTTCAAGCAGTCATCAGAGGGCAATACCTCACCACATGACTTACACACAAATGCAGGTGCCTGCACACCGTCAATGTGGATGAAGATATGCATTATGAGTCTGTATTTTGAAGGGAAGCTCTGTAGGCAGAAACTACAGTTAAACTTATGGAATTCCTTTCCCCTGGTGCTACAACTTAATCTTGTGCCACATAAGCCGTCTTCTTGTGAAGTCTGTATTTTGGTATAGTTGTGAGACACACTGAAATCTGTTGACTTCTCTGCATATATCTCCAGCTTGTCATTGACTACTCCTTGATGTAATGTTTCTTGATATGAAATGTCACAGCTGTCACCAGCACTTTGAATGAACCTGAGGAAGGAGGAAAGAGGTGTGAAATGTTGATTTACACAATACAAAACAATATTTCACCATCCACAAAATCGGGGCCTATAAACCAAAAGATAAAAATGTATGGCCACCACAGATAACTTATTCAGTAAATGTAAGTGATTTAAAATTGTCATGACATTCTACCAGAATGATAGAATTTTCCTAATATGAAACATTTTTATACAGCAAATGATCACAGGAAATTCAATAACAACCAGTCTCATTCAGTGCTGACTAAATTCCCTTATTTTCTAATAGATTCTATTATTAAAAGTCTTGCAGTATTTTTAAAATACTGTTTTACAATCTTTTACACCAAATTATTACATTTATTAGAAATAATATCCTCTAGCTTTTGACATAAAAATATCCACAAAAAGATAAAGGGAAACAAAAAATAAGAGTAATCTATGATTTTAAAATAAAAACCAATCACTCTTTCCATGTGGATTTTTCTTTGATTTGGAGGACTCTTTAGGCTTTCGGTAGAAATTCTTAAAACCACCAATGATCAATTTATTTCTGAAACCAATAAAGCATGGCATTTTATTTTACTCCAAATTGATCACCAACTACCACCAACATCACATTTCTTATTGGCTAGGTGCTATGGCCATCAACCTTGTGACCAACACCTGTACATGTACTGTATAAGAAATAATGTCAGGTCGATAAATGAAGGAACACATACATAGATTTCCAGACTGATGAACAAATGTGAATGACACACACAAATTATTCCAACATTACATGTGTATTGTTAGCAGCACAGATTACGTGTAGCCCTTTCTAATTGACATACTGTCTGGCAGGGAGGATGCCAATGCAGTTACAGCCTCCAATTAGAAATTATCTTTACAACAACTCAATATCTGGTCCCCTGGAGTTCCAAAACATCCTTGACTGAATCAAACGAATGTATCAATGGTGACATCAGCACGAATCATGTACAACAAATCCTACCACAATCTTCTGAGAGCAAGTAATTGCAGTAGGTGCATGGCCCATCCGTGTGATATCTGGGTCCAATCATTCCACCTGCAGCTACCCCATTCCATCACAATGAAAATGGACATCTTTGAGCTTCCCAATGAGGTCATTTGAGTGTGGATATGGCTGTGGGTGGGTAGGAGCATGCACATACTTCTGTGCTATTATTCTATCCTGATTGCTGCTTTTGAATGTTTTGCTTTTTGATGGATATATGGTTTCAAGTAACCAATGACAGTGAGAAATTACTGTTTGCTTTCATCAAAAACTGAAACTTTGCTGCAGAAGATGGCTGTGCAAAGAAACATACTAAGAAATTTTTCTGTCTTGAGTTTGCTCATAGAGGTTAGCCTTAAAAGCTCTGAACAAAATGATCATGATCTCAATTGTGCTGCAGATTGTTGATCGCTGTGTTCTCAGATATACTGCAGATCACATAGTTTGTGATAAGGTTAGGACAAGAGTTTTTTTCAATGCTACAAAACCTGTCATCTGCCACATTTTAGTCATAGGTCACTTAAAATCAGCTGTGTTTGTGTGTGGCCTATAATCAAGCAATGTACCTGGTAGTGGATGTAGTAATATTGTAGTGGCAAGTGGCACACATCAGCTATCAAGTAGTTTTAATCAGACTACAGTAAAAGTTATTTTCTATGTGATTAATAAAAACCTTTGCAGTTAATCACTACATTGCGTAGAACAGTTATACACTGTGCCAAAAATGCCATACACCAGAAAACTTTCTTTAAGAGAAACTCTCAGTAAAATGGGCTTCTGTCTAAAATCTCCAGGCACTAAGTTAATGTAGAATATTATATCCCACTGACTACAGTACTGTATGCTGAATTTTTTTTAAAAAAAACACCTTTTCAGTATGCCCTATGTAGGTATATTACTTACACAGTTGCTTCCACATAGGCCATATTATAAGAGTAGATGCCTGGTGTGCCCATTATCAAAGTGGCTGGAAACACCTCATACTTTCAAAGCTTACAGATGACATAGATGGCAGGCACTGCCTTTCCCCAAACACTCCTATCAACACATATACAAGGAGGACACAGCCACAATTACACACTCTTCCAACATATTATCTGATTAGGGAAAGGCAGCGTATTCCAGCCATTCACATTCTCAGGATGGAGCAATATCCTTCAAATGTACACTGGATGTGAGTGCTCAGTTTCTTGGATTCTACAGACCAGGTATGGCACATGCTGATAGTATTTTTCTTGTCATTTGGCTTACTGTTGGTGAGGGCCACCTTACAGTAATTATTATGCAATGTATCATTTTCCCCTGGGTTCAGTAGAAGAGGCACAATTGCTTTCTCACATAAAGCTGAAATTTTCCTACTAGTTCAGCTGTTATGTAGCACTACTTGAAAATAATAAGTCATATCTAGGTTTCTTGTGGCATTACAGCAACACTGTCTGAGCTACCTCCTTTTCTCCCCTCTGGTGTTTAGGTTTGTTCCTGCCTGATACAGGAGTTTCATGGGCTACCACAACAATAATAAATCCTCCTCATTGCTACTCATATTTTTGTTGACCCAGATCACAAAAGAAACGATGTAGACAGCTGTTTTGTACTAAATATTCACTGTAGACGAACAACATTGGAACTATCACCAAGCTTTGCAGATGGTAAATACTGTGGGTTGACACTTACTTCCACAACAGGGCAAGTGCACCAACAGTGTGGTGAATCTACCTCGCAATAATCATAGCCTGGCAAGATGTAAGCATTTTTTAATATCAGCACATGGTAAAACAATCCTGTTTGCTCTATGTGGTACCCACCTCAGTGACCTCCTTTTGACATGCGTATGTATGTAGGTTACAATTATAATTAAGCAGGATTAGAGATTAGTTGTGAGAAAACAAATAACTGTGCTGAAGTAAATTCTAGCACTTGTATTTAGAAGACATAGCTCATCTCACAACCCACCAGGAGATGCCAGCATTACACCTGCATATTGCTTACATTAATATCTCCTACAAATGAAATGGCTGGCAAAATTTTAGGATAATATTAGCAATGCTTCTTGCAAAGAGGATCATGGCAAATCAAAATCTATTGTTATCATTGATTAACTCCCCTAAGAATTCATACAGCTAGTGTCTGATCTCAGTCCTCACTTAGCCTCACACACACCAAAAACAAAGGTTGTCCATTCAGCAATCCTTACCCACAGTGGCAACCAGTCAGATACTGTGCCCTGACAGCATGGGAGTATTGAAACATTTACAGAGTGATTCACGTGAAATACTTTGACTGTCTACAAATAAAATGTTTCATTTACTTCAGATGTGCTATCTAACTATGAATGTTCCATTGCAATATAGTAGTAATTAAACCAATGATAAGCTTCTGTGTCATTACTACAATTGATTAGGGAGATGACAATTTTAGGGTTTCCACTGTGGAACTTGGTGGTTCCAACGCAAAACCATCAATGTTTGCATCTAGGGACTGAGTCCACTTGTGATTCATGGGATACTTTGACAGTTGTTATTTCATTTATGTTTTTTTTTCCAATGAGAATGGTGGTGGCTTTAGGTTCGAAGTATTTTCTATCTTGTTCTGTTGGGATAGAGTAGAACATCAAATAACACCCCCGTCAGCTGCCACAACCCCCAAGTCACCATCAAATGTGTTCTTGAAGACTTTGCTAGTGAAAGTTCCAACACTGAATATACCAAGATGTCTCATTGGAACAACCTTCCCATAACAAAAGTGAGTGACACGCAGATATCCTAGTCTATTGCTGTACAGTCATGGTTCAAGTTGGTACAACTGTTGCAGCACTTATGTTCCTGATTCATATGCAGCTTTCTGGTATTTCTCATGGAGTTCTTGTCCCTTAAATGACACAGTACAACAAAGCTTGTGATATTTGGGACTTACGGCATCATCTCAAAGCTGATTACATGAGCAGTTGCACATACTGTTAACCCTTATGAACTTGGGTTTAATATTATATCTCTTAACTGCAGCTTACCATTTTAGTTATTCATGATTATCCTCAAGTATGTGTTCCCTCATTTCTACCAGCCAATCCTAATTCCTGTGTAACTTCCAAAAAATTACTTATGATAACCAATAATTTACTGAAGTATGTAGTGAGAATATATGATATTAAGTGTACAATTAAAAATTCTATCAGCATCTCCACGGCACAGTGTCATGATTTCCTAATTTTGTGACTTTTTGGTAATAGCTAAATTATTTCACATGTTTCAGTTGTGTGGCACCCACTTACAATATGAAACATTTATCTTGGCAAAGTGAAGTGACATGCATGCCTTAACAAAACAAACAGACACATAAAGTACATAAAACTGCAATGGAAGGATATCTAGGGAGGGTCCACACACTAACATGTGGTTAATGAAGATGGATGGCAGGTCTTTCTAGTAGTAAAGGTACCAACCACCACCATACCTACCATATGTTAGCTTGCAGAGTATCTATGTAGATGTAAATGCAGAATGGTTTGGATGATTATACAATTTGGTCTTGTACCATTAGCCAACAAGACCTTGCTATGTTAGTACTGTGAACAGCTAAAACAAGGGGAACTACAACTGTTATAACCACATGCTACTCTGCTGTATAGTTTAATGATCATGACATCCAATTGGGTAAAATATTCCAGTAGCAATATAGCCTCCCAACAAGATCTCTGGGAGGGGGCTACACTCGTCGATATCATCAGGTGAAAGAAACAATATCGCTACAAGTGAGAATGTGGAACGTGAAGTCCCTTGATTGATTAGGTGAGTCAGAGAACATGAAATGAGAAATGGATAAGTTGAAGTTTGATATGGTGGGAATTAGTGTGGTGCATGGGAGGAAGAAGAACATTTCTGGTCAGGTGAATACGGAGAAAAGAAGAGTAATGCACCAGTAGAAGTTATTATAAATAAGAATATAGAAATGTAGGTAAACTATAATGAACAGTATTGGTTGACTCAGTTTCATAGCCAAGACAGATAAAAGGCAAAACTATTCACAACTGTACAGGCACATGTAATTACTAGCTCTGTCAATTATAAAGAACTTAAAAGAATGTATCAGCTTGTACCTAGATAAAATTTTGAAGTCCTGCAAGGATTGCCAGCTAGCTTCAAACATTATGACTAAAAATAGTGTATTTCACAAAAAGGAGAATCATAGTATCCTATCACTACTCTCATGTATTCTTGAGTGTAGCAATATGTGGAGATGCCAAATGGAATCATCACATTGGTTCAATTGTAGGTACAGCAGTCAGTCCAGAATTGATTATTTTCCTAAAAATGATTTTGCAACCTCATCAGTCCAGCCTTACTACACAACAGGTCCAGTGGCTACTACAGTTCAAACACCAAAAAGGCATAGCTACAATTTGGGATGAGAACATCTTGTGACAGGAAAAAAGAGCTTTACTGAACACAAAGGAAGATCTGATTGTGCACTACAGACAGTATAGCAGAATATTTCACTATCACAGTTTGTTGTCTTCTGAAGTAGGTAGAGATCTCTCTACCTTGCACAAGATAATTAAGTCCAAGGAGTTATTCATCCCTTGCTCTTACTTCCAGTCAGTATTGTGGTGGTTTACAGAATAAGAATACTAGGAAAAATTATTAACACAAAGTTTAACTGTCCATCCACAGTGTGCCTCTTATGTACCTACTGATATTTGTCCTGTAATTTCCCTCTAATTCTGTGATGGCAATAGTTTCCTCAAATGATCTGAGCACAACTGATCAATATTCATTTTACTGTCATGGCCACATAAATCACTATCAGTTTTGCTCCCAAATCAGCCAAATTTGCAATGTGTGCACTTTTGGGGAATTGTACTGTATTAGATTTCCCATATTCAGACATAGGGGATTCTAGGTGCCCTTGGTAAGTGGCTTCTCACAAATCACAAAAGATGACTCACCAGTTAAGTCTTCATGGCCTTACTAAAGCTGACTACAACTGCTTTATGAAATTTAAGAACATGATGTTGGCCTGTAAACTGTGAATACAACAAGCTTGTTTCCGAATCCACATTGCTGACACAGTAGTCAAAGAGTTGTTCACCCCCAACATTCATTAATCTGAAGGGGCTGAAACTTGACTCCAGGTTTTGGATATATAACCACTCACCCTTTCCTCTTACTTATTCTACATGGTAGGACATTAGCCTGTACCCAGCACATTGAATTTGTATGACTTCCATGTCATATTCAATTAGAATAGTTAGCACTATACAGCTGCTGACACCTCACCTGCACTTTTGTATAAAAGTACACTCTTTTATTAAAGAACAGACACACAAACCAGCTGTTTTATAGAATGTGTTACTAACATAACTGCTTTGTAATATTTTTACTTATGAATAATAATGAACCATCATGTATATTTCAAACATCATGCTTAACATGAATTCACTTAAGATGATCACTTCGTTAACACCAGCAGAATATCAGTACTGGCAGTGATGTGCATGATATTATACAATGTTTTACTGGTTAACAAATTTCATTCAGCATGAATTACAAACTGTGTTTTAGTCTGTAGCATCATTACATTTTTCATTAAACCTGAACTGTCAATGTTTTTCTTTTTTCCTAATGTTTCTCTAGCTGACCTTTGTGCATAATATTGTTGAGCAATCATCATCAACAAGGAAAACAAATGTGACACAAACAGCGTGAAAAACTAGATTCTATCAACAAGTGCAATTCCATGTTGAGATGTGCTTTTATATTCTTTAAATAGAGCCAGTAGTAGTAACACTGAGTTCCAAGAAGTGAAAGGGTTGTCATGCAGTAGGAAGCACAAAGCACAGATAAGCAAGTGAAACTAAAAATTCTGCAGGAAGCAGAATATCGTGTATTGAAAAACAGCACAATTGGAAGAAGGTTTAGACTCAGCAAATCTACATTATCCACACTACTTAAATGAAATGTTCTTAATTCTGCTGCTCTGTGTTCCAGGTGCATACTGAAGTGACTTCACAGTGTTATATATGAAGATGCTGAACTTTTACTTTTACAGTGCTTCAGCTATATGTGCACCTCCAATGTGCCTATAAGTGGAAATATAATTGAGTGAACAACAAATGAGACTGCAGAAAATTTAGACATTCAAAACAGACTTCAATTGTTTTGTTTGTTGGCTGTATAAGTTCCAAAATAGAGGCCTAATTTCATGCTCAGTGCTAGGCAATGAAATGAATGAAGTTTATGAAGAAGGGCAAGCATGAATTTGACCAAGTGAGAGAAAACTTTGCTGTATCTTACGCCAGCAATGTGGACAAAACTAGTATTTCTTTACAACTTCTGCCAAGTCAAACCCATAAAACAAAAGGTGACATGTGGCATTGTGGGGCCAGCAGTAAACAACATTCTTGGGTGATGAGTGAATCTGAGAAACTGATATGTTTTAAGAACATAAAATTAATGCTTCACCTTGCATCTACTCTCATTATTGGAAAGCTTGGATTGACAGTTAATCATAAATGGCTTTTTTGTTCTGTTTGTGCAGTTATTGCAAACCACTGTTATAAATGGGACTGATGTACCTTGTAATATTTTAAAGCATCTTTTTAATCTTCTGCAATAACAGAATAGTATATATATAGTAGTGTTTTCTCTGATAACATGCATAATGTTGCTGTAGTCAGTATATACTGTATGTATATACTGCAAATGGTTAATATATAGAAAAAAATAGAACTCCAAAAACCAAACTTTTTGAAAATAACTTATGGTATTTTGGTCCCTAGGGATTATTGTTTGTTTTCCTTTCACATGGAGTAACTAAAAATTTATACTGCTCAAAAAATTCTGCAGTGAAGAATAAAAACGTACCTTAAACTATCAGATGCATTTCTTATTGAGGCTGCCACCTGAAATAGTACAAAGAATTACTGGTTATTTAAAACTGATGAAACAGTAAATAAATAAAATTGTATTAACACCCACTAACATCTGAATGTTCCAAACAATACTTGGAAATAGTATTACCAAAGAGACACGACATAAATGTAGCAGTTATTGAAGAAAATTATAGGTAAAAATTAACGCTTCATTTCAGCACTTTGTTTTTAGCTGTGTAAGTAACTATAGAAACATTGATTTATTGGAAAACAAATTTCCTACTTGATACTTCAAACTTAAATGCCTGAAATACCTTTCACCTCTCAGGCACATACAGCTAGGCAAAGTACCGGAGAAAAATGTAAAAACTCGTCCGATTTTTATTGATGAAACTGGCAAAGGAAAGAACTGAAAAAATATATATCTGAACTGCTTTTAAATGTATTTTTTTCACAACTGCAGCATTCAATACTATGCCATTCTCTTAAGATAGCTCACTGCATGGAACATCAAAGTCGTTAAATGTCACATCAGTTTCATCCACGGAAGAAATTCGGGAGTACAGCTTGACATGAAAGCGATAGGAATTATTACATGAAGTGGTTTTATTTTATACTCATATAAATGACAAAGATTTGTGTAGTATCATAAATATGAAATAAACAACATGGTCAACATGAGGACAGTGTTCTCTCCAAATGAATGAATGTGCTTTCATACATTTCACAGCAGGGGAGGGATTAATACAACTGCAGATAAATTCAGATGGCCAATTATAAAGAGCCAGTATACAATGAATAAATATGAAGAAGCCATCAGAATGTAGACAGCAAGCACTAAAACAAGTTTGTTACTGGAGCCTAGCAGAAAACCTTTAACACCAAGGATAATCCAGAAATTCAGTCAGCAAACCCGAAGATGATAGCCTAATGAGAAACGTGTCAGATTAAACAAACTATTTCACAGTAACATGAAAGACTGAGTCATCTCAGACAGTAAGTTGAATTAAGGTAATTATATGAAATAATTGATTTTTAAAAAATAACTGCATTGAAAATGAGTAATAACAAAGACAAGGATAAAGTATTGTGAATTGGAAAAAGAAACCATTTCTTGGTGGTGGTCATGATTTGTTATTCAAATTATGTAATTTAATGAAGCAACACTTTCATGTTATTAATGAGGAATATAATCAGTACAGCAAGGAACTTCACAACACATGAAATTTTGACATAAATAGAAATAACAAAAGGTTTCAAGATAGATGCAAAGGAAACTATCCAGAGAAAAAAAAATCATTTTTCACCAGGATGGAGCATCACCACACTGGCACCTGAATGAAAGAGCACTTCTAAAAAATAAGCTGCCTTATTTATGTATCAACCATAAGGGGCATACACATCTCACATTCACCTGCCCACCTTGAATTTTGTCTGATCTCACAGTATGTCATTTTTTGTCGGGGTTTGTGGAAGGCTCCATCTATTTGCCTTGCCATGCAGTAACTTAAGGTTCACTAAATAAAAAAAAACAACTTTGAGCACAAGAACTCCAAATGTGTTTCAATAAGTATGGAACTAGTCTATTGCCTCAGTGATTGTTGTGTGTCCAGTTGAAGGAATAGTGAACTTTTGTCGAAAGTGAATGAAAACACTGAACTTAAACCAAATTGTAAAAAGTACCCTATTACACATGCATGCATATTGAAGATGTGCTCCTGATAAATTGAATGGTTCCCTGCAAATAAAAGCTTTATAGCTATACATCTGAACATTAAGTTATCCTACATTTGTATCTTTATTCGTGTCCAGGATATAACCTTTTTGGAACCTACACACGATATGGTTCCACAGCTATCACTTCCCTTTCAGTAAAATAGGGTAATCTTACTCTGTTTTCTTGTGCTGAATTTATTTCTTAATTTTTTTATTTCATTTATAAATTTAATTTCTCTTTCAGTGTGAAATCACACTGTAGCCTATATCCTGGTCAGAGAGAGGGTGGGAAGGTTGGTTAGTTAGTTAGTTATTCATTCATTCACTCATTCTTGGATCTACACATTGTATTTCACAAATCATATTGTCTAGAGGGTTGCAGACTGTAACACATAGCATATTAAAAAGCAGAAGCTGCTACTGCAGATTACTTCTGTGAAGTCTACTGACAATCAGATACCTATGACTATTGCTAATCTCCTCACACTGATAATTATGGGAGATGTTTCCACATGACATTATTATCATTATTACTATTTCATACATTAACTTTTAGGAGATAGTGTCTAAATTTAAAATTTTCTTCCTATTCCTACATCCTTCCCAATTTCTTTACATACACAATGTGGATACTTTTGATCAGACACCCCGAAAAATATCAGTTTTTCATATGAGGTGCATTGTGCTGTTACCTACTGCCAGGTACTCCATATCAGTGAACTCGGTAGTCATCAGACATCATGAGAGAGCAGAATGGGGCACTCTGCGGAACCCACAGACTTCAAACTTGGTCAGGTGATTGGGTATCACTTTAGCCAGATTACCACACTACTAAACATACTTAGGTCCACTGTTTCTGATGTGATAGTGAAGTGGAAACGTGGAGGGACACATACAGCACACAAAAGTACAGGCTGATCTCGTTTGTTGACTTACAGAAACTGCTGGCAGTTGAAGGGGCTGTAATGTGTAACAGGCAGACATCTATACAGACCATCACACAGGAATTCCAGACTTCATCTTTATTCACTGCAGGTATTATGATTGTTAGGTGGGAGGTGAGAAAACCTATATTTCACCGTCGAGCACCTGCTCATAAGCCACACATGACGCAGGTAAATTCCAAACGATGCCTCGCCTGGTATAAGGAGCGAAAACATTGCACAATTGAACAGTGGAAAATTGTTTTGTGGAATGAAGAATCACAGTACACGATGTGGTGACCTAAAGGCAGGATGTGGGTATGGCAAATACCTGGTGAACATCATCTGCCAGTGTATGTAGTGCCAACAGTAAAATTCGGAGGTGGTCCTGGTGTTATGGTGTCAATGTTTTTCATGAAGGGGGTTTGCACCCCTTGTTGTTTTGTGTGGCGCTATCACAGCACAGGCCTACATTGATGTTTTAAGCACCTTCTTGCTTCCCACTGTTGAAGACCAATTTGGGGATGGCAACTGCAGCTGTCAACACAATTGAGCACCTGCTCATAATGCACGGCCAATGGCGGAATGAAGAATCACAGTACACGATGTGGTGAGCTAATGGCAGGATGTGGGTATGGCATATACCTGGTGAACATCATCTGCCAGTGTATGTAGTGCCAACAGTAAAATTCGGAGGTGGTCCTGGTGTTATGGTGTCAATGTTTTTCATGGAGGGGGTTTGCACCCCTTGTTGTTTTGTGTGGCGCTATCACAGCACAGGCCTACATTGATGTTTTAAGCACCTTCTTGCTTCCCACTGTTGAAGACCAATTTGGGGATGGCAACTGCAGCTGTCAACACAATCGAGCACCTGCTCATAATGCACGGCCAATGGCGGAGTGGTTACACGACAATAACATCCCTGTAATGGACTGGCCTGCACAGAGACCTGACCTGAATCCTTTAGAATACCTCTGGGATGTTTTGGAATGCTGACTTCATGCCAGGCATCACCAACTGACATCGATACCTCACCTCAGTGCAACACCTGTTAAGAATTGGCTGCCATTCCCCAAGAAACATTCCAGCACCTTGTTGAACGTATGCATGCGAGAATGAAACCTGTCATCATGGATAAGGATGGGCCAACACCATATTCAATTCCAGCATTACTGATGGAGGGCGCCACGAATTTTTAAGCCATTTTTCAGGCAGCTGTCTGGATACTTTTGATCACGTAGTGTGGTCTCTCTTGTGGTCTTCCAAATATTTATATCCATTTCTGTTTTCCATGTGTTGCTGTTTAAGTGTGTTTCATGGTCTTTCTTGACTCTTTTTCGATTTATTATGTTATCTTGTGAGAGTCCACCTTCTTCTGTACCTATGACCAATTTTGAATTGCTTTTGCTAGTGCTTGCTACCTCAAAGATCTGCCTTGTGAGCCTGTCGACGGTCATCCTGTGATGCATCCACAAAATTTTGACACTTTATCTAAAGCTGCCGGTTATTGTTTCTGTCTGTCTATAAATCTCTCTAAAGGGACTCCATATCCAAATTCGTTCACAGAAAACTGGTCCAAATATTTTCCTGAGAATTTTTCTTTCCTTCTTATCATTTAGTCATTTATGTTTGACCATGAATCGCAGTACTTTCTAAAGCAAAGAGATATTCCAGTAGTAGTTCTAAAATAGATTTTTTGTTTATAATGACTCCATATCAGCTGACAAGCTTTTGAGCCAGAAACTCCTGAAGTTAGGTTTGACAATAAGCGAGGATCTCACTTTTGAAAGACTGAAGTTTTGGACAGTGTGATCCCAAGACTTCAGCTGTAAAACTTGTGGACAAACGATGGCAGGATAATGGTGAAGAACTAAAATAGGAATGATCAGTCCGCAATGCAGATGAGCTGGAGTGTCTGGACGTCAGAAGCTAAAAAATTTGTCAACTCTTATTGCCACTAATTTTTTGTGTTTACTTTCAGGTCTTTATTTTGCAAAGAAACAATTTGTTTGATAATTTATCAACATATAAACAATTTGTTTTACTAATATTATATTTACAACAGTTTCCCCTCTTATTATTATCTGTTTGTCTAGGATTAGTTTTAGTACTAATTTTCTGCTCAATTCTCATAACTCCAATACCAATACTATTCATTAATTCACTATTACTTCAATATGCTCACAAGGCTCTGATTCAGATGATAATTTACAGTCTTATTTCTACTTTAATAATTTATCATCATATTACTGTGGTTACTCATCATTAGGACCAATAATAAGACAGCACTCTGTCATTCCATTTATCTTACTTTCGGAGTTGTTGTGCATAGATTATTCTAGCTCTGTTCAGGAACTTTCTCTTCCTGTCTTCAGTTGACCATTCACTGACCAGTGCAAAGCATGGTGGCCTTGGCCACAAAACCTCCCTCCTCCTGGAGATATCTCTCACTTTCACTTCAAGGAACCTTGCTCCCCTACCATAATGCACTCTGGTATGCTTTGTTCTCATAACCTCACTGGCCTAAAGTCACTACTATCTAGTATCTTCACGAGCCTTGTAGCCAAATGCACTAAACTTCATACTGCACACGCAAATGTTCGATCTCTGCCACCTCATCATAACAAAGTCTGTCACATATTTCAAGACACGGACCTACATCTGATACTTCCGTCAGAGACGTGGCTCCAACCAACTATGTCCACAAGTTCTGTAAATCGAGAAGACCACATCTTTTTAAGACAACAGATGTAACTGACAACTGGGTGGATTAGGGGCATACACATGCTCTGATTTATCACATAATGTACTTACACACATCCAACAATCATGAAGATAGACAAGAGGAATATGTTCATAGAGATCACATCCCTTAACAGAAAGTCGCCACTGTGTGTCCTCTACAAACGTCCTGAAATACCCAGGTTTGGCTGTTTTTAACTTGCTCTTTGAACTGACATGGAAGCATATAATTACGCTCCACCCAGATCTTCCTGTTTTCTCAAAATTCTTAGATGGTGAAGGCTTCTTAAATTTGCTTTCCATGGAACTCACTATAGCTTGTACATTTATAAATCCTTTTTATTCCTGCCACTATTATTGTTGTCATTACTACTGTTACCACCACCACATTAGTGGCAACAGCTGTAATACTACTAGTACTGTCATTATTAACTTTATTAGTTCATAGTCAGTGTTACTTACACTGCCACTTCAGACACTCATATCATTTCAATACTATTTGTCATATTAAAATTGTTGTTTCTTAGGTAATTATGATGTATGTGGGAAACCCTGGTCCAATGCAAAAGAGACCTGATGGCCCTTGTCAGAATAGGATAAATAAATAAATGTCTTGGTGATTGGATGATCTCTCCTGGATATTTAATGTATGTATCTTGTGATACTTCCTCATACCAAGTTATAATGGAGAGATTATCTGTAGGCTTCCTGTCCATTACTGAGTTTTTTCACAGATGATTTGTAGACTAGTTTTCTTTGACATTTTATGAAGCTTCTCCAGGACAAGTTTGGCTTCTATACAGTATCTTAGAATAGAGAGTGTCTACAGAAGCCATACACCTCATGTTAATGCTCTGCTCTTTTTTAATTTCGATTTGGATTCCCTTATCTCCTTCCCATATGTCTTCATAACTTTTTCAGAATTATATTAAGTTGGAGTGGATCGTGGATCTCTGGCTGCACACTGTTGTGCATTTCAAATGATTCTGAAATTTCTCCTATCAGTTTAATGTCTAGTGTTGTACCCATTTATGTCTATTGGGTAACTGCCACTGTTTTCCTGTCAATTTTGAATTCCTCTGACATACTGAATCAAGTCTTTTTCCGTCAAATCATAAGCCTTTCTGACACTTGGCATAACTTGCCACAGTATTTACACATCGTCATCTTTGCAAAATTGACTTTGGTTCCCATATCTGTTCTCTACACGATTGCATTTGCAAAATCGTGCCTTATACTCTCCTATTAATAGGCCTACTTGTTCGTCCAGTTGCCTTCACAGGGCTTTTTAAGGAATCTTGGACATAACTGGATGCAGTGAAATTCTCTGTAATTATTCAGACTGGTTTTATCTCATTTTTATAAAGAGGATCAATTAATGCACATTTCCACTCTTCAGTAATTTTTTCACTTTTACAAATGTTTAACATAATTCTGCCAGTTGCTTGTGTGAGATTACTGTTGCTCAGTATCCATATCTCCATACTTCTAATATGAGTTTCTGTCTTCTGCACATGACTCGTTATTTTGAAAAGTACTGATTTCTTTCAGTTCCTCAACAGATGATTTTCAATCAGAATTGTTTTGCTTCCAAAACTAATTGTTCTTTCAGAGGCACACAGTCGAGAACTGAGTGAAAGTAATAGACAAAACCTCTTATTTTTATGTTAGTTTCAAGTGACCCAGTTTACACTTTTTTATAGCCTTGAACATTCTTTTGTATACTTTTAAGAATTCCTGCCATTTTCTGATGTTTGTTACCATTTAAAGTTTCCAATGCTCGTTCCCCTGCATCTACTAAACCTTGATCATAGGCAATGTTCCACTACCTGTGTTCTCTCTTCCTTTGTGGTTAGCACAATCTCATAATGGATGCAAGTTTGTTACAATTCATGGTATATGAATGAATAATTTGTTGAAAAATGGATTAATGATGAGTGATTTATTCATGTGTGTTTCTTTCCTGACAGGTTGAAATCTAATCTTTATAAGCAAGAGACGTTGAAAGGACTAAAAAAATTCCTCTCTTGTTCTTACACTGAGAATTTTTGTATCCTTACTTGTTAGAACAACATGGTCTATCTGAAACTCACGTAAAGCAGAGTTCAGAAAATTCGATTTTTGTAGCTTCTTCGCAGGTTTAAAGTGTGTGGGTGTGATTTTGATCTCATTTTCCCACCTTTATCTCACCATTTTCATATATTCTCTTTTGAACTCCTGTTTTCCAAAATTTTTTTGTTGGAACATACGCATGCTTGACAATGGCACATCCCACCAGTCAGACATTGAAGCAATTCAGTGGCATGCTTCTAGATTTGCAATTATTAGCTTTCATTAGCACACATATGTTATGGATATGGTTCAGATACTGAAACAGGAATCCTTGGAGGGCAGATGACATTCTTTTTGAGTCAATGTTGAGAAAATTTAGGGAACTGGCATTTGAAGCATACTGCAGATGTAAATGTTGATCAGTGTGTATTGTAAAGGAAACATAATGAAAGTTTGTGTGTCTGATTTGTACACTAATATTTGCCTATAATGCATCAAACTTTGTGTATCCTCCGTAACTGTCAGAGATAGACAGAGCTTTATTTTTCTGTTTACTGTTTTTTTCATCTAGTATCTTTTGTTAATTCTGAAATCATCTGTTTGTGTATACTGAAACAGAAAACTATTAATAGGATTTAGTGATTGTAATATTCTAGAAGAGAGTTTAGATGTGTAATAATAAATTGTGAGTTTTGACATAACAATGGGAGGAGATCAATTATGTAAGGTTGCTGTTGGGTATAATACAGTCATGGATGGTGAACTTGTAAACATGGACAACTACTTTTTCCTGGTGCATTGGGGATTGTAAAGATAGTGGACGAAATGGAATTAAAATTTATGCGTTCCAGATTAATTTTCCCCACAATAGCACGAAGGCAGCAACATTGAAATGATGCAGAGGCACGTTTACTAATGGAAGATTTTATGAAGCACAATGCCAACAACTAAGTTAATAGTCCAAGGTGTCGATCTACCTCTTATTGTGAACTGACGTAATGTGGGAAAATATCAGAGCAGTGACAGTAAAGGAACACATTTGCTAAATGAATTGATTTCAATATTGAACACATTCTCTAAAGTGAATACCATATGCAAAAACTACTATGCCTGTGCCCCATAGAAAATTATTATTACACCACGCATATACAACAGAATGAAGCCTAACAAACAAATGCTTAATTTGGGAAGAGAAAATGTGATGCAGGAACCAGTTATGCCAGATTCACTCTTTTTTTATATACCATATGCACTGTCCCTAGCATGATAATTTTTTTCCTTGACTGGTATGCTTGCACAACCACCAGATATCAATGTGCCTGAGGGTCTTTACAGACACCACAAAGACAAGAGAAATTATGGCTTCTATGGAGGCAAGAGATAGTTGCCTTTCCCTCGCTCTGCCTGTAAGCGGGAAAGGGAAGGAAATGACAAACAGTGGTGGAACATACCCACCGCCATGCACTGTACAGTGTCTTGCATAGTAAGTCTTCTGATTAGGTTTTTCAGTACTCTACCTAATATTCCCCAATATTAATTATGTCTTCTTCCTGTGAGAAGTTTATGAATCTAACCATCCGCTTTCTCTTACACAAAGTGGACAAAATTATTACCACAACATTTTATTTTACTGGATTAAATTTTATGCTTCATACAAGCAGACCTTATCGAAGCTGTAGTTTGGACCTGCTATGACTTCTACGGTGAGGTAATACATGGATTTATCTGCATAGGTCCTAGAGTTTTTCTGTGACTGACAAATCTATAAGTAAATCAGCATGTACCACTGAGGTAGCCATACTGTAACTATTCTAAGAACAATGTAGCAAGGGTGATCTATCACATACAAATTGTATCACACTTCATACCTTTGGCACCTTTGAAAATTTTTGGTTCAAACTGACAAATATCAATGATTCACTGAAAAGATGAATCATGTGCAATGTACTCTTCTGCAATGCATGAATCATAAGTTACTGAAAGGAAGAATATTTTTCAAATGATCTGCACTCTCGTGGTTTAAACGTATGCAAAATATTTAACATTCAGAAGGGTCACTGAAAATATGGTTAAACACATTGTTACAAATTCTGTTCAGATTCTATTCAGAACAATTATCAAATAACAGTTGCTAATCCACAATAAGTGGAATAGCACAACAGTACTGTAAAATTATTAATTGCACTTAGCTCAAGAAAACTCATAATCTATGCCTGCCTCACAGGAATGCATTCCTTACATTAAGCAATTACACAAATACATTTTTATCACCCTACATGCAATAAATCGGAGATGCAAATGCTTACAGTATTCTAAGCTTTACATACCTCCAAATTTAGTTCAGGATCCTCCTTGATAAAATCATTTGGATGAGAGATTCCCAAGTTATCTTCAAGACACTGAAAGAAAGAAAAAACTCTCAGTTAAAAATGCTTACAGCCTTCTGTACTTATGACATGGCTCTCAGTATTTCTTTTTTTTTATAAATATGATACAAGTTTTCAGAGATTTGTATCACGCATACACAAAAAATTTAAAAAAATATATTTTAATGAGCAGCTATTCTGCCAACATGCATCTCCATAATTTCACACTGTGCCATACTGCACTAATTTTACACATAATCAGTCATTACATAGCGTATTTCACGGTGCTTACTGAGCCCTATCCTTCCTTTGGTAACCTGACAGTTTGCCCGTGGCAAGAAGAAGGAGGGTGTGCTTACTCCCTGTGCATTAACATAGGATTGGAAAGGCGGCGAGCCCAAGAACTACAATGAAATGAATACCCCTAGCTCCATACAGGCATTGATATATGTCAATGGGGACAGCTGAAAATATGTTCCCCGATCAGGACTTGAACCTAGGATCTCCTGCATAAATGGCAGATGCTCTATCCATCTGTGCCACCAAGGACACAGATGATAGTGTAACTGCAGGGACTTATCTCTGGCATGCCTACCACGAGACCCACATTCCCAACCTATTGTCCCACGCTATATTCATAGTGCCCCTACCCACTAACTCATTACTCGCGGCTTTTTGCCAATTCCTGTTTGTGCAGCCACATAGAAGAAGATGGTCAAATGGCCAGTTAGCCCTTTCGGACATGTCTGAAAGAACAGGTACCATCTTCATATACCCAAGAACTACGAGTACAACTGTCACTTGTGACTCAAGCTGACATGTAATCGGATGGCATTTGTTGCTTCTGCCTCAACTTATTTTGAGAGTTTGTTTACGGACTTGTGAGTGAATGGTTAAGAGTTGAAGGCTGTGATTATAAAAATGGCTCTGAGCACTATGGGACTTAACATCTGTGGTCATCAGTCCCGTAGAACTTGGAACTACTTAAACCTAACTAACCTAAGGACATCACACACATCCATGCCCGAGGCAGGATTTGAACCTGCGACCATAGCAGTCGCGCGGTTCCTGAAGAACCGCTAGACCACTGCGGCCGGGGCTGTGATTATAAAGAGGTGTTGAGAGTTATAGTAACTGGTATTTATAGAAGAAAACGAACAAAACATGTCCACGTTTTTCGATCCAGTGAACCGATGTGGCTGAAGAGAAACTAAAGGTAAATATTTTGTAGTTCTCCAAAAATTTTCAAAATGGTTGACAGCAATTCCTGGAAAAGACAATCTGACTCCGAGTTGTTTTGTGTGAGATTCACATTTCAGTGAGGAACAACAAATGTTTATCGTCAGTAAATAAGTTGAAATTGTAAGACAAGGGCGGTCTTTTAAAACCAGAGCGGCTCAGTGGTTCCTCGTGTATTTCCCAGTTTACTGAAATATCTGTCGAAAATATTACACAAAAGAAAATTGTCCGTCAAGCACTCCCTAAAGGGAAGCTGTGGAAGGAAGACAGTAAACAAGCTGCAGTTTCAATGTCTGCCAGTGCTTCTTCTGCTAAAGGAAAATGTAGGGTGCAGATCAGTGCTGAACGGAGTAGTAATCACATGAAAACAATGTTGATGTGCCAGAAACTGGAAATTGTCCGATTAAGTGATAAATTAAGGGCAGCAAATGCCAAAATCAATCTCTTCCAGAAGCAAGTCTCAGATGAAAACCATAAGATGGCTCAGTCGAATGTCCTACATCACTGTACACTCCGTAAAAACAGAAAATCATATTTGCCACCATGTTAAAGAAATGCCAATTTAGAAACAGCAAGAGAATGCACTATGTGATGTGATAATGAATTTACTCTGGATAGCATGCCCTTGAAAATTAGAAGCTCAAAGGATATAGACATGGTTTGAGGCACGCATTGTTGCAACAACGTTCTGAAACATCTCCAAAAGTAAATAATCTCAATTGCTCATGTAAAATTAACCAAGAGGCTGTAGAACAATTAAGAATTATTTTCGGAAACGGCAAAATGAAAACAAAGACATGCTGATTTTTGATGAAGTAAAGCACAAGGAAAGCTACATTTCAATAACACTTTGCTGAAAGTTTGTTTCGTCAATTTATGGGTATATACTTCAGACAATTGTAGTAATAACTTTGCCTATCATTGCTCTGGTGTTGCTATCTGTTGCTCTGATGCATAATCGTATTCACCCTATTTTAGTATACTCGAGTCACAATGCCACCCCCAGTGATGTCTAGCATATATTGATTCAAGTCATTATCCAGCTAGAGCAAGCCAGAATGACACTTATTGCATTCACTTCTTATGGCGCAGTACACAACTGAATAAAAAGGTCCAGCAGTGTCTAGGAATTACTGGCATAAAAAATAAAGTTCCTTGCTCAACATCAAACACAGTTGACAAGACCGGAAGAATATGGGCATTTTCGTACGCTATTCGTGTCATAAATTGAATAAAAAGTGGTTGATGTGATAAAAGTGATGTACTTTTTAACGATGGCATAATCAACTACAATTATCGACCAGATAGTTCTCCAGAATCAACAGGATTATTCATTAGATAAATAAATAACTTAGTGGACACACTTATATTCTCTTGGTGATGCTTTGCACAAAACACACAGGCTCACAAAAAGTTAATGAAATGGGGAGGCATTCTATCTATACAGTAAAAGCTTTTGTTCTGAAAGAACACACTGGCGCTAAGAGTAACCACTAATAGTACCTTCGAAATACCTAAATACTTATGGAAAAGAGGTTGCATTTCTCTCCCAGCAGCAGCATCATTTCGGTATCTCTACGTCTCCGAGTTGAAAATCGTCACCCATCAGCAAGACTACTTCTGCTCGGACAAGTTACAATTTGCTTGCCAGTACATTCCTGTAGAACTTTCATTGTCTCTTGCAGAAACTGAACATAAATGTCAATTTTCGTTGACGTTTTACGTGAGACAAACACATATGTTAGCTGGATATTTGCAACAAAAGCACTAATACAGGGTTTTGCAGCAGAAAACTTATTTGAAAAAAACCCTCTGTATTCCATATAGTATCTAAGATCCACAATGTAAGTCAGTCTGCTGATTTTTCCATTGTAACACATACTTCTGTGGGTCACAAGCAGACCAACTGACATCTCACGGCAGATCTACTGAACTAGGACAGTCAGCACGTTTCCTCTTCTACTCACTATCGTTTGCCTGCAGTTACAGTGTCGTTTCCTGCATCCACTGAACGACTTTTCCTTAATATTTAATTAAATCCCCTGTGTATTTCATCCTGTTTGCATTTGTAATGCTAACACTTTCTCATGCTCACAGCTCTGGTTTGAATATTTTCTGGCATATGACACTGTTCCAACAATGTCATTTCCAACACTTTTTGTTTTTTCTCTCTGTCCAGACATCAGAGTCTCAGAATGGACCAAAGATGATAGAGATGAGATTTTCTCTCAGTTGTGTTTACAATACTTAAGAACTCTGTTTATAAACCAACCCTGGGGCTGTAACTAATATAAGCCTAAATTTTAGTATTGCTGGACACACTACATTAAGTAACAATCATTTTCATAGTTTCAGATTTTTGAATGTACTAATGCTGCCTCATTTAATATCCAGCTGTAAGTTTGTGCCCACACATCAAAACTTCTCTAGGGTTGTAAATCAAATTCCCAGTATGCACTGGGTCACTTTGCACCACTCCTGAGGGAAGAGTCAACACATCTGGCTTCTTAGCGTTTTGGACTACAAACCTCACTTATTTCATGTGCCCTATCAAGTTGGGATCCTTGCTATTTCCATTAATCTGTCAAATATTATGTTGAGCATTCATGGTGACACGTAGAATCTTGTCCCAAATCAGTACGCATTTTAAATGTACAGGTCATCATCTCTCTCATATCTGTACCTTTGCTCTTGTCCCTGTCTGTCTCCTCAGTACACCCACTAACTTTTCTGGATTTCTACACTCCCTCACATTGTTGTGTAACCTCTGTCTGTGACCATTGTCCTGTGATGGAAAAATCTATAAACACTGAAGAAATGTGTTAGTTAAATTCCTAGCACTTCTCCCATTGTCTCGTAATATGGAGGCTCATTGAAAAGTAATGCTGCCGAATATTTTTATTCTGTTCTCAATATCAGTTGAGGAATTACTTATCATGCACATTACATGGTCGAATTCCCATTTCACTGACAACTTCCAACACTACTATTATGCAACTTTGAATTGTAGTGTGTAACATTGCAGTGTGTAATGGAACTATGTCATTGCATGAGAAATAGTGTGTTCTAGTCAAGTTTGTAAATGTCAAAATGGGCCTTCAATTGAATCCACAGAAGAACGAATGCAGTGCATTGTTTTCACTATATCAACGTCAGTAATGTCCAAACATTCAGTTGTCCACACTCATAATGAAACAGACGGAGCCGCTAACCTCAGCTCAAAGTGGACGGCTGCATAGGCCAACACTTAAAGACATCTTTGAGGAATTCAGTCTTATAGTGATGAAGTGGTGCAAGTAGAGGTGAGGCTGTGGCTCCATCAACAGAGTTGAACAGCCTACTGTGACAGTATCAATGAACTGATCACTCACTGGGAGAAATGATTTCATTGCCAATGTGGCTTTGTTGCGACATAAATATCTAGAGATGAAGAATAAACATGTAGAATGTTTATGAAATTTTATCCAAAAATCTGTATACGTTTTCACATAAATTTGTAGGCATTACTTTTCAACATGCCATCATAAATGTGGTTAAAAGGTCACATTGCTACCCACTAACATCCAATTGCTTCTACAGTTAAACTGTGCATGCCACTTTATAGCATGTGTCTGAGTATTTGTGATACCAATAGAACTATTTTTCAACGGTTACCCCAACACAGAGGCAATATTGTAGAAACATCTGACGATTGCAAAAACAGTTTTGTAGTTCAGGTGCTTGTGAATGCAGTACTTGTTTAAACAGGTGTCAGGAAGCATATGTTTGAGCTCAAAAATCTCATTTAGACATTACGGTCATGTCGTTTGATACTGGAATAAACATTATGTCACAGTGTTCTTACAAAGTCCTGTGCAGATTGATGTATAGCATACACGAGATGATCAAAAAGTCAGTATAAATTTGAAAACTGCATAAATCACGGAATAAAGTAGATAGAGAGGTACAAAATGACACACATGCTTGGAATGACATGGGGTTTTATTAGAACCAAAAAAATACAAACCCTCAAAAATGTCTGACAGATGGTGCTTCATCTGATCAGAATAGCAATAATTAGCATAACAAAGTAAGACAAAGCAAAGATGATCTTTATAGGAAATGCTCAATATGTTCACCATCATTCCTCAACAACAGCTGTAGTCGAGGAATAATGTTGTGAACAGCATTGTAAAGCATGTCCAGAATTATGGTGAGGCATTGGCGTCAGATGATGTCTTTCAGCATCCCTAGAGATGTCGGTCGATCACGATACACTTATGACTTCAGGTAACCCCAAAGCCAATAATCGCATGGACTGAGGTCTGGGGACCTGGCAGGCCAAGCATGATGAAAGTGGCGGCTGAGCACACGATCATCACAAAACGACGCGCGCAGGAGATCTTTCACGTGTCTAGCAATACTTTGTTTCTTTTTGATCTAATAAAACCCCATGTCATTCCAAGCATGTGTGTCATTTTTTACCTCTATCTACATTATTCCGTAGTTTATTAAGTTTTCAAATTTATACTGACTTTCTGATCACCCAGTAGTTCTCAAAAAACACACAATCTACCAGTTCTGAGCCACCTCCTTTGTGCTACTTCATTTGGATCCACTATGCACCACATAAAATGCACACAATTACACGCCATTTACAGTGCCTATTTGACATATATAACATTAAAATTGGTATTCTTTGGGCATGGGAGGGGAAGATACTTCTGACTGGTTTGATGTGGCCTGTCATGACTTGTGGTCCTGTGCCAATCTCTTCATCTCATAGTAACAATGATATCCACCTTCTTTAACTACTTGTTGGATATATTCCAATGTGTATTCCTTACAGTTTTTGCCCTCTACAGCTCCGACTAGTACCACAAAAGATATTCTCTGTTGTCTTCATATACACATCCTATTACAATGTCCCTTCCCATCAGTGTTTTCCGCAAGTGCCTTTTTTTGGTAATTTTATGGAGAACCTCATTCCAATTTCACCCAGTCATATCAGTTCAATTAATTTTGATCAGTCTTTTGTAATACACGTCTCAGATGATTCACTTATCTTTATTTCTGTTTCCCACCTCCAGCTAGCCAGTAATAATTCTAGCTGTTCTTGTTTTACAAAGCTAGATACTATTACTAAAAACAGAAAGATATACAACACAAAGATATATAACTAAAAGACAGTATGTCCACTTTCGGCATGTATAACAGGAGCAAGGCATCATGGCGTGGAAGCGATGAGCCTTGGTAGGTCTTTGAAGGGAGGTTTTTTTGGGGAGGGGGGGACCAATGAGGTCTGGAGCTATGTTCAATCACATCCCAGATGTATTCGATTGGGTTCAGATCTTGCGAGTTGGGGGAGAGGGAGCCAGCACATCAACTGGAACTCACCACTGTGTTCCTCTAACCACTCCATACCACTCCATCACACTCCTGGCCTTGTAACATGTTGCATTATCTTGTTGAAAAATGCCAGTGCTGTCACGAAACATGACTTACGAAGTGGCGTATGTGGTCTGCTATTAGGGTATGATACCCCTTGGCCATCACTGTGCCCTGTCGAAGTTCCATTGGATCCATGGATGGCCACATTAATGATCTCCAGATCATAATGGAGCCGCCACCAGTTTGTGTCTGTCCCATTGTACAGATTTCAAGACAAGGAACTGCTCCCATGGAAGACAACAGATCTGCACCCTCCCACTGGCATGATGAAGGTATCGGGGTTCAGCAGACCATGCGACACACTGCCACTGTGCCAACATTCAGTGCCAATGGTCACCTGCCCATTTCAGTCGTAGTTGCTGATGATGTGATGTTAACACTGGCATGTTCAAGGGTAATAGCCTGCAGAGGCCATTCAGCAGTGTTCTGTGCACTGTGTGTTCAGACACACTTTTCTCTGCCCAGCATTAAAGTCTAATGTTAGTTCTGCCACAGTTTGCTGCCCATCCTCTTACCAGTCTGCCCAGCTTATGACATCTGACATCTGTAATGAGGGCAGGCCACCCAGCTCCATGATGTCTGGATGTTGTTTCACCTTGGTTTTATTGCAGCACTCATCAAACATCTGACAAGTCATAAAGTTTCCGAAATGCTCGTGCTGAGCCTCTGGGCTATCACAATCTGCCCTTAGTCAAACTCAGATCACACACCCTCCCCCTTCTACACAGAGAGGATGCTCACTGATACTACATGTACAATGCATGTGTGACAAGCAGCCATTCCTTGCCAGGTGACGCTGTTATCGCCTGGATGGATTTATATTGATACTATGGCAGAGGATGGGAAAAAGCAAGTATTAAAAAATAGTTTTAACGGTATATATTTACTGTTTTTTAAATGGAATGGGTTAAAATCAAATATTAAATGCTTGTACCACATGTAAGTGCAATACACTAGTATTATCAGATAAATTATATACCAGGGGTGTGTGGATATGCAACAGGGTGAAGAGTGGATGTGTTGAGTGGAAGCACAATGGAAAGTAAGTTGCAGGAAATTACCCACTTTCGTAACAGCACTGTTACAAAAATTAAAAGCAGGACACTCTGTGAAGTTATGCCCATGGCATGGGCATAGGGGAGGTGGAGGGGGAGAGAGGGAGGAAGATGGAGGGGGAGGAGAAGCGTGAAGGTGTTTCACCTCTTTTCCACATGTGTTAACACTTCATTAATAATGGTAATAAAAGTAACATATGGACGAAATCTGTGTGAATGTCTATACTGTTCTACACTGGTAGAGGGCGAAATTGTCTGTGTCATCCAGTACAGCAACTAAAATGTTCTTCCAGGGAAAACAACTTCCCCCACTACAACTGTCACTCGATTTTCAGTTTACATACAGTCTATACCTCCCCAGCGTTTCCTGTGCAGTCCTCTTCTGTAAGTAGACAAAATATCCTCACTCAGCTGGCATTTATACATGGTGATTTATTCCACTGTGTGCAAACACTAGGGATTGATTGATAAGACGATACAGAACATAGAAGGTCTAATGAACTTATGTCCAGAATGCATGGTTTCCATGCTAGAGACCATTTATTTAATCATACATTGTTACAGAGACTGCGGCCTAGTATGTGCTGTACCAAGCTGCCACAGTTGCAATAAGTACTGAAATAGTTTCCATGTGGCTCACTGCATGTGAGTATGTGCTGCAGCACGTTCTGTCTCACATTTCGGCAAGCTGCACCTAAACAGTGTCAAAGGCAGCATGAATACGTTGCTGCAATGTCTCCACATCTGGAATGGACTCTGTGTATACAATACTTTTGAGATAACCAGAAATTGTATGGGTTGAGATCTGGTGAATGAGCAGGTCATGCAACTGCCCCCCTCCCCCCCCCCAGTCATATACATCGACCAGTGGAGACAACTGTGATGGGTCTAGGCATCAACAGTGAAGTGGGCTGGAACACCATCATATACAGCCACATAATCCTTTGTTCCATTGATCATGATGATTCATTGTCACCATACCATGGGGGCTCTGCATACTGTCCCATAGATGACCGTTACGAAAGCTGAAGATACCACTGAGCATAAAGGTGACCATCTGGGAATAGGATGGATGAAAAATCTTAGAATTGTGGTTGTCTGGTGAAGGGACTAGAGACGGAACTGCTCCTGATGTGGAAAATCTGTCACTAGCAAGCAAGCCCTGTTGTCTTAAGAGTTAATGGTAGCAACAATTGTCATAGAGAATGTTCCACATGGTCATCTGGGTTACACTGTACTGGCAGGCCGACTGTCTGGAACTAACACAGCAATGGCCTTCCACAGTGTTAACTACATTTTCCTTTAAGTCTGGTGTCTGCATATTTTGGGTACGTCCTTCATGATTTCCTGCTTCCTGAAGCAACCCTGTCTTAGATAGTGAAACACTGTTGGAAACATTGAATGCTGTGATTGTTATTGGTGGGGATAGGTCTCCTGATACAACCCTGCTAGCCGTCGCCATTCGCCTTTCTGTAAGGAAACATGTTTGCAAGCTCTCAATACGAATATCGAATGATTGTGTACAAAGCTGTATCACATCCACTACAAGGTGAGTGGATAAGAGAAGTGAATCGGAGACATTACCAATTACTATGGCAGGAGAGGATCCTATGGCATGATGTAGGAAACCATGCATACAGTAACTGTGGCTGGATGGTACAGTACATATTAGACCACAATCTATGAAACAATGTATGATTTAATAAATGGTCTCTGGCATGGAAATCATGCATTTCTGGACATAAGATCTTTTCTCTTTTATATCCTCTCATCAATCAATTCCTGGAGTTTGTAAATGGTGGAAAAAGACACCCTATATAGTGTTGTTATTTTCAGATTATTAATTCAATATTCACTGCTTGTATTATGTGAGCTATTGTGTAAAATACAAGCCTGAAAGCAGGGCTGAGAAGTACTTAGTTTATAAATGTGATTGTGTTGGTGGGAAAGGGGCTGAATTGGTAAATGTGTCACTTTGTTGCTGTCTACTGTTGAAAGCATGTTGTAAAGCTGTGTAATTAAGTTGCTGTCACTTGGTGAATTAATGATTTATCAGACAGGTACTGCAGGTCTCTCACTATTAACTGTGTGTTGGTGACTCCTAGCAAACAGCTCCAGGTGGTGTTGGCTTTGGTCAAACAGCTTGAGGCTGTTGCCAATGGGCATCACTATGGAAGACTAGACATCTACTATGTCCCACACGTCCACCCAATTGGTCCACTACTGTGGCCCTCCTCTGAACTGCCTGCACTGGAGGTGACCCATCACCTACAGTCAAGTGGTAGGTAACTCCAGCAAAAGAATTTCTGAGGGGCTGATCAGAGTTCCACCACAGATAGCACGACAAACAAGTTCTGGGTGCTGTTTGTGGCTGACAAAATCCCTGAGCCAGATGAAGGCACTCTTTTCCAGAGCAAGCCACTCAGCCCACAAGGTCTGGGCATTCACAGAGAGGGGGTTTACTGGTAGTTGGGAGTTCCAACATTAGGGGATATGGCTGCGGAAGAGGGGAAGGAATCCATTGTGCACTGTGCACATATAAGGAGGAATTTTGGAAGGCATTATCCTAGATGGGGAATGGGTGTGTCCAAATATCATGAAAAACAAAGGGTGCTGCCAAGTGCAGGTAGTGGCTCATGTTTTAACTAAAAAGATGTGTTGCATTGGATTGGAAGAGATTCTCTATGGTTTTGAGTGGCTAGCTGAAGTAGTAAAGACCAAGATGAAGGCAGAGATTGCCATCTGTAGCATCGTATACATAACTGACTGTGGTCCTTGGGTACAGAGACCAGTGGATGGCTTGAATCAGGGGTCCAGATGGTTCTGCATCCATGTAGGCTGAAGATTCCTTGACTTGCACCATAGGGTGGTGGGTTTCTGGGTTCTGCTTAATAGGTCAGAGCTCCACTATACACAGGAAGTGGCTACACAGGTAGTGGGACCTGTGTGATGGGAACTGGGCAGTATTTTTAGGTTCCTGTGGAAGGAACATGTTCTTGCAAACTGCTAGTGAGTAAGTTCAGATAACCAGCATATGGAACAGACTGTAGAACGATATATTGCCACCAACATATATCTCACAAGGTTTATATGGAGCCATATAGACAGTCAATTCTCCATCATTCCAGTTGCAAGTGGGACACAATGTTAATGATCATTGGTGGCATAAGGTATCCTCCATCATGCACTATATGTTGGCTGAAGAAATATATATCTAGTTATAGATAAATGTGAAGACTTGAGGGCTCTACCAAATAGTGACTAAAAGCATCATCTATTGGCTAGCAGGATTCAAGCTAGATTGGCTTGTAACCCTCTCAAAACTAACTCAAGGGGTCTGCTCCTCGGATTACTCAAAAGGAAATCCCTTTTGACATGAGTTGGCATCGGCTTGCTCAGGAGTCACCACACATGGTGAAACCAGTTAGGTTTCTGTTAATAACTTGCCTAACAACATGATTTTACGTAGTTGGCAAGAGGGGATATCTTCATTGCTTGAAGAGCAGCAAATTTATACTTCCAAACGAAAAGAATATTAATGAACAAAATTAATTTTCCTACACCACTTATTTTGTTGAGTGGTACTTAAGTAAATAAATAAGTGAAATCAAAGTGAAGTAGAAATTAGAAAATAAACGAAAAACTTGGTATAGTTTAGAGATTTACATACTGGCAAACAGCGGGCAGATCAGAAGAGACAATGACCGTGAAGTCAGCAAGTTCAGAAGCCATCGCCCTCCCCACATAAGCAGACGCTGTCGATTCAGCTGTCAGGGCATCGCCCGACCGGCTCAGGTGTTTCTCAGTTGTCACATGTGAGCAAAGGCCCGCGCCTATATTCCAAGAGTCGATGACCGACGTTAAGAAGATTCTTCGAGAAGCTTTTCAACATGACCGAAGAGGCAATGACCGTGAAGTCGTTCACCTCCAGTGAAGTGAAGTGAATTAATACGTGAGATGCAGTGGACCCGACAAAGAGTAGCAGTAGTTTTTAGTCAGTTTCGGTGCTGAAGACTGTCATGCAAGAAGAGACTACATCGTACACAGACGCACCAAGTCCGCCGCTGCAATAGAATAGCAAGCAGCAGCCTCGGCGCCAGAAAACAGGGGTTAAAAGGTATTTGAAGTCTGATTTTTAGGTACCCAGGTGACTCGTGACGACGCGAAGGAGACGGTCTCACATCAGCAGGCACCTGTGAGCTGGGATGAAGATCTGACAGCCGAAGACTGGCAAGCGGGAGTCCGTTTTTCGAGTCCGGGACACTGGCGTTCCCCCGCCGCGCCGCTCCGCTGGCCGACGCACAACATACGCGGCCGCTTAGAGAAAAACACTGGGACGCCACATCCAAGGTATTACCCTCTGATGCACGACTTCGCTCTCAATAATCAAACGGGCCACCTCGCGTTGCGCATCTCCAGTCAACTAGGCAGGACGGTGACACGAGATACACACTGCCACGCCTAATCAGACGCCGCCGCTGCCGCTCTCCGAGCCAGAACATCCAGTAAGCAAAGAGTTGTATAAAACTTTCACTAAAAGTTATGTAAAAATGCTGTTTCATTCTACCTCATACCCGAGCCAAGGAAGAACCCAACCTGCCCACATGTTGTTAAGAGAGAAAAATTAATTTCTTTATTATTTTCGCCTTGACATAATGCTTTAGAATCGAAGGACCTCTGCAGTAATGCTCATCCTGACAACTGACTAGCATCAAAAGAAAAAACCCAGTTACATTTAGTGTCAGAATACTACATTTGGTATCAGAGAAAAAAAAAACCTTGGCTCAATACGAGGTGTGAATGACAGTCACTAAATGTCCACAGTTAATATTGTTTAATGTGTGAAAGCATAGAGGTTTGCGTAGCAGTCTTAATATTTCTTTATTCAGAAGTGTATTTTCTCTCATAATTTTAAGAGTTTGTTGAAAATATTTCAGCATCTTTTTCATTCAGTGTAGTAAGATTGTGTAACTAATAGTTCGTAAAATGATGACACGAAATCGTACAAAGTCAGAGTCAGCACCACAAGAGGTTTCCACTGAGGAAGCTTTTCAGAGCTAGTTAATCAAATAGTACAGCTTAAAAATGATAGTAATACAACATTTAAACAGTTGAGTGAGGTTAGGCAAACCAGTTCAATCCCTCCCACCCTAGATTCCTCAGCAGCAGCCTTAGTAACTCCTGGACCCTGGATCGGCTGTTATGGATACCTCGGACGTCCCTTCCTCCCCGCCGCTAGCGGTTGATACGCCCAGTTCCTCTTCCCACTGCCGCCCACCTTGGCACCGTCCGGGGCGTTTCCACCCGTACGCGCAAGTTTCACAGAGGAGGGATCTGGTACCGCACCCCATGGAATTTGAATCCGCAGCAGACATCATGGACGTTGAAGACCCATAGCGGTCTCTGCACCATCGCGCCTTGAGCTGTGGTGGCGCGCGCCTCCTGGCCCGCTTTTAGTGTGTGAGCGCCACAGTGCAACACGTGGTCCCAGTGGCCAATAGCGGTGCCCCCGATAGCGTGCTTAAACGCCGGCCACTCGCTCAGCCAGTCAGTCTAATCTCGCTTATGTCGGTTTACACCTCGCTTTGCACTAGACTGCTTACTTCCTGTTTCCTTGTGACTCTGTTGTTCGGTCTTCTTGTATTCGTTCCATCCTACGTTGGTCATGTCCGTCCTCTTCAGTTGTGTTGTTGTTCTCGCACCACTCCACGGGTCCCACCGCGCCTTCCATTCTTGTTACCCCGCGACCGTCCTGGTCGCAGTTAAAACAGGATCCAGATTGCTTGGGTTGTTAAGCAACCACTAAAATCAGACATTTTATGTTCTATTGCATGTCGTGCCCCAGGGTGATTACTTTGCTCTTTGGTCACTGTTTGGTGGTAGCCATTCATTCTGCTGGGCAGCTGGCTGGTAGTCATATCAATCAATATAAAAAGCTGTGCAATGACTGCAACAGAGGCAGTAAATGACATGACTGCTATCACAGGTAGCCAGCCTCTGATGGGATTGGACAAGCCTGACAGGACGGCAATAGGAAGTGCTGTGTGGGTGGATTGGGCAGGTCTTGCACCTAGGTCTTCCACAGGGATCATATCCCTGTGGTAAGGGGCTGAAATTGGCAGTAGCATGGACTAAGATGCTGTAGAGTTTGAGAGGGTGACAGAACACCACTTTAGGGGGAGTGAGAAACATCTTGGTTAGAATGTCCCTCATTTCAGGGTGGAATGAGAGTTAATCAAACCCTGGCGAAGAATGTGGTTCTGTTGTTGAAGTCCATGGTGATATTGGGTGACGAAGGTGGCACACCTTTGTTGAGCACTGGGGTTGTGGAAGGGTTGACTTGTGTGGGATATGGCATGGGAAATCTGTTTGCAGACAGAGTCTGGGAGATAGTGCCTGTCTGTGAAGGTCTCTGCACGACCTTAGTATACTAGCAAGGGAGTAGCTGTCAGTTCAGATATGGTGTAATGTTGGGATTTTTTGGTGTGGAAGGATTGGCAGCTGTTGAAATGCAGGTACTGATGCTGGTTGATGGGTTTAATGTTGACAGATGTGTGGATGGAGCCACCAGGGAGTAGGGGGTCAGCATCTAGGAAGGTAGCATGCTGGGTCGAGGAGTACCAGGTGAAGCAGATTGGACAGAAGGTGTTGAGGTTGTTAAAGAATAAGGATAGGATGTCTTGGTCCTGAGTCCAGATCATGAAGACGATGTCTGTGAACCTGAACCAAACCAAGTGTTTACAGTTTTCAGAGGATAGAAAGTTTCCTCTTGATGGCCCATAAACAGGGAGGGTGCCATGCAGGTGCTCATGGCTGTGCCGCAGATTTGTTGGTATACTTTCTCCTCAGAGTAGTAGTAGTAGTAGTAGTAGTAGTAGTGTTGTATTTTAGGATAAATTAATAAGGTCTATGAGAAATGAGGTGGGTTGGAAGACTGAAGGACAGTGGGAGAGGTAGTGTTCAATAGTGGCATCAAGAGTGATGAGTACAGATCTAGGAGGCAAAAGAACGTGGATGACTCAGAGTTGCTGAGGAAAGTGGGTGGTATCTTTTACATGGGAGGCTAAATTTCAGACAAGGTTGGAGGTGTTGGTGAAATTAGGGCTGAAATTCTTTCAGGGGGAACACAAAACCAGCTACTATGGAGCAGCCAACAGTCGTGGACACTCCATTGTAGCATTTTATTGCACTCCAACTGAAAAGGGTTTTGTAGCCTGTATTCTAGCCTCTCGTGGCAATGACAGCAGCCACTTCCTTCACCAACTCATCCACTACCTCATTACTCATAATTTTTACTAATTTTATCCTAACACACAACCACGACTACTCTGTTTGGAAGGTACACAAATGTATCTGTACCAAAGCTGTGGGCACCCAGCATGGCACCCTCTTATTCCAACCTGTTTATGGACTATCTAGAGGAAAATTTCCTAACCTATTATATCCCCCAAACCCCTAGTCTGGTTCAAGTTTATTGACAACATCTTTATGATCTGGGCTCAGAGGCAAGACACCCTCTCCTCTCATTTCTTCATAACTTCAGCACCTACTCTCCCAACAACTTCACCTGGTCCTCTGTATCCAGCATGCCGCCTTCCTAGACACTGACCCCCTTCTCTCTGATAACTCCATCCACACATATGTTCACATTAAACCCACCACCCACAACCAGTACCCGCTTTTCAATAACTGCAGAACTTTCCACACCAAAAAATCCATCCCTTGATGTGTGGCTACCAAGGGACAGCATATCTGTAGTGACAATAACTTCCTCACCCAGTATGCCAAGGTTTGCAAAGATCTTCACAGGTAAACACTATCCCACAGAACAAATCTCAGAGAGCTGAAAGGAGTACCTAAAGATTTAGTATCTAATAAGCTGAGAAAGGGCGAACTGTCTTTTCCGTGTAAAGATAATGTACTAGCAATGAAATGGAAGGGTAAGATGGATGTGTATATATTGTCTACAAGGCATCAGGCCACATTTGGTATGCATACTAAGAAAAATGGGTCTGGTAATGAAACCACTTCAGGTACTGGATTACAATCTGAATAAAATTGGAGTGGATATCGGATACCAGTGCCTGCAGTACAATCCATTCCATTCCATTCCAGAACAGAACAGAACAGTGAAATGGTGGCGAAAATTATGTTTCCATCTGCTGCTGAGGGGAGTATCAAATGATTTTTGGCTATACAATGCAGTGCACAACAAGAAACTAACAATAACAGAATTCATAACAATGATTGCAGCTCAGCTTGTTGAAGATGATACGCTTTAAGTCATACAAAGGAATGAAGGAACTGTAGGTCAACTGACAAAGAGACATTTTTTGCAGCACATACCTCCAACTACAAAGAAATATGCTGCTCGTGTGTGTCACGTGTGCAGTGCCAGGAGTAAGAAAGAGAATGGCAAAGCTTCTCACAAAGAGACATGGTACAAATATGAACAGTATGGTGTTTCACTCTGCCTGGAACCTTGCTTCAAAATTTTCCACACTAAAAAACAATATGATTCTGTGTGAAATTTGTATGCAATTATTGTAGACTGACAGAAAGATGTTATGTAGTGCCATAATATTAGTTAAAAATAAATGACAATTGCATTCTCTTATCCATATGACTTTTCTAAACTGTTTAAAACACATATGTGATTTCTATAACTGTACCTTAGAGCTGTGCATTCCAAAGTAGTTTCTTTTGCACAGCATTAAAGATGAAAAGTGCAGCTTCAAAATGGTGCCAAATTTGCCACAATCCAAAAAAAATATCTGATGCAGTGATTATCTAAATATTGAAAAAATTGCCTGGTTTCTAGGGATAGGTACATAAAGTAGGCCTGGTACTGAGGGTGTTAATGTCTAAAACAACTTGTCGGCATTCAGGTGACATTATAAAACTTAGCTATTTCAACAGACATTTTTAAGGAAAAAACATCAAGATTGCATTTGTCTGTGCAACAGTCATTTTACACAGCACAACTCAGCTAAGAAGTATGCCATATATTAACAGAGCTCTTTAGAGGTGTTTGGATATATTGCACTGTTTTGTAAATTAGTGTAACACAGTTCACATTTAGGGAAAACAGAACTAACATGTAGCTATTCCTGTGTATGAAGCAATCAGCATTACACCATCTGTATGACAGCAGCTCTCCATTATATTCCAGCAACCTAAACTAAAAGAGACATAGTTTATCTACAACCTGTTACTGTCACTGGAATTGACATGGTGGTCACTTGACCAAAACTGGTTTATTATAAATAAATAAATACATATCATGACAGCTCATAGTTGTTTTGTAACACTGTTCTTCAATTCTGGAGCCCATTAGCAAACTTAAAAAAATCCAGTTCTGAATCGTATTACATCACTATACAATTTCTCTATCAAAATTTTCTATTGCTTTGAAATATTCATTGGAAAAGTTAACTTAGTTATTTACTTACACAGTGACTAGCAACTGGGCATTTCACCGCCTTTAAAAAAACATCCCCTTTTTTTTTTTTTTTTTTTTTAAGAAAGGAAAATCACATGTATCAGTGCACACAACAGCATTATACTTGACGTTTTCATGGTGTCACATTCAGTTATTGTCAGTTCGTGTATCACTTCCCTAAACTTTAATGAAATGTTACTAAGTAAATAACTCTGGGGTAACACAAAGTTATTATTAAATTATGATGATATCCTAAGTTAAAGTAAATAAATGTGATCTATGACTTACCGCATCATCTGTTATGCTCAATGGATCGTACTCATCAAGACAATCATTCTCAAATGCTGAGCCCTGCACAATTTGAAGACCATTAATAGAAAAATTGAAAAAAAAAAGAATAAATTAAGTATACAGAATTGAATACTGTGGCTCTAAACAAAACACTAGCCTAACATTCTCATTATTATACATTGGAAATTAAGTACGTTGCATAAACAATAGCATAAGATGGATCTCCACTAAATGTAGGTGGGGAAGTTAAATTTGGATTGCACTGCCAAAAGCACATGCTGAGATAATCTAACAATGTATTCTGTACTAAATAATGTTAGTCCCATAAATTAGCTACATAATTTAAATAATGTAACATCACCCACTTGATAATCCACACCTAACTATTTTTTGTACATTATAGAGAATTTGTGGTCAGTGCTATATTTGCAGCATAAAAAGAATTTAATGTACTTATGATACTGGTAATTACCCACTATTTTTTGTCAAGACCACACTGTGGAATGTTACATATATATGACTGTAACATTTGAACAGAACATCAGACTGCATCACATAAAGAGAAACTGTACAGATAGGTTGGCGGGATATAAAAATGTTTTCCCTCAAAGATTAGATTAGATTAAATTTTCCTTCCACAGACCCAAAAAATGAGATGATTCTCACGGGCATGGAACATGTTGAAGTATAACATGAAACACTTGAATGTAATATGTACAACCCAGATCATTTGTCAGGAGATTGTTGAAATACGTAAATACACTCCTGGAAATTGAAATAAGAACACCGTGAATTCATTGTCCCAGGAAGGGGAAACTTTATTGACACATTCCTGGGGTCAGATACATCACATGATCACACTGACAGAACCACAGGCACATAGACACAGGCAACAGAGCATGCACAATGTCGGCACTAGTACAGTGTATATCAACCTTTCGCAGCAATGCAGGCTGCTATTCTCCCATGGAGACGATTGTAGAGATGCTGGATGTAGTCCTGTGGAACGGCTTGCCATGCCATTTCCACCTGGTGCCTCAGTTGGACCAGCGTTCGTGCTGGACGTGCAGACCGCGTGAGACGATGCTTCATCCAGTCCCAAACATGCTCAATGGGGGACAGATCCGGAGATCTTGCTGGCCAGGGTAGTTGACTTACACCTTCTAGAGCACGTTGGGTGGCACGGGATACATGCGGACGTGCATTGTCCTGTTGGAACAGCAAGTTCCCTTGCCGGTCTAGGAATGGTAGAACGATGGGTTCGATGACGGTTTGGATGTACCGTGCACTATTCAGTGTCCCCTCGACGATCACCAGTGGTGTACGGCCAGTGTAGGAGATCACTCCCCACACCATGATGCCGGGTGTTGGCCCTGTGTGCCTCGGTTGTATGCAGTCCTGATTGTGGCGCTCACCTGCACGGCGCCAAACACGCATACGACCATCATTGGCACCAAGGCAGGAGCGACTCTCATCGCTGAAGACGACACGTCTCCATTCGTCCCTCCATTCACGCCTGTCACGACACCACTGGAGGCGGGCTGCACGATGTTGGGGCGTGAGCGGAAGACGGCCTAACGGTGTGCGGGACCGTAGCCCAGCTTCATGGAGACGGTTGCGAATGGTCCTCGCCGATACCCCAGGAGCAACAGTGTCCCTAATTTGCTGGGAAGTGGCGGTGCGGTCCCCTACGGCACTGCGTAGGATCCTACGATCTTGGCGTGCATCCGTGCATCGCTGCGGTCCGGTCCCAGGTCGACGGGCACGTGCACCTTCCGCCGACCACTGGCGACAACATCGATGTACTGTGGAGACCTCACGCCCCACGTGTTGAGCAATTCGGCGGTACGTCGACCCGGCCTCCTGCATGCCCACTATACGCCCTCGCTCAAAGTCCGTCAACTGCACATACGGTTCACGTCCACGCTGTCGCGGCATGCTACCGGTGTTAAAGACTGCGATGGAGCTCCGTATGCCACGGCAAACTGGCTGACACTGACGGCGGCGGTGCACAAATGCTGCGCAGCTAGCGCCATTCGACGGCCAACACCGCGGTTCCTGGTGTGTCCGCTGTGCCGTGCGTGTGATCATTGCTTGTACAGCCCTCTCGCAGTGTCCGGAGCAAGTATGGTGGGTCTGACACACCGGTGTCAATGTGTTCTTTTTTCCATTTCCAGGAGTGTACAATGTGGTAAAGTGGAACAGCTGATATTTACAGAATTAACATGCTGTCACAATGAAACACTGTTATGCAGTATCAATACATTTACCTAATCTTGACTGTGGTTACAAAGTGCTGTCAAAACTGAAATCTAACAGACATTTTTACTAAAGCTGGCTGAACAGTCTCTGTTAAGATATTCATTGATAGAGTAAAAGGAGTTGCCTATCAAAAATTCTTTCAACCTCTGTTTAAACTGTGCTTTATCTGAAAGCAAGTTTTTAATGGTTGCTGGCAATTTGTTGAAAATGTGTGTTCCTGAATATTGGATCCCTTTTTGGCCCAAGGCAAGTGATTTTAGGTCTCTATGTGGATTGTTCTTATTCATAGTAACAACAAAAAGACTTTCACAAATATGGCTTTCGGTCAGTAAGGCCTTTGTCAAAACTAGATGTCAAACACACACATACACACTCATGCAAATGCAACTAACACACACTTGACTGCAGTCTGAGGCAACTGAGGCCATAGTGCAAGCAGCAGCACCTGTGCAAGATGGAAGTGGTGACTGGATGGGAATAATGAGGTGGGTGCAGGGAGGGGGAGGGATAGTAGGGTAGCGAGGACGGACAGTGAAGTGCTGTTGGGGAGCATGCAGGGACAAGGTGCAAAGAGGGTAGGGCAGCTACACTATGTGATCAAAAGTATCCGAACACCCCAAAAACACACTTTTTCATATTAGATGCATTTTGCTGCCACCTACCTCCAGGTACTCCATATCAGCGACCTCACAAGTCATTTGACATCGTGAGAGAGCAGAATGGGGTACTCCACAGAACTCACAGACTTCGAATGTCGTCAGGTGATTGGTTGTCACTTGTGTCATACATCTGTATGAGAGATTTCCACACTCCTAAGCATCCCTAGGTCCACGGTTTCTGATGTGATAGTGAAGTGGAAACATGAAGGGACACGTATGGCACAAATGCCGACAGGTCAACCTCGTCTGTTGACTGACAGAGACCGCCAACAGTTGAAGAGTGTCATAATGTGTAATAGGCAGACATCTATCCAAACCATCACACAGCAATTCTAATCTGCATCAGGAACCACTGCAAGTACTATGACAGTTAGGCGGGAAGTGAGAAAACTTTGATTTCATGGTTGAACGGCTGCTCATAAGCCACACATAATGCCAGTAAATCCCAAACGATGTCTCACTTGGTAAAGAGCATAAATATTGGATGATTGAAAAGCAGAAAAATTTTGAGTGGGGTCGCAAATCATGGTACACGATGTGGCAATCCAATGGCAGGGTGTGGGTATGGCGACTACCTGGTGAACGTCATCTGCCAGTGGGTGTATAGCCAACAGTAAAATTAGAGGCAGTGGTGTTATGGTGTGGTCATGTTTTTCACGGGGGGGTGGGGGGGGGGGGCCCTTGCACCCCTGTTGTTTTGCATGCCACCATTACAGCACAACCTACATTGATGTTTTAAACACCTTCTTGCTTCCAACTGTTGAAGAGCCATTTGAGGATGGCAACTGATGTTTCAACACGATTGAGCACCTGTGCATAATACACGACCTGTGGCAGAGTGGTTACATAACAATAACATTCCTGCAGAGTCCTGGCCTGCATCCTATAAAACACCTTTAGGATGTTTTGGAACACCGACTTCGTGCCAGGCTTCACCGACCAATGTCGATAGCTCTCATCAGTGCAGCACTCCATGAATAATGAGCTGCCATTCTCCAAGAAACCTTCCAGCACCTGATTGAACATATGCCTGCGAGAGTGGAAGCTGTCATCAAGGTTAAGGTTGGGCCAACACCATATTAAATTCCAGCATTACTGATTTAGGGCACCAGTCCGGACACTTTTGATCACATAGTGTATGTGCAGTTGGGAGGTTAGATGAAGTGCAGTGGAGAAGTGGGAAGGGGGAGAACATCAGAATAGGAGAGAAGAAAAAAATCTGGATGCGATGGAAGAATGAGGTCTGTGTAGTGCTGGATGGGAACAGAGAATGGGCTGGATGGGACAGAACAATGACTAATGAAGGCTGAGGCCTGGAGGTCATGAGAACATAGGATATATTGCAGGGGATATTCCCAACTGCACAATTTAGAAAAGTTAGTGTTGGTGGGAAAGATTCATATGGCACACGCTGTGAAGCAGTCACTGAAATGATGGATGTCATGTGTGGCAGTGTGCTCATCAACAGGGTGGTCCACTTGTTTCTTGGCCACAGTTGTGACTATTCATGCAGACACACAGCTTGTTTGTTGTCATGCCCACACAGAATGCAGCACAGTGGTTGCAGCTTAGCTTGTTGATTGCATGACTGGTTTCACACGTAGCCCTGCCTTTGATGGAATAAGTGGTGTTTGTGACCGGACTGGAGTAGGTGGTGGTGGGAGGATGTACACGACATATCTTGCATCTACTACAGTGGTACGAGCCATGAGATAAGGGGTTGCCACCACCACCACCACCACCACCACCACCACCACCAACCAGTCGCCATTCCCATCATGCACTGTAGCTGCTGCTTGCAGTGTTGCCTCAGTTGCCTGACACTGCAGTCATGTGTGTGTGAGTTGCATTTACACCAGTGTGTATGTGTGTGATTGTCATTTAATTCCGATGAAGGCCTTAGAGGATGAAAGCTATATTTTGACAGTCTTTTTTGTTCCTAACTGTGACTCCACATCTCTGCTATATAGTGAGCAGCAACTTTCACAATATTGTTGAATGATTACAAGAATCATCCTCATAGCGACTTGTCCCAACATTATTTGAATTATATAAATGTGGGGTGTCTGCTATTTTGGACATGTCTGAAATAACAGACACCATACAGAATCCACAGCTGTTATAAATTACACGTAAATTGAAGGTGGAGAGGGGTATAAAGGAAAGGAAAGGAAAGGAAAGGAAAGGAAACAGATCACAGCTATCAGCTTCATTTGGACATTACACACAATCGGCAGTGACAAGTGAAAATGTATACCTGACAGGGATTCAGACTCAGAATCTCCTACTTCCTAGGTAGGTGCGGTAACCACTGCGCCATCCTGGACACAGTATTATCGCAACTGCATGGACAATATTGCCTTGCCTCAAAGTCGATCCACACTCCCAGCAAGCGCCACCTATCCACAGCTCCTGTCCATGTCCGAAAGAGCAGGCACCACACATTCATATAATTTCATAGGCCTAGCTAGGCAATGAATCCACCTCCTTCAGAGCGGATCCACAAATACGTCTGACCTCCTGTGCAAATCTCAGAAAAGTGAATATTGAGAAAATAGACAAGGGCTGTGGATAGATGGCGCCCAATTTGAGTGTGGATCAGCTATGAGGCAAGCCGAGATAATCCATGCAGTTGCAATAACACTGTGACCCGGATGACGCAGTGATTACCACATCTACATAGCAAACAGGAGATCCTAAGTTCAAAGCACAGTCTGGTATATACACACATAAAAAAATGTTTTTCATCACCTCTGTTCAGAGTGTTCCAGAACCTGTAGAGAAATTGGAATAGTGATCAACATAAACATCATTTCCACCGTTTTATTACTCACGAAAACCACGCATTACATGTTGTACCACCATACAGCAAGACATTCAGAGGTGGTAGTCCAGATTGCTGTACACACCGGTACCTCTAATTCCTTATAGAGCATCCTCTTGAATTGACGCATGCCTGTATTCGTCGTAACATACTATCCTCAAGTTCAACAAGACACTGTTGGTGCAGATTGTCCCACTCCTCTATGGCAATTCAGAGTGGATCCCTCAAAGTGGTTGGTGGGTCACATTGTCCATAAACAGCCCTTTTCAATCTATCCCAGGCATGTTCGATAGGGTTAAGGTCTGGAGAACATGCTGGACACACTAATCAAGTGATGTCGTTACCTGAAGGAAGTCAATCACAAGATGTGCATGATGAGGCACAGATGCCTCTCCAATATGCTGTTGATATGGTTGCCCTCTCGGTCGGAGGATGGCATTCACGTATCGTACAGCCATTACGGCGGCTTCCATGACCACCAGCGGTGTATGTCAGCCCCACATAAGACACCCCAGAACAGAGGGGAACCTCCACCTTGCTGCACTTGATTGACAGTGTGTCTACGGCGTTCAGCCTGACCGGGTTGCCTCCTAACACATCTCAGACGACTGTCTGGTTGAAGGCATACTGTTATAACATCAAGTTGAACACATATATTTCAAAGCGACACAACACATATAAGTCACTGAGTAAGTTGACTTAGCAAGACATGTGAACAAGGTAACATTCGAATGAACACTGAGTCCAAGTCTAGCGGCCGCTGCCTGGCTGGCCGATTAGGTTGCACGGCTGCTGCATGGCTGGCAGACAGCGCCGCATGTAGAGGACACGCGTAATTGTGCGGCGGCACTTTGAATGATCGGCGAGTCACAACACTTTTCCCCCCCTTTGAAATTTTTTCAATGGTCTTGATGGAGGTGGCCTGGAGATTGCTAACGTGCATAGGCATTGTTTGACTCGCCGTAAAGTCTCGAGGAGGAGGCTTCCCGTACAGACAGAAGTGTCTCCGATGATAACAGGTCGAGATGACGGGAGACGTAGGGGTCGAATCTGCTATGGCCCCGTGCACCAATCTGCCCATTGTGGCAAGTCCAGTTGATATAACAGGAGACATGGGCGATGTGTCGGCATCCGTAGGAGAAGGAGGCGAGTAGATCGGCTCCGACAGTAGATGGTCATCCGGTTCCTGCATGGGAACATCTCCTGGTGGCGTCCGTTCTTGTACTGGCACCGAGATGATGGTGAGAGGGCTGTGTTGTGAGTAATGAGAGATGCCAAGATCCTGAGCGTCAGGTAGAGCCGAAGGTGGTGTAGCGGCATTCAGAACAGGCGTTGCCGGCACACGAGGCCGAAGCTGGTCCGAATGACGCACTGCAACACCCGTGTCCCATATGGATTTCATATGGGCGTCGGCCATCGTGTCGTAAGATGCGACCCGGACTCCATTTTGGTCGCCTGCCATATCGCCGTACCCAGACTAGATCGGCGGCGGTGAACCGGCCAAGCAAAGGCACCCGCGGCCGTGAGGTGGAAGGCTGCAGAAGATGAAGTAGCGTGCGGGGCTGTCGGCCATGTAAGAGCTCAACCGGGCTGTGGTCGCCCATGGGGGTGAAACGGTAAGAAGCCAGAAACTGGAGAAGCACATCATCATCAGCAGAAGAAGTCAGGAGTTTCCGCATCTGAGCCTTAAATGTGCGGACCAGTCGTTCAGCCTCACCGTTTAATTGTGGATGGAACGGAGGGGCCGTGACATGCATAACGCCGTGACAAGCACAAAAATCCGCAAATTTGGAAGAGGCAAATTGTGGACCATTATCAGTAACAAGGGTAGTGGGAAGGCCTTCCAAAGAAAAAATGCAGGCGAGAGCACTTGTGATTGCCAAGGTGGTAGGCGACATGCAACGGACAACGAAAGGAAAGTTAGAGTAGGCGTCAATTACGAGGAGCCAATAAGTACCTAAAAAAAGGTCCCGCGAAGTCAGCATGAATGCGCTCCCAGGGCGTCTCAGGCGAAGGCGACGGTGACAAAGATGACTTCGGGGAATGCGGCCTGTGACGCACAAGGGCCGCAGGCAGCGACCATGTGAGCTATTTCAGAGTCGATGCCAGGCCAATACACATGGCGGCGCGCCACAGATTTTGTGCGAGAGACACCCAAGTGCCCTTGGTGAAGGAGGCGCAAGACCGAAGCATGCAAAGATGCAGGTACCACAACACGTGGCGAAGCATTGTCGGTGGAAAGGAGGATAACACCATCCTTAGTCATGAGGTGGTAGCACAAAGTGTAGTAGTTCCGCAACGGGTCAGAAGTCTTAGCGGATGGACAATCTGGCCAACCCTTCTGAATACAGCGTAAAACCCGGGAGAGGGTAGGATCAGAACCCGTAGCAGCCGCCAGCAGGTCCCCGGTGATGGGGAATCCGTCCACAACCCACTGCTCGGCAACATCCAGGTGGAAACACAAAAGTTCGTCCCTATCGAATGCCAGATAAGGACCCATGGGAAGGCGAGACAGTGCATCAGCATTCACATGTTGAGCCTTCGGCCGGAAATGAATCTCATAATTGAAACGAGACAAGTAAAGAGCCCAACACTGGAGGCGGTGTGCAGCCTTGTTGGGAAGTGACGATGATGAATGAAACAAGGAAACAAGTTGTTTGTGATCCGTAACAAGATGAAACTTGGATCCATAGAGAAAAACACCAAACTTATGAAGAGCATAAATAATGGCGAAAGCTTCTTTTTCAATTTGAGAATACTTTTGTTGGGCATCCGTGAGTGTTTTGGAGGCATAAGCAATGGGTTGTTCAGAGCCGTCAGAAAAATGGTGCGCAAGGACTGCACTGACCCCGTATTGAGAGGCGTCTGTGGCAAGAACAAGATGTTGGCCAGGTCGATAAGTAGCCAGGCACAGGGCCTGTTTCAGCATAGTCGTCAATTTCTGGAAAGCCGCATCGCATCACGCGGACCAGAGAAAAGGCACATTTTTTATGCAACAGGTGATGCAACAGCTGAGCCACCGAAGCAGCAGATGGTAAAAACTTGTGATAGTATGCTATTTTCCCCAAGAAAGCCTGCAGTTCCTTAACAGATGTAGGGCGAGGAAGGGCGTCGCCGTGACAGTTTGCTGAAGTGGACGAATACCATCCCAAGAGAGTTGGAACCCCAAGTACGTAATAGATGCCTGAAAAAACTGCGATTTCTGAAGATTACACTTAAGACTGGCGGTCTGTAAGACATGAAAAAGTGTGCGGAGATTCTGAAGATGTTCGTCAGTTGTGGAGCCAGTGACAACAATGTCGTCATGTAATTGATACACCCAGGGACAGGGAGCAATAATTGTTCCAAAAATCGCTGAAAGAGAGCAGGGGCGCTGGCAACCCCGAATGGCAAACGTTGGTATTGATAGAGGCTGAAAGGCGTGTTAAGGACCAGAAACTGCCGGGAAGCAGCATCGAGAGGAAGTTGATGATAAGCTTCTGAAAGGTCAATTTTAGAAAAATACTGGCCTCCAGCAAGTTTAGTAAACAATTCTTCAGGTCGGGGCATACGGTAAGTGTCAATGAGGCATTGCGCATTTACAGTGGCTTTAAAATCGCCACAGAGACGAATATCACCATTGGGCTTAGCAACGGCGACAGGAGAGGACCACTCACTGGAAGTGACAGGAAGCAAGACCCCTGAAGTAGTGAGACGATCCAGCTCCCGTTTTACCCGATCGCGAAGGGCCACAGGAATGGGCCGTGCCCGAAAAAACTTAGGCCGAGCAGTGGGTCTGAGCGTGATATGAGCTTCAAAGTCATTTGCGCCACCTAACCCAGGAGGAAAAAGGGACGAAAATGTCGTCGACAACGAATCCAATTGAGCATAAGGAATAGCATCAGAGACGATATTGACAGAGTCATCTATGGAGAACCCAAAAACGCGAAAGGCATCGAAAGCAAAAAGATTCTCTGCATTACTCTGGTCGACCACAAATATGGGAACAGTGTGAACAACGGATTTGTATGATACCTCAGCATTAAATTGTCCCAAGAGAGAAATCTTCTGTTTATTGTACGTCCATAATTGCCGAGTGACGGGTGATAGGACTGGAGAACCCAACTGAAGATACGTCTGAGAATTGATGATAGTGGCAGCAGAACCAGTATCCACCTGCATGTGGACATCCCTACCAAGGATTTGGACAGTGAGGAATAACTTCCCTGAAAGGGTAGAAGTGCAATTGACAGACAACACAGAAGCAGAATCAGAGTCATGTTCATGAACATCATGGATGCAATCTGATTTGCAAACGGAAGACACATGACCCTTCTTTTTGCAATTGTGACACACAGCCCAACGTTGGGGACAATCCTCCCGTGAACGTTTCGTAAAACACCGCGGACATGAAGGAAGTTGCCAGGGGTTTTGCTGCAGTTTCTTAGAGGGTTGTTTACGGTTAGGCCGAGGCTGCGCGTGGGAGCCTACTGCAGCCACGTCAGCCGGCGGGGACATGCCGCACGCGTTGTCAACAGCACACGGAGGTTGTATTTCTGCAACGTCACCCTAAGCCTCTATTTGCGCCCCAGCGGTGTGAGAAATTTCAAAAGACTGCGTGATGGAGAGGACTTCATCTAGAGTTGGATTTGCCAATTGAAGGGCACGTTGCCTAACTTCTTTGTCGGGCGCCGACCGGTTAATAGCATCGCGTACCATGGAATCGGCATAGGATCCTTTATGAACGTCAGTAACAAATTGACACTTTTGACTGAGGCCGTGAAGTTCAGCCGCCCACGCGTGATAGGATTGATGCGGTTGTTTTTGACAACGATAAAAGGCAACACAAGAGGCTACCACATGCGTTTGCTTTTGAAAATATGCAGACAGAAGTGAGCACATTTCAGCAAAGGACAAAGACACAGGATCTTTCAAAGGAGCCAATTGCGACAACAACCGATACATTTGCGGTGAAATCCACGAAAGGAACAGAGACTTAAATGTTTGTTCGTGCGTGACATGAAATGCCAGGAAGTGCTGTCGAAGACATTTTTGGTAATCAGACCAATCTTCCGCCGTCTCGTCGTAAGGAGGAAAAGGAGGCATAGACAACGACGAGAAACGGCCCGCATTAGATGCAGCGACGAAATCGCGAATCGCCGATGTTAGAAGCGTTTGCTGTTCAATGAGACCTTGCAATAGTTGCTCGACAGTAGCCATGGAAACCGGTGGGTCAACGATGAAAAGGAAAAATCCCATCCTCGTCGCCAATTGTTATAACGTCAAGTTGAACACATATATTTCAAAACGACACAACACATATAAGTCACTAAGTAAGTTGACTAAGCAAGACATGTGAACAAGGTAACATTCGAATGAACACTGAGTCCAAGTCTAGCGGCCGCTGCATGGCTGGCCGCTTAGGTGGCGTGGCTGCTGCATGGTTGGCAGACAGCGCCGGATGTAGAGGACGCGCATAATTGCGCGGCGGCACTTTGAATGATCAGCGAGTCACAACACATACGTTACACTCACCGGTGAAGAGAACGTGATGCCAATCCTGAGCAGTCGATTCGGCATGTTCTTGGGCCCATCTGTACTGCGCTGCATGGTGTCATGGTTGCAAAGATGGACCTTGCCATGGAAGTCAGGAATGAACTTGTGTTTCATGCAGCCTATTGTGCTCAGTTTGAGTCATAATAAGACATCCTGTAGTTGCACGAAAGGCATTATTCAACAGAGTGGCATTGTTGTCAGGGTTTCATTGCATTAGTAGTCTTTAGGCAGCCTGAGCGAAGCATGTGATTGACAGTTCATATCTCTCTGTATCTCCTCTAAGTCCGAACAACATTGCTTTGGTTCATTCCAAGATGCCTGGACACTTCCCTTGTTGAGAGCCCTTCCTGGCACAAAGTAACCATGCAGACACAATCAAAATGTGGTATTGACTGTCTAAGCATGGCTGAACTACAGACAACATGAGCCCTGTACCTCCTTCCTGGTGGAATAACTGGAACTGATCGGCTGTCGGACCACTTCCACCTAACAGGTACTGCTCATGCCTGGTTGTTTACATCTTTGGGCAGGTTTAGTGACATTTCTGAACAGTCAAAGGGTTTTTTGATGATGATGATGATGATGATGTTAGGTTTGTGGGGCGCTCAACTGCGTGGTTATCAGTGCCCGTACAATTATCCAATCTTTGCTTAGTCCAATTTCGCCACTTTCCTGGTTGATGATGAAATGATGAGGACAACACAAACACCCAATCATCTCGAGGCAGGTAAAGGGTTTTTTGTCTGTGATACAGTACCCACAGTCAATGTCTATCTTCAGAAGTTCTGGGAACTGGGGTGATGCGAAACGTATTTTGACGTATGTGTTTTCACTTGTCACTGCTGATTCCGCACAATGTCCCAATGCAGCTGACAGCAGTGATCCTTCCCCCTTCCTTTCCATTCCACCCCTCTCAACCTTCAATTTACATATAACCTTCAGATAACTGTTTGGTATTCTTTCCACTGTGCCAACCACTATCTATAAACTACAGTAATACAAATGGCTCATGCCTTACCCGATCTGCACCAAAATGCTATTCTTTCTAAATGCTTGGACATCTGGAGTACCCACTTTTATTTCTGGCCAAGCCTTGCACGTATCATAAATATGGGTGAAATGAGTGATGACAAAGTACATGTCCTTCTCATTTCCTTCTCAGTTGTGCTATCCCATAATCTGAAAAGTGAGTGAGCTGGAATTTCCTTCCTTTTGAAAGAAGTTTTAACATTTTCCAATACAAACTACAATGCTACGAGTACAGTGAAGGCTTATGTAACTGCAGAACTTGGGTTAATCATTCCAAAAAGCAAGGTGTCTTATTTCTCCTGCAGATATCATATACAATAAAACTACATGTTCATCTGTAATCAGTTAGACATCCCAATACCTCGAAAGTTACTATGGATTAACAGTATGAATTTTGTGTTTCCACTAGTATCCACCTGTTGTAAAAAAAGTGTAGCACATAAAGCTGAATGTGTTTCTCTTTATGAATACTACACCCTCCTGCTCTGAAATTTTAGGTTCCACTAAGTGCACACAGCTAGAAACTAGACAAGAGATAGTTATGTTCCAGAGAAAAGAAAGACTTAACAGACCTTAAAACATAGCAGTAGCTTACCTCCTCTGTCTTTACTCCCAGAGGATCATATTTGGGATCGCTGAATATCTGTAACAAAGAAATAATGTTAGATATTCATTACTATCATTGAACATGCAGTAAATGCACACATTAAATTCACAACATTACGAAACTCTCAAATGATTTATTGCATAAAGTACTTTTCTCTAAGAGGACGAGGAGAATACACTAATGGCATGTACCAAATTAAAACGTGACTCAATATCAAACACTTCTCTTTAAGTGTAAGTCCAGTGTTTTTATTTATTCAGTCATTCACGAGGAAAAAACTATTTAGCATGTAAGATATATGAAATAAACAAAATCTTCTCAGAATTTAATAAGAATGTGATAATTCCAGTTCCAAAGAAAGCAGGTGCTGACAGGTGTGAATATTACTGAACCATCAGTTAAGAAGTCATGATTGCAAAATAATGTCATGAATGATTTACACACGAATGTAGTGGATTACAAAAGCCAGCTTCGTGGATGTTCATTTTGGTTTCTGGAGAAATGTAGAAACACATGAAGAAATACTGACACAACAACTTATCTCAGCAGGTAAGAAAGGCTTGCCTCTGTTTATAGGACTTTTAGATGTAAGGTGAGCTTTTGATAATGCTGACTGGAAGAAATTCTTTGAACGTTTGAAGGTAGCACAGCTAAAACACGAGGAGCGAAACTTATCTGCAAGTTGTTACGAAATGAGTTTGGTACTGTAAAAGTTAAAGGACATGAAAGGAAGACAGTAGTGGAGAACTGAGTGTGGTCGAGTTGTAGCTCATCCCCATGTTTTTTGAACTGGACATTGAGCAAGTAGTAAAAGAAACAAAGGAAAGATTTGGTAATGGAATTAACGTTGGGGGAGAAGAAATAAAAACTAAGGTTTGTTGATAACACTGTAATCATATCAAAGACAGATAAAGACTTGAAGAAAAATCGAACAGAACTGACAGGGTCTTGAAAGGAGCTTGTAAGATAAGTATCTAGAAAAATGAAACAAGGGTGATGGAATGACGTGAAATTAAAGAATGTGATGCTGAAAGAGAGAGAGAGAGAGACTACCTGTAGAAAACGAGTTTTGCTACTTGAATAGAAAACTGACTGATGATGGGCAAAATAGAAAGGTTATAAAATGCAGACTTGCAATTGCGTGGAAATACACTTCCGAAAAAGGAACATTTTGTTAAGACTGAATAAACATTTAGCTGTTAGGCAGTCTTTTCTGAAGGCATTAGTTTGGAGTGTAGCCTTCTACAGATGTGAAACATGGATGATACATAATAAAATGGATGATAATAATGGTGGATAGTGACAGAGAATAGAAGCATTTAAAATATACTACTACAGAAAAAGGCTGTAGATTTGATTACTAGTGATTACTGAATCAAATTTGGCACTATCTGACAACAAGAAGAAATCAGTTGACAGGCTCATCAAAAGGCAATAAGAAATAATGCAGCAAGTGTGTGGCTGAGGGTTAAAATTTGTCAAGGGAGAAGACAACTTCAGTAGAGTAATCAGATGAACATGAATGTAAGTAGCAGCACAGATTTTTTTTCATTAAGTATTATTTATAAGCCACAGGCAAATCAAAGTTTACATCATGCCCCACTGGTCAGCTAAAAACTATGCTGGCCAAAAGTGAATAAACAACCTTTATCTGTCAATGTGTGGTACAGCCTTTTGAGGAATTGTATGTTGTGCACCTGTTTCATCGATAGTGTTCTAAATAGCTGCAAGTCTCTGCAGTTCATAAGAGATATGTCCCTGCAGTTACTGGAAAGAGAGCCAAATGGCCACAATGCAATCCATTTAGTACCACCAAAATGAATGTACTATCCATTCTACAGAAGTAATTACAGATATTCTTAACAGAATACTTTTAGATTGTTAGAGTGATCATTTGTGAAATATAAAATGGCCTGCGTCTTGCCAACCTTAATGCATCTGGTCTTTATCTGTGGTGAAAATTAAAATAGGAAGCCTACAAGGAAAACCAAGAATCCAGAAGGCATGAAGGGCCATGCAATGCAGGCCATTGCTGCCGTTAAGGTCCCATGAAATTCAGCATACAGTGCAGTCAGTCCATCAGTCCAAACACTTGGTAAAACAGCCACATTAATAAAAACATGAACTGTGCCACAGTTACATGTTTGCTTACATTTGGTACAGTAGATGAGACATTCTTCTCCTGATGGTTGGGAAGTGGTTTGGTAGTTGCAGCTAGATATGTGGGACATTCCATTTTTAAAATCATTAGGGAATTCAATATTCCAAGATATATGGTGTGAAAGGTGTGCTGAAAATACCAAATTTCAGGCATTATCTCTCATTACGGACAATGCAATGGCCAATGGCCTTCACTTAATCACTGAGAGCAGCAGTGTGTGTGTGCTGTCAGTGCTAGGAGACAAGCAACATTGTGTGGAATAGCCACAGAAATCAATGTGAGCACTACAAACGTATCTGTTACAACAAAGCAGCAAAATTTGGTATTAATGGGCTATGGCAGCAGACGATCAATGTGAGTGCCTTTGCCAAAAGCACAACATTGCCTGCAGTGGCTCCCTGGGCTCCTGAGGAAATTGGTTGGACCCTAGGTGACTAGAAAACCATAGCCTGGTCAGGTGAGTTCCAATTTTAGTTGGTAAGAACTGATGGCAGGGTTTGAGTGAGGTGCAGACCCTGCAAAACCATGGACCCAAGTTATCAACAAGGTACTGTGTGAGCTGGTGGTGGCTTCATAATGGTGTGGGCAGCATTTACATGGAATGGACTGGGTCCTCTGGTCCAACTGAAATGATCACCGATAGGAAATGATATATCTGGCTACTTTGAGTCCATTTCTAGCTATTCACGGACCTCATGTTCCCAAGCAATGATGTCAGGTCACCAGACCACAATTGTTCATAGCTGGTTTGAAGAACATTATGGACAATCTGAGAAAATAATTTGGCCACCCATATTATCCAACACGAATCCAATTGAACATTTAGGGACATAATCAAGAGGTCAGTTCATGCATGACATCCTGCATCAGCAACTTTTTGCAATTATGTGACAGCATGTTTCAATATTTCTGTAGGGGACTTCCAATGACTTGTTGAGCCCATACCATTTCAAATAAATGGTGACTTTTGATGTTTGGCTCACAGCAGGATGTGAAGCAGTTGCCCAGATATCACCAGTGGCAAGCCAGCTTTACCTACCACACCATCAATGGTAAGGTTGGCAAAGTGCCGATTTCCACACCTTCAATAAACAGTATCATGTTCTGTCCCACATTAGATGCACTTATGTTCATCAGCTTTTGTGGTAAAGTGCTATTCTTTGGCACTGAAGTGTTCTGCAGTGATCAGGCTTTGTGAACAAGTGTTTTGTGTTGCATGTAACAGTGCAGCATGTCTGAAAACGAAATTCACAATTTAAGAGGTTATCTAAGAACACGCTCATTGGCTGTGAAGGTATTGAGCATTAGAAAGGCAATTCCAACCTATGGACAAGATCATGAACATCTGTGCAAAAGTGCCTATCTGGTTTTAGATGTTACAAAAGAGGTGTACAGAACAACTGCTGCACTTTACATTGACCTGTGTATGGTGCTAAGAATTGGGAAGGAGAAGGAAAAAAAGGAAGATGCAAATGACGAAGCAACACCAATTTATTCTCTACTAGAAACTCTGGGCAAGAAAAGCAGTTTTGATAAGTGGGTAACCAAGATCGACACATTCCACAAGTATGCAATGTGCTGACATGTTTATGGTTATTATTAACACAAAGAATAACCGGTTTCAGTAGCACAGAAGTTTAATGGTAGGTCATCTATCGGAAATTGTCTTCACAAGCTTGGTTTTGGTCTCTTTCATTTAAAGACACTGAGAGACTCTGTGGGATCAATGTTTGATACCACACTTGTTAGGGGTTGCAGTTATCGACCACAGCCTGTAATAGTAACACTGGACCCGCGAGTCATGACTAGCGTCGCTCTGCGGCTTGTAACAAGCCTATAGTGAGCACATGTCCACTCTTGCTCAGAACGTCAAGTATGAGAGTAGTATAGCCTGCAACCGATAGGAAGCAACCTCTAACAAGGAGCTTATTTCAAGTACAGCATAAGTGATGCCTCTACAGATCTCTGTTTGTAATTATATTCCTACAGAATATGAAGAATCCTGTACCACCAGGTAAGTACAATATGTATTATTTTTTTATCAATGACTACAAATTATTTTAGTCAATGCAGACCCAGACCATGCAGCCAGCTCCTTATCGATGTCACTGATAAACCTGCTGTGATTTATATGTTTCTATTTAGCATTGGCCACCGATCAACACTGGTGACAATCTGCTCGTCGTCGTCATAACAGACTGGACAAGACATGGCTTAATGTGCGTTACACATTGACAACAGGATGGCTGGACCACACAGCACAAGGAACATCCAAAGCACAGTTAGACAAGAGTGGCAGAATTGTCATCCTTCTTGCTAGCTCTGCTCATGGCTTCATTCCAACCTGTTTATTGCTGTTCCAGGAATCAAGGCAACTATCATCAGGAAATGAGTCCCACAGTTTTTATGGAGTGGTTTTCAGATGCTCTGCTGTGAAATGTTCATCTGAATTCGATAGTAATAATGGACAATGTACCATACCACTCTGCTGTAATGGATAAGACTAACAATGAAGTGGAGGAAATTGAGTTTATGCACTGTGTACAAAGAAACATTCCATGAGATAAAATTGAATTTGGCATGAATAGTTAATGGAACTTATGCTGTAGAAGCCAAAACCTCCACAATGCAAGGTCAACAAATCAGTTAACACTAAAGAGCATAGTGTAATCAAGGCTTCCTCTGCATCATGCTCATTTGAATCCAGCTCATCATATATGGGCCCAGGTGAGAGGTAATGTGGCAAGTGACACCAAGAAGTTTACGCTCATTAAGGTTGAAATGCTGAAAAAAGAGGCCATTGCACACTTCACCCCACAGGATTGATCCTGAATTGTCAGCTATTCCAAGGAGGAAATTCAGGAGACATCGATTTATGAAGGACTGCTGGAAGAACAGATGGAACAGAGTCATTCCAGTCAGCTCCAGTGCCAGTTCTAGTTCTGAGGAAGACAGCAATGATTCTTCCCTTGGGGTCACTCAACTTAATCTATAACTGTGAGTAGGTATTAAACATTCATTGATATAACTGCTCTGTTTAGTATTGTCATTTCTTTACTGTCAAAGAATGTTTGCCTGGCAGCTGACTATTGGTCATAACCTAAGATAGGCATTGTGTTATCACTACCGATTGTAAACTATGATTCCCTACACTTGCTCTTCACTAAATTGTCAAATGTCGCAACTTCTTTTAAACACACTATAGTAGTTTACTACCTCTGTGTTTCTTTATTTTTTGCACAGTTCATCTGATAACAGCTTGGTCATAAATTAAAACCGTTAATGATACCATGTGTGTGACATGAGGCTAAAGTATATAATAAAAAATTTATAGGACAGTCACTATTTCCCCAGTTCACTGTGCCGAGTCTGTGTACATCTTAGCTTATTTAATAATCCCCCCCCCCCTTGGAAATTTCTTTGCCACAAACTCACAAATACAGAGACTCACTGACAAGGTAACAGTCCAATGTATTTGCCTCCAACACATTAATCAAAGTTACTGAAGTGCATAGAAGACTGCTACTAATGTAAAGATAACATGCCTTGTTGCCAATGAGGCAAAATTAAAATACATTTACACTTAAGCTTTCGGCCACAGCCTGTATCAGGAAAAGAACTACTTTTCTATAAAAATAAAATTTAATTAAAAATCAAATAGTATATTGCTTTATTACAACAGTTTAAGGCTCAAAGTTTTTGAGAAGTTCGATATACAGCACATAAATCATGTTTTGTACGCTAGTTACAAAATACAATAAGAACAATTGGTTTGAGGATATCAAGATGAAGCTAATTAATAAAGATTATTGTCAAGAATTTAGTGCAGTTTAATTGGAATCACTGTCTTAGAAATAGTACAGATATTTGATGCCCTCACGGGTGTGGAATATGCCAGACTGGTGTCTACCGCTGACTAACTGAAATTATCTCCTGAGCACCCTGAACATTACAGAAATTCCAACTTGTTTTTGATTGAGCCCTTTTCTGACAACAATTATTTTGCGTGATGTTCAGATTCACAACTTCTGAAGCACTGTATTATTGTCTTCTATTAGCGAATTTCACTTAAGTGTCTAAGGCTTCTACAGCCTCAACCTAAGAGGTGTTAGTTGCAGGCCTTTTTCCTTTATCACTGTCAGCTTCAGGCACCTGCTGTGACTTCAGAACACTTTTATAATGTCATATCATTCAGCTCTCCTTCAGTAACCGAATTTCTGCCTATGTTGACCCATTTTAATTTCACTTGAAAAAGCCCTCAGTTCATTGGTAGATGCAGAATTTATCATTTGTACAATTTCAGAACCATCAGCTGTAATCGCATCATCATTTGCATTGCTTTCCATCTCAGTTTCTTCAATCATTTTAGACCATAGTTCACTCATAATACTGTTTTGGTTCTCACTCTTTTCCAAACTGCTTATGTTGTCCAGTTTTTTGTGGCTTGTCAAAATCACATGTTTGTGTTTTGCTGCTTTAGGTTCACTTTTGCTCTATTTGGAAAACATGTTCACTGTACATACAAACATTTTACTGTGGTGTAGTCTGACAGTCATAGAAGTATCTGAATACTAACACAGCATTACGACTTCATTAAATAATTAAAATACCAAAGCACTGATGCAAAAATAAGTACTGTAAACTTAGGTTTAGTGAATGAAGAATCACTGATAGTAGCACAAAGCCAATATTATAACTAGCATATCTTGATGAGAATATAATCAATCTGTTAGGCAAACAATTGTTGCTGAAAAGATGTCACACCAAAAGGTTTCAATGTTTCTCGAAGGCATGCAAATGATCAAAGAATACGGGAAAATATCTGGCACATGTTGGACTACTGGATCTGCTGGATTATCATGATCTTAGTGTAACTGATATCAACCTGTGACAGTGAAATTATGACTACATATATTGTTACAGCTCTGTTGAAATTCTACTCAGAGCACTCAGCAAAATACTGACAATAATTCAAGTGGAATAACACAATACTACAAAACTACTAAGAGTTACAAACTATGCTAAATTCACTGTAATGCATCCTTTGTACTCCACAGTTACCAAATGACATATTTTCACTTCACATGCAATCCATCTGTAAGATGTAAATACTTATGAAATTCTCAGTTTCTTCTGCTCCTAAAGTTAGTACTGGATCCTCCTTGATAGAATCAGTGGACCCCGAGGCTAAAAATGAGTCTTCCAGATACTGAGAAAAAAAAAAACCTCTCATTATGTGCATACAACATAGCTCTCCATATTTCAGTATGAAGATCTTCATACTTTTCATTGATTATCGTATCTTATTCAAAGAGTAATTTAATAAAGTTAATTTTCTGACCAGATATTATAGTATCACATGCTGTTGAGCAAATACATCAACTCATCTGGCTGAAAGTGTGTTGATCCATATCTGCAATACAGTACAGCAGTGTTTCTGCATAGCATAGATTTGACCATTTCTTGGTAGGTTTCTCGAGGTATATGGCACTAGATCTGCCTAGAATTTAACTCCTGCAAATCCCATGAATTATGGGCTGTTGGTTTCTGAGTGCAGGGTTGGAATGTGTTCCATGGATGCACATCCGTTGAATTTGGTTGCCACACCATGGACGTTCATTCACTGCAATACTATTCAAACCACTGCAGTATCATTCTGGCCTTTTGAAATGGATAGTAACCTACCTGGAAATCTGCATTACCACTATGAAAGACAAAGCATCAATGGAACCATATTGACACAATCCACAGTAATCACAGTGTATTTGGTTACTACTAGAGGTTCAATGGAAGCCCAGGTATATGTTTCCTTTAGCATAATAATACCCCCACAGCCCTGTGTACACAACACAATGCATTCACTCTCATGGTGGGCAGTAGCTATAGTGTTGCCTTACCAGTGTATATCCAAATAATGCTGTGCTGCACTGGTCAAAGGTTAGAGGGAGTTAAATTAGGAAACAGTATACTTACAGTAGTAGATGAATTTCGCTACTTTGGTAGCAAAATAACTGATAGGTGTAGAAGTAGAGAGATATAAAATATAGACTGACAAAAACAACAAAAGTGTTTCTGAAGAAGAGAAATTTGTTAACATTGAATACAGACTCAAGTGCCAGAAACTCTTTTCTGAAGGTATTTGTCTGGAGTGTAGCCACATATGGAAGTGAAAGAGGGAGGATAAACAGTTTAGACAAGAAGAGAATAGAAGCATTTGAAATGTGGTACTATGGAAGAATGCTGAGGATTAGATTGGTAGATCACATAACTAATGAACTGGTACTGACTGGTATTGGGGAGAAAAGAAATTTGCAGGACAACTTGACTAAAAAAGGGATTGGTTGACAGGATGCATTCTGAGACATCAAGGGATCACCATCTTAGAACAGGAGGGAAGTGTGCACACGGGGGTGGAGGCATGGGGGGGGGGGGGGGCGGGGGGGGGGGGGGTGCTAAAAATCAACGGGAGACCAAGAAATAAATACAGTAAGCAAATTCAGAAGGGTGTAAGTTGCATCAGTTCTTCAAAGATGAACAGGGTTACACAGGGCAGAGTAGCCTGGAGAGCTGCATTCAAACCAATGTTTGGACATGCAACCACAACAATTACAACAACAGCTAACACGTACAACACAAGGATAACCAGAGTCATGGAAATTTTACACAAATACTACAGATTACTGTATCATAGGTTAGAATGGCTCTCCATCTATGATCTTTTAACTATATGCAGCCATTACATTCATGATTGTCTTGCTGTAACTCAAGCATAAAACAACACTGATTTGAAAACTTACATTATGCTCAGAGAGTCTCTCATTCAGTTTTAGTCCTGGCTCTTCCTTTATGTCATAACATGGATCTTCAATTTTTAATGGATCTTGAAGTAACTGAAAAAGGAAACTAATTACCCACTTAAAGCTTGCGCATAAACTTCTGTAACTACTGTATGACTATTAAGAGGGATTTGTCTTCAACTGCACCTCTCATAAAAAATTACATTGCTGAAAAAGCAACAATCATACAAATACAATAAATTTTCCTTTTGAAGCAGAATGTGCATCAATTTGAAACTCCCTGGCAGATTAACACTGTGTGCAGGACTCGTACTCAGAAGTAAGACCTTTCCCTTTCACAGGCAAGTGCATTTTTGGTAGCACACTTGCCTGCAAAAGGCAGGCAGAGGTCCTAAGTTTCTGATCTTACCTCCATTACACTTCATGATTTGGACTGCTGCATGGACTGTGTATGTATGCTCATGGCAATTTTTTCTATCATCTACACTTCAGTTCCTGTTAGTTGTTTACTTTGTCAAAATCCTACCATCAGTGACAACCAGAACCTCCTGTTCCACCAATTCTGCATTACCACCAGTGCAAGTGATATCCGTACATTAGGACAGAAAAGTAGTGATGAGAACTTTCTCATCATGCAACTATCTAATGAAGGACTCTGCATGTAGTGATTAATAACGAGACAGGGCAGCTACAACACCCTGACATTAACGATACATGATTGCAATACAATACTTTTTTTACAAGAAAATCCTGTGCCAGGAACGAGAATTATCATTCTCCTGAGCTCAAATCCTCACTCTGGAGCTATGCTGACACAGTTTTTCAAATGGATAAATAGGAGGAAATGAAGACATGCAAAGGAGACAGTTGCACATTTCTGAACAGACTGAAAGCAGTGCAACGGACATAACAGTACGTTTATGGTTGAGTAATCACAACAGAGTGTCCATAGCATGGGCACAGATAAACTCTGTCTTATAACAGGGTGTATATGCAGAGAAGGAAAAAAAATCCTGGTTAAAAATACACTCTTCCCAGGGCGAACATACACTTTCACCATGATAAATCCCACGGGACTGTGAAACACACCAATCCTTTCAATGGTTAAGGTTTTAGACACCAGCACCACTTCTTCACAGCACCTTAGACAGCAAAACCCAGAGAAAATTTTAAAAGAAAGAAAAAAAACGCGCTCTCAGAAATATCTTTGATGTGCAGCAACATGTACACTGCATTTTCACATTTTGTAATTACAAAAGAATAAATTCGAATTCAACCCAAAACAGCATGTTAGTTTCTGAAGCACTAAAATTGTGACGCAATTTTGTAAGCCAGTCAGTTATCTCACCACCCGATGACACCAGATATTCAGAGCACAGGACACACGATGTAGTCAGCCAATAGCAACATCACTATTAAGTAGTGCAAATGCACAACCAATAGGTTGACAAAGCCTGGAAGGGCCAAGGAAGAGCAAAGGCCTAATATGCAATGCACGAAAGGAAAGATTGTTTATAATGTATTTAAAACTAGTTGAGACTTTTGACAGTTCAGTACAAAGTGAGTGGAGGGAAGCATAGTTGCCAGCATGGAAGATTGCTGTAGGCGAAGAAAACGTCAGGAATGCTTGGCACATAACCAGTCAGCTGCGCTGGCTGGTCGATCTGAGCCAAACTTCAGAAGTTGCAACTAATTTTAAATGCACTATAATGTAAACTGTGTGTGATCCAGAGAACACTGGATGTAGGGACCAACTGAATGAGGCCCTGCAGTTGTTAACACCTCACATTCTGCAGGATGGAGTTTGCTCCATCTGTCCATCTTCCTTTAGATTTTCCACATAGAAAAAATGTAGAAATGAAAAGAGTAAAAAATATTTAATGAAGGAAAACATAGAAATGAAAAAGAGTGAAGAAAATTTAATCAAGGCAAACAGAGTCGATATGCAGCTTGGGTAAATACCTTGATAACAAGGATAATGAAACAAATTGAAGTATATGACATTGTAAGGGTTTATGGAAATATAGAAGAGAGAGCAAAGGACAGAAGCCTATTATGGAGCTTAATTTTAATAATAGATTATACTTAGGCGGAAAATACAAAAACTGCCAGATTGTTGCACATGTGGATATTATATAGTATCATGTTGATTCAGTTGGTGATATGAATCAGAAGTGTGTTGGGAAGTGTCAACATTCACTTTGCGTTTCCTGATATTCTGGAGTATTTTCAAGGAAAAGCATTCATATCTTGAATCATACTTCATCATCATTTTCACAGGATATAATGAATTCTCATTCTTGCTCTGCCCACTAAGCACACCTCCCATGAGAATGACAACTGATTCAGTCAAAGAAATATCTGTGGTTAGTTTACTCATCAAAACAACTGGTCAAATAGGTAGGAAATGACTGATCAAGTACAGGGCTTTGCAGCAACTATCATGCATCACTTTATACATACATCAACACAATCACACATACATCTTATTTTTGTTTGTATATACATGGGTGTTCTAAAAGTAATGCCTCAATTTTTTTTTATTCTGTTCTCAGTATCAGTTGAGGTACTACATGTCATACATGTTACTCGACTGAGTAATGTGCACAATATGAAATACCTCAATTGGCTTTGTCGCTCCACTGACCCAAATTCAAACCATCTGCCGCTAGAGGGCTCTGGATTATAGCACATAACATGAACATGTGTTACTTAACTGTGTTGGTGCATGAGGAGCAGTGTACTGTGATCAGGTTTTGAATTCAAAGAGTGTTCATACATGCCGCACCCTTTCCTTCAGCATGACAATGCCCGACTACACATTAGCGCTGCAACATCTGCAACAATCTGGCAGCTTGGGTTCACTGTAATCGATGATCCTCCATACAGTCCCGACTTGACCCATCCAATTTCATTTGTTTCCTAATCTAAACAATACCTTCATGGACTTTGATTAGATAGTGACTGAAGCAGTGAGAGCAGAGGTGAGGTTGTGGTTCTGTCAACAAAGTCAAACATACAAGATGTAAAAGTTAACAAAGCTTGTTTATTTGAAAAGTGTTGACACTACTTACATAAAAATGTGGAGGCATTACTTTTCAGCATGCCCTTGTACAAGATAATAATTCTACTAATGTATATACTAAAACTACTGTTCCTGTACGAAGACAATCCTTCAATCCATATAGAGCAATGCCTAAAAAATACTATATTTAGTCTTCAATGCCATATTTGACGCAAGTGGGCAAATGATGATATTGTGTCAGTCATCATTACAAGCATTACTGAACAAACTTCGACACTAATACATAGCTATATTGCTTACCTCTTCCATTACATTCCCCACAACTGTGAAGATCCTACTCAATCACAAAAATACTAGAATTACCTCTTGATTCCCAGTCTCCTGCCATTCTTCCTTTATTTTCACACTGGAGTGGTATACCTGGACCTGTGGTAAGAGCAAAACAAAGCAAAATGAGTACAGTTAAACAGTCATAATCTCCACACACTGTTAAGAACTTTCACATCTTTGAAGTCAAATTGAAGTAACTGTCAAGATTAATAAATGTCACAACTATCATTTTATTGCCAGTTCTCGGTATATGTTCTTTTGTGTGACAGTAATTCTGGTTGATGGAAAACTGATTTGTCATATTTCAATTAGAATGAAATTAACATTATGAGAATCACAACATTATTTTCAACATCTTCGTCACTACAGAACTATTCTACAATTAATTTCTGAGTGATGAAACAGCCAAGGTTGTTTCTTTAATACAGCACTGAGTTACTGAAAAACAGGTATTCTTACACAATGGAAGTAGTGCAAAAGATAAATGTCATGTGTATCTTGGTTTCTGTGGTTATTCCAAATGGGAGTGGCATAAGATTATTATCACAGAAATTACAGGTTTTATAGTATCACAAATTATTCAACTTGCTCACAATGCACTATCTATAGTAGATGCATTACCATTTAAAGAATGAAAATGGGCAAGATAATCCTCGAATTTTCAGAAAAACTAATAGAAGTTAAATACAAAGAAGAGAAGTGAAATAAAATCAAGGCGAAAAGGTTGAAAGCTGGACAACATAGTTCTCTACACTGTTATTCTTAGGCCAGACTTATAATGAATGTAAAGTCTAGCTTGACTCAATGCAGACTGTCTGCTATGTTGTCAACATATACAGCTAATCTGCCGACATTTTTTTGCAAAGCCAATTTATGGAGCATGTTCTTACATTTGTACTGTCACCAGTCTGTGGAAACATTCAAGAAGAGAGAGGCAAAGGAAGCAACAAGTCTTTTACAATGCAACCAAAAGTTTGATCCAAACTTCAAGTTACATTGTTTACAACAAAAATTCCTTAATATTTGTGTAACATCCTCACAATTCTACAAATGTCATTTGTCATGAACTGATGTATGTAGAAGAGATATTTACAAAAAGAACATCAATACTGAACGTACAACCTCTTACTTTTGCCATAAGTTTGCTACCATCAAATATATACACTCTGGAATATATCAGGGTGCATGTATACAGTATCAGAAAAATAAATTAATGTATACTACAGAATTTTCTGTTACTGATCTTATTGAGGCTTAGTTTACATATTCAGAGAGAAGTGCTACTGCAAGACATTATTATATGAAACTAACTTCTTAAATCAATGTTCACAGTAAATATCTCTTCAAACTTCTTTCAAGGTAACAATTAGATATCTTGACTGAGCACTGGTAGACCGATTATCATTAACACAGCAGCAATACAAGCCCTAAGAAATTATCAATGGATGACTTCACCAACAATATGCAAATATTAGAAAAATAAAAACTGAAGAACTATCAGGATCTACAGAAGAAAAGTTTTGAGTGCGGTTAACACCTGTAGACATATTAAAAATCTGAAAATACTGGACTACAGTAGGAAAACAAGGGTTTTCATCAGTTGCACAAAGGCAACTATGGAAAAATATTGTTATAAAAACATTCATTGGCATTTACAAACCACAATTAGACTATCACCTTTCTATTTAACACAGGCCTTAGGCTGTGCTATAACTATATAACTGCTACAGGTGTAGTATAGAACTCAATCCACATCACTGCTTTCCTTAAGTGACCAGCATCTCCACTAGCCCTACGCTGGCATAGCAAAAAGACAGTTCAAGCCACCACTCAACTAGTGACATCAACAAAACAGACAAACACACTCTAGAATAGGAACACACAAACACAACTCCAAGGTACCACCTATGTAACATATGATACACTTGAAAAAACTACACTTATAGTTCGTATTGTTCACTAGACCTGTAATTATTTTTCAATTCCAGAAAACATTTACTGTTAATACTGAAATTACAATTTCTATTCAATGCACTGTTTTGTTGTTGTGATCAGTCTTAAACCTTGTTTGACGCAGCTCTCCCCAGTAGTCCATTTCTGCAGCTACTGCAGTTGCCCCTGCTTACTGAAGTCAATCCTTTGTCTCTCTCTACTTTTTTATCCCAAACCTCTTTTAGTCAAATTGTGGATTAAATTTTAACCACTTACTCATAATTAGCTCTCGGATCTCCCTATAAAAATCTTCAGCATTCTCCTGTAGCACAACATATGAAAAGCATCTATTGTCTTCAAGTCTAGTTATTGCCCACTTTTCAAGTATAGAATGTAATAATGCATTACCTGACCCTGCTATATTTTGAAATTACATTGCTGATATTCATTACAATGTCATCTTCATTCTTGCATTGTAGATTAAAGATGACACTTAAAGGAAATGTATCAGTTCAGATTAAATCTGCCTTTAAGCAAACATACAACCACTGCCAGTGCATTAAGAATATACTTAAATTTATTAAATTGATCTGTAGCAAAGCTGAAGGTCTAGGTTAGTGTGAAAGGGACAGTGTGGATCAAAGTTGCCATAGCAGTGTTGAACCATTTGTTTAATTCCGTACTAACAGTCAACACACTGGGTGATGGCAGTGTGGACACTTACTGAAATACTGTGCTTACTGGAACTGACATCCAGCCAATCACTCGTGAACTATTTTGTCATAATAGCTTAATTTTATACAAAGATGTTATCACTGGCAATAAGCAGTGGATTACAAATTTGCCTACATTTACAAAAATTAAACTTAAAACCTCCCCTGCATCATTTGTGAATTTTAACACATATTACAATTTATGCATAGTGCTACAAAAGATGTGTGTGACCTCGAAAACTCACTGGATATTTTACTGCATACTTTCAGCAATACAACATGAATTCTGTTTATTCACAGAACATATCACACACCGAAATTAATGAAACTACAGTAATAAAATTACAAAGTAACTACTTACAATGGAGCCTGGTGAACCTGCTGTTTCATTTGTTTCATCTTTTATCCGAATAGTTTTCTGGTGGTCCATTACTGCAGTTATTAGCCCCTGAAAAGCAAGGAACCAGGTACAAAGAGTCACATTCAATTTCCATTATTAATGTGAGATACAGCTCAAAGGCAGTATTTTCAGTCCATTACTGGCTGCAGCAGATGAACCACTAAACTAGAAAAATTCTACACTACCTGAAGAAAGGAGTCCAATGACATGAACTGATTTACCATTTCCTCATTACGAAGTGTCATACATATAATCTTAAAATGAGAGAAAATCAGTGTTTTGCAAAATCCATCCAACAGAAACAAATGCTACAACTGATTGATGCTGTTTGTTTCTGTCATTTGTTTAAGATACACTAGCTACATAACACTACTGTGAGCATTACTTGATATGTGTCTTGCTTTTTCCCACAGGAACTGTAACTACAGCATTATGAGGAATCAAAGCAACTAATAAATGGAAAATGGATTTTCTACGGAAAATCAGCTTCTAACATCAACCACAATTTTAAAATCGAAGAAAGATAAGTTGAAATAGAGACTTCGATCTTTGGGATTCAGTTTGGGACTACCAGAATGCATATGATTATCCAAATGTTATAATCCAGTTCTCATTGATGCAGGTAAGAACAAAATGGAATTTGCAGTTCTTAATCATGTATGTGGCACTTTCAGTACTTAACCTCTAAACTTGGACATTAGTCTGCAGTTTGTCTTCAGTTATTCAGAATCATCTTGACATGTACAAAATGAAAATCTAACTACAAGAGATGTTCAGCATCATTTTATTATATGTTTAATGTGTGTTTTTGACACAGTTGCTCCTGTAAGGCTTTCCTTTTATAAGGCATAACTGAATACCCAGATTAGAGCAAATATTGCAGTGCTGAATTTTTATCCATTCACTTAAAAAAAAAAAAAAAAAAAAAAAAAAAAAGGAACCACACACACTGCACTTTTTCAAGAACCATCAAAATTTTTTTTATCATCATCTATGTTTAATATTCTATTACTAAACATATTTATTGCCTCTCCTCCATCTCAACTGTGAACCCATGGTGAGAATTACATTTAGGCTATATAGCAGCTGTTTCTACACTAGTTACTTCCTTTCTACATCTATTTGCAAAGATGTAGCATTATCCTTACACTAAACATTCATAAATGCATCTTAATACAAACTGTTGTTGTGCACGATTTCCAGATCAAGTAATAGGATACTAAAATGATTCCAAATAGCCACAACAAATGAATATGTCCAACATTTCTTTTCTGCTGATGCCCCATTCCTGAAATGAAGTAACTATGTGCACTAAACGACTGAACAATACTATCGAAGTTACTCCACTGTAGTACGGACAAGCATCACATTACATCATAACAAACGCTGTTCTTATCCCTCGTCTTTCCTTCACAAAAAAAAAAATATTACATCACAACATAAATACAGATTAAGGTAACCAAATAGTGAGAGTGAGAAATTTGCTGTCGTAGGTCGTCCTTCCTACAGAAATTATAAATGACTTATCACTTTCACTGGAGATCACAACATATGGAAACTGTTGAAAAAACGTCGAAAATACAAATAGTCTCTTTTATGAAGTTACAGATTACAGAATATAGATGTAGAGATTTTATCGGATGGGACGAAAATAGCAAGTACTTCACAAGACGCTATGGGCTACAAACAGCACCTGTACTTTTCACAATTGATGTATAGTATACGTAGGGAGTACCTGCGCACAAAGTTGCTGATCTCTGTCCATTTCGAAAAATTACAAGCTTATGGAAAACAAAACGTAAAATTTATTAATACAAACAAATCTTTAGTTTGTAATTTATAAACTGACGTATTCAGAAGAATAATCTGTATGAAGTCCTGAAACTGTATTATTTCTAGGGAATAGGGATTGTATTTGATTATTCGATGTTGAATAAATATTATTATTATTATTATTATTAAGTTGTTTGTTTTGGAAAACATAACATAATAGAAGTATAAACCAAATTCGCACACTAGCCCAAACCATAAACCAATCCACCAACGATAATTTAAATACAGCCCTTTGGATACACAAAATAAATTTCAAATACAAGGCAAAATGCCGTTAAATTAATACAATATTGCAACTATTGTCAGAACATCGTAACAAAATACATGGAAAATGCTTCGTGTGACCCATGCAGTTACAAGAATAATAAATATGTGATTGAATGAAACAACAAGTTTACTGTTACCTTTGCTTATTTATCTCCACGGTTTACATTTGTAATGTGACACAGTCTCCCATTAAACGGCACTGCTGTTAAAAGTTGTTACTTGTTACCGTTTCACAGCTGGAGCGACACTAGCGCTCCAAGCGGCGAGAAGGGAGAACTTCAGATTCGCTTCCGCTGTTCGTACGCTTCCCGGCGGCCCATTTCTGGTTGGACTCACGTGAGAGGTAGCTGATTTTCGGCGAATACTCCGAGGGGCTACAGTTAAATAACGACATAGTTCGAATCCATCAGTTTAGTTATCAGTATAACTGCGAGTAATGAAAAATGGCAGGAATGTCGTATGAATCTTGTCATAACCTTAGCTTATTAACTCCGGGTACATTTTAGTTGATGTTAGAACGATTATTAGTGTTTAATATTATATGTTTGTAGGTTATCGGTCGCTATGAGAAATATTATCTTCGCAGCTGCGACAGAAAGTACGCTGAACTTCGCCACAGCACTGTTTAAGTAAAATGTTAACAATGTGCGTTTTTAAGTATGAAGTAATATGTAAACTGAGTACTGTAGGTTAAATTCGAAGCTAATTTCTTGTGCCGCTCACATAATAGAATAAAGTCTACAGCCTTGTAATACAACAAAAAATATACGTAATGTGACAGATTCGTTTACTTCTGTGCTGTAAAAGCTAGTCCTATTGGGGAAAGTGTGAGTACGCTAATCCAGGTTTTATGTCAGATTTGGTAACTGCTAGATTTCTCCAGCTACAGCATGTTTATAACATATGAAGACATGCAGATCGAAAAGGTTGACAGTGTTACGTTTCTGGGACTACAACTCGATAATAAATTCAGTTGGAAGGGCATACCACATTTTTTCACTCTATTATTTCATAAGGGAGCGTATTCTGTGGTAACTTTCAAACGTAGCAAAAGTTTTTCGCATGTAAAAGCGTGTAATAAAAATCGTTTGTGGTATAAATTCAAGAACATCATGTAGGAACCTGTTCAAGGAACTTTGTATTCTAACCACTGCTACCTAGTATATTTATTCCTTAATGAAATTTGTTACAAGTATTTCCAACCAATAGCTCAATACATAATATCAGTACTAGAAATGGGAACAGCAATCTACATAAAGACCTAAAATCACTACCTTGGTCCAAAAGGGGTCCAATATTCGGGAACATGCATTTTCAATAAACTGCCAGCAAGTCAGCAACCATTAAAAACTTGGTTCCAGATAAAGCACGGTTTACAGTGTGTTTGAAAGACTATTTGATGCAGAAGTGTCTGATTCCACCCGTCATCAATATGCCGGAAATGGCTATTTTAAGTGTGTCTATGACGTCACTACATACACATGGCAACAAACACGAAGATACATATAAATAATACAATAACATCTCCCACCAAAAATACAATCAAACCAATGGGACAACTGCGGGAAGTTGGGGGTTTTAGGGTGAGGACAAGCTAGTAAAAAAAAAAAAAAAAACACACACACCATGATCCCAAAACACAAAATGAAGAACAAAAAGAAAAAATACAGCATTTTGCTACACCAACAAAAATCTGTAGGAATCGGACATTTCCCTTGAACAATATAGGTCAACCATAGCTGACCATACCAAAACACCAATACCTACAACTAAAAGTACGAAAATTGGAATCGGACATCTCCCTTGACCTACATGTCAACCTCAGATGACGATACTAAAACATCAACACATACAACTATGAAAATGGGAATCGGTCATTTCCGGTGACCTATATAGGTGCACCACAGCTACTGATGCAAAAAAATCAACACCTACAACTGCGAAAAATAAAACCACAATCCCAAAAGTCCACAAATCAATCATTCGTACATAAATTAAATCACATTCAATACTCCATAAATACACAAAACTTCACAGCTAGAAAAAAAAAAAATTACCACCAGCAAATTCCGGCGCTGCAAACTAGATCGGCAGCCCCCCCCCCCCCCCCCCCCACACACACACACACACAGACACAAAAACCAACTCATAAACACCGTGCTGTAATGACATTCACACACAACAACACCTTTACGTCGAAGCAGACGGGTGGAATCAGACGCTTCCATTGACCCCTCCTTCTACTCTGTAGATGAATATCGTAACAGAGACTGATAGACCAGCTTAGATAAAAATTCTGCTATATTTCAGTTTTGACAGCACTTGGTTGCAACAGTCAAGATCGGGTATTCTGTGTATGATAAATTTATTAAAAGTGCGTAACTGTGTTTTATTCTGACAGTGTATCAATTATGTAAATATTAGCAGTTACTGTGATATATTCACATATTTTGACAATCTCCTGACAAATGATGAGGATAATAATTATTATATTCAACTGTATTATGTTATACTTTCTGACATGCTATTTGTCATTCGCAATGGCCAGCGGCTATTTCCGAAAAAGTACGTAAATATTTGTTCGCTCCAGTAAGTATCGTCTCTGTAATATCACCGGGGTCTAAGACTGGAGTCACTGTATCGGGAACGCAGACACACAGTTATTCCGTTACCAACTTCCAGGTTACCTGTAATGGTAGCCCGGTAACTGCCAGAGAGCGAGAACTGTGAGCCAATAACGATAACTGCCAGAGGAAAATACCGATCTCTGACAGTTAGTTCCATAGTCACTCGAATTCCTTCTGGTACCTCTTCTTATACAACTAGAGGTGTACAAATTCCCCTTGCAGCCTGCTTGCCCCTAGCTCCTCTGCAACCATTCATGCAGGTCAGCCTGCCGCGGTGTAAACACAAGAGTGCGCGTGTACTGAGGCATAGTGGGTAATGCGGGCGATACGGGCTCCCGCAAGCCCGGGCTACCTGGGTTCCTGCAAGCCTGCCAAGCTTCACGGGACCCGCTCAGCTTGCTGCGCCTGACAACAGGTTGCGCTGTCAAGCTACCGTGACTAGAGTAGCCAGGTAGTTAGCCCGCAGTTCATTTATCGCAACGGTGGGGGCAGCACAATGAATAGGTCGAACTTTAGTGAGATTGACAAAAAATTGACAACTGGCGAATACGTGCTGGTAACGAAACAGATCACAAGTGCCGCATGGGAAACGTTTTCGTGTGTTTATGAGGCCGCTTCAATAAATCGGTAGGTGTCTCTCAATGCAAACTATGTAAAAAGCTCTTAAGTACTTATTCGGGAACCTCGAATATGTTACGACATGTGTGCAAATTTGACAAGCAGTTCCCTCACTCCGTAAATATCTTGAAAGAGGACAAAGATTTAGTGGCCGAAAAGTGCGTCGAAATGTGTGCTAAGGACCTGAGACCATTTAGCAGTATAGAAGGAGAAGGATTTCTTAATTTAGGGCAGACACTGATCGACATAGGTAAAAAATATGGCTCAGTTGATATTAAAAATATTATGCCTTCCAGAGTGACAGTAGCTAGGAAAGTTCAAACCTTAGCTGATAAAGTGCACAGCAAAATGCTCCCAGATATAGTGCATGCGATTCGTTCTGGTATATGTGCCAGTACAATTGATCTATGGACAGACAATTACAAAGGGGTGCATTACATGTCCGTGACAATGCATTACATAAATTCAGACTGGCGTTTGAATAAATATGTACTGATGTTCTCTGCGTTTCCTGACTGCCCAAAAATTGGCTCTAATATTCGAAACGAGTTGGAAGATTGCTTAGAAACTATGGGTGTTTCTCGTGAAGACATTGCCAAAATTACGTTTGTCACAGACCAGGGCAGTAACATTGTCAAAGCTCTCGAAATATATCAGCGTCTTCCATGCATGGCTCATAATATAAACACAGTCTGTTCTGAGCGAACAGTTTTTGAAAGAAAATGTTCCAAATATATTAGCCATTCTTAATACAGTGCGGGCTACGGTTTCGTACTTCAAGAGAAGAGGTCTCTGTGTGAGACTGAACTCATCTTTAAAGCAGTGTGTTTCTACTAGTTGGAACAGTTATTTTGACATGCTTGTATCAGTCCATTCTCAGATTGATCCAGTGAAGGCTGTTTTACATAATGAAGGTGACTCTGATATGATGCTGGGTTATGACCACCATATAACTGGCCAGCTTATAGAATTTCTTAAGCCGTTTAAAGAAGCCACAGTTGATCTAGAGGGTGACAAGGAGCCAACCCTACATTTAGTTCTACCGTGGTTTTATGCCTTAAAAACTCACTGTACCGTACGGGATAACGATGAAGAGGTTTGTAATTTTATTCCATCTGAATATTACAGAACCACTTGTGAAATATGTATGTTGAGAAAATGTATTTTCAGGACATGAAACCTTTGAAACAAGCCGCCGATGCCTTCCTAGAACAGAAAATTTGCGTAAGTATGTTGCATAAAATTGCAATGTTTATGGTGGCTAACTACCGCACATTAAGAAAGTTAACTGAGGATGAAAAAATTGAAGTTTACCAAGCAGCACGACAGATGTGTGCTGAAGGTAAGCTCCTAAGATAATGCATATATTCTTCATCTACATGTACATGGTTACTCTGCAAGACACACGCAAGTGCTTGGTTGAGGGTTCATCGAACCACTTTCAACTTATTTGTCTCCTATTCTCGAATTTCGGCCGGGATAGAACACCTACATCTCTCCGTCTGAGCGCTGCTTTTTTGTATTTTATTCTGACGATCATTTCTTCCAATGTAGATGGGACTCAACAATATATCTTCGAATTCGGAGGTGTAAGTTGGTGATCGAAATTTCATATATAGATCGCGCCACATCAGAAAACGCCATTGTTGTAATGATTCCCACCCCAACTCTTTTGTAATTTCCGCGAGACTCTTTCCCCTGTTTCACGATAATACCAAACCAGCTGCCCTTATTTAGACTCTTTCGACCTCTTTCGTCAATCGTAAGGCTCTCCAACTGCGTAGCAATGCTCCAACAGAGTGTTTTGTCATTAAAACGCCTACAGCATTTTCTGTGTGTCCATTCCTATTTAAGTAGATCGTAATTGTAATCAGAGGTATTAAGTAGAATCTGCAGCCTTTAGATTTGACTGGTTGATCTTGTAAACGAAGTTTAACGGACTTAGTTTAGTACACACAGGGATAACCTCGCTCTTGTCATTATTTATTGCCAACTGCTAATTTTCACACCAAAAATATATACCTTATTTAAATCGTCCTGCAGTTAGTTTTGATCTTCTGGTGACTTTACTGAACGATAAATGATAGCATCATCTAAAAACCATTATAATTTCAACTATGTGTAGTACGATCATCACATTGTTCTGCAAATATTAATTGGAACCTGTACTGTTTCAGTACAAGTGCCCAATCACAGCACCCAAGAAACAAATCCAGGGCCGTACAAAATAGCGAAATTTGAGGACTGGGCAGAAGAGCCTCCTCTCCTACATGATGAAGTCAGCAGATACTTGCAAGAACACTGTGTGAACGAGGGAGATATTCTACAGTGGTGGAAAAATAACTCCCAACGACTTCCTTGACTTGCGTGTGTGGCAAGAAAAATATTAAATATCCCAGCCACTAGTGCCTCTAGTGAGAGAATTTTTAGTTGCGCTGGAAACCTAATTAGCGAAAAACGATCACGTCTTAATGCAGACAGACTTAACGATCTCGTCATAATTAATTCAAACGCTAATCAGTAGACACATTAAGAATACAGTAGAACATTAAACAGGAAACTATGAGTTTGAGCGCAAATTTACTAATTAAGAGTGCAGATTTCTTTCTTGTGCTTTCTGGGCGTCAATTTCTGAGATAGAAAATTTTTAATGCATACAGTTCATTTTTATTTTAGACTAAACTTTTTGATTTCAATCCTCCCAAGTGACATTTATTATTGTTTGTAAACCATTTTCTGTTACTTGTGTTTGCAAAAATAGCCAAATATTTTTAGGAGTATCTGGTTTGGCCTAAATAATACTTTCAGGGGAACTGAAGGAAAATTTGTAAATATTTTATGTTGAAAAGTGTTCTGCAAAATAAAATATTCATTTGTGGATTAAGGCAATACACATTATGCGTTTAAATTACAATTTATTTTGTTGAGTTCCACACACATTGCAAAATGTAATTTTATTCTTGTATTTCTATATTAAGGGGCATCCCACATGCAGAGTCAAGATGCTGAAGACCTAGACACTACAAATGCTCCTAAAATGAAGAGCGTCTTTTTCCATGAATGTATTGTAGTAGGAATATAATGGAAACTCTGAGCCACTCTCCACAGCGTCTACATCTGCGTCATGAGGATTCAGACTCGTCGTTAGGTCTGTGTTATGAGGGTCTACAGTCGTCGTTTAGGTTTGCGTCAAGCAAGTAAACACTCGTCGTCTTAGTCTGCATCATGATGGCCTGAAATATGGTCCCTCATGGCGCAGACCTAGACTACAAGTGTGGACTCTCATGACGCAAACGTAGGCGCCGCAAAAAATGGCTCAGGGTCGCCATTGTATTCCCAGTACTATAGTTTTTAGACGAACTGGATACGAAACAAGTCCTTAGATTTTGTTAAAATGCATTTTGGCAATTTAGAATGATTTTGCCAACGTTGAATGAATTCACAGAACCAGAAAAATACATCCTGGAAACGTAGTTAAATATTTATGTAATTGGTGTCATACTTGGCTGAAACATACTAAAGTTAAAGAATCTAGACTTCCAAAATCTTAATTTGGTTCTCATTGCAGTACAGTGGTTAATAGGGGCGTAGATAATTTATTCTTCTGGGGAGGTGACCAATCTTCTTTTTGGGGGGTGGAGGTTCACTTCTTTAGTACAAATATCCATCCGTTTCGGTGTTGAAAAGTGCAGCACAGACTGCATTGTGTTGCCTGGGCATTTATTTATTCCATACTCTCGTAGTCCATCTTCCCTCCCCTATTTTCTCTCTATCCATTTAGTCCTCTCCCACTATCTCTCTGATCACCTCTTCCCCCCCCCCCCCCCCATCCCTTGGCCAGCCGGAGTGGCCAAGCAGTTCTAGGCGCTACAGTCTGGAACCGCGCGACCGCTACGGTTGCCGGTTTGAATCCTGCCTCAGGCATGGATGTGTGTGATGTCCTTAGGTTAGTTAGGTTTAAGTAATTCTAAGTTCTAGGGGACTGATGACTCAGAAGTTAAGTCCCATATTGCTCAGGGCCATTTGAACCATTTTTGAACCCATCCCTTGGCCCATCTCCCCCCACCCTCTATCCTTCTCCTCGTCCTCTCTCTGTTGGATTCCGCCACCTCAGTTCATCTCCTCTTCACCTATCTATGAAAACTCATATATATCTGTCAACTTTTGTGGTGATCAGTGAATCAGTGTCAAAGTTTACTGCTAGGTAGCATTTATTGTAATACTTTTTGATACGCAGCATTGATAGTTTTGTTTTCTGGTGCATAAACAAATGAAGTTGAAGGTGTCCTGACAGGGGAATATGCGACTTACAAATGGCCATGTGAAAAACATGATTTTCAAGATTGATGCCTCAAACATATAACAACTGCCCTTGCGATTTATCTATCGACATGGCAAATGTAAGCTGCACTGGAAATTATAACCGTTTAAAGTCGAATGGCATGTCGGTCGGAATCTTAGTGATACTGGAATCAAACTGTCTTCACCTGTGTACTTTCCTTTTAAAATTGTGGCTTCGATTACGTTGTTCTTTAATTTCTTCCCCGCAAGCCGGGTGCCATTACAAAGACGTGGCTGGTTTACCTCTCGCAACATAATGATTGCCGATCCGACTTAATTACAAATTGAGAGGCGGTAAATTATAAAAAGTGTTCTGTGTATGTTAATTATGGGTGAGAATATGGAAACTCTATTATATATTTGTTATTTTCAGACTACGATGTAATGGACGAGTTCCTGGTTTTCCATTCACCTCGTGCGGAAGAACCCTTTCTTTCACGTCCCACACCGGAAGCGTTGTGGGACAGGGAAGCTACACTGAAAGTAATTGAATTCTACAGAATTCATAATCAAAGGCTCGGTAAGAGCCGAGATCTGAAGCGGAAGCAGCAATTATGGGACGCGATGTCCACTTATATCAAGAAAGCTTTGGTAAAGACGTTCTCGCCAGCGCAGTATGAAAACAAATGGCGATGTTTGCTACGTTCTTATAAGGGCGTAATGGACAACAAGGAATTAGGGAGAGGTCGGAAAGATTTCATGTATATGAAAGCTATGGACGAGATCTTTCAGAACAAGAGCGACAATTACCCGGAGGTTTTGCTTGATGGTGCAAGTATCGAATGTAACTTTACATTCGATACTTCATACAGTCATCACGTGAACTTCAAGAGACTTCTAGTTTATAACGGTTTTTGATGAACATTAACACAGTGCCTTATTTTGTTTAGACGTTGTGGCGGAGGCAGCGACCAACCAAGCGACCAGGCTGTTCCAGGCCATCAGCATACACGACGAAGGTTAGCTGTCCTAGCTGTTAATTACTAAATGCTAAGAGTCCACGTGGGTGTGAGCATTGCAGTTTCATAGCTTTTTGTTGTATATGACCCTATTTTCTGCATCCTTCAATTTATGGTTTATGTGCATAAGTAATTTTTCAATTCATCCTCCAAGGTAACTGGAGGTATCACAATTTTGTTTTACCAATATCTGTAAATATAAAAAAAAAAGTTTTGATTCTTATTTGCAAGATCTCGGTCCAAAGTTATGCAGTTTGTCAGTTCTCTCAGTGGAAACTGTGGGAGTATGTTGGATGTTTGTGTGAACTTTTTCGTTTTTCAGTGCACTAATTGATAGTTCCATTCAAATTTCTTTGTATGTAGTAATCTTCCAAGCAAATATGACCCCAGGTTGATTTGTACACTATTAATGCCAATAATTTAATTGGTTAGAGGCACTGTAGTTCCTTTATTTTTTCATTCCTTAATATCAGTTTTACCCTCTCTAAGTATTGCAGACATGTCTAGTCTTCCCTTATTCCTTCTAGAGGTATTTACATTAAACTGGTTTATTAGTGATACGAAAATTGTTTTCAGTAAGAAAATTGTGCCTAAAAGCATTGCTATTTGATTGTGTTCATTCTCTTTATCCAAGCAAATTTGATTTTACTCTGTATTTTTTAGTGCCTTCTTTCATGTACTAAATTATTTTCATTGCTGGGTAAGTGCTAACATTACTATGATGGAATACTTCTCTATGCCACACTTCTGCATGAGCATGTAAGCAATTTTTCTGCATGTTAATATTTAAGGACTCTGCAAGTACATCCATCCCCCTCACAAGAAGCTTAAAGTCAAGAGTCGCACATCAAGAGATTCCCAAGAAGAGAGGAGCAATTATTTAAAGGAGAGGCTTGAGATGGAGTGGGAAAGACAGAAAAAGAGACCAGAGGGAAAATGAGAGGCTGGAGTTGAAACGGGCAAGCCTGGAAGTGAAACGTTCTTTGCTAGAGGCAACGTTGGAGCAGAATATGCTCCTTGGGAAGTATTTCGAGGCTCGGATGAGCTATCCTCCAAAATTTCATTTTTAAATCTTTTGTTTATATTGTGCCCTTTCTATTTTTATAATTTACATATGGCAAATTTTGCAAATTATGTCTTGAAATCTGCTAGATACCTAAACTTTAAATAGGGGTTTGTTAGCGATAAGTGTTGGAATTTGATAGGTATTTACCACTTGCTCTATTGCTGATAAAATGCACGGGAGAGAGTGTGTACCAGTTATTAATTTTCCCATTATGTTCATGTATGTTTAAGTGCCTCTGTGTGATCTGTACTTGGTCTAATCTTGTCCTGATCCCTACAGGAGTTATATGTAGAGGGCTAGTACAGTCATTTAAAGCTGGTTCTTAAATCTTTCTAAGTAGGCTTTCTTGGGACACTTTGTGACTGTTAGTCTACCAGTTCATTTAAGGCATCTGTGTGACTTTCATGATTCCAACATGTGACCATTTGTTCAGACAGACTCTGTATATTCAATATACCTCTTTCTGTTTGGTATGGGTCTCTCACACCTGAGCAATAGTCTAGGGTGGGTGGCAAAAGCGACTTATAAGCAATCTTCTTTGTAGACTGATTGCATTTCCCCTGTATTCTGCAAATAAACCAAAATCTGATGTTTTAAATGTCTGTCCCCAAATAGATACTTCCGTCAATTCGGGACTGTGTGGCAAGTCATTCTTTCATTGCTCTATTTTTCCTCCAGTATTTTCTCCCAAACATGTCTTTCCTTCAGAAAAGCTCACGCTGATGAATGCTTCTGCCTTTGGAATCCTAAATCTGAAACCTTACTGTGGGGGAGGGGGAGGCTACTTTTATTTATAACTGCTAAGATGTTGCTTGTTCATTTGTTCTCACATATCTGGAGATACATTTCTTAACCTGTTGTCATTTGTCCTGTTTAAATTAAAAAAAAAATTCCATGACTCATTTTTTATATTTTGTCATTTGTTTTACAAAAATGCTTGGCATGTTATCGGCCCTAAGAAATTTTAGTCTTGCAGTTTCTTCATAGCTTTGTTAGATTACAATGAACTGCTAGGCATTAATTTATAAGTGTCATTCATAGTGAAGCACAGTTGTTTTAGCTCTTGTAAAATTACCTTTGCATTCATTCTGTCCTATTTTGTGTATAAATTTGATATTTTCTAATTAATTTATTGAAATATCTTCAGAGTTAATTGAACTTTCACCTATTTGACCAGTCATTAAAATTTTTGGGTGTCTATTTTTGATGTGAATTAGCTTTTATTTTCAGAGATTGTTCTGTGGGATTCAGTGGTTACTGGTCAGAGATTTCTCAATATAGTACAGCAGAATTAGGTGAAAATGAGAGGTAATTTAAAGTTCATTATCTTCCCATCAGATAAGCCATGAGACTGATTTACAGCTGCGTGACTAATATGCAATTCCCAAACAAGGGCCTGACAGCTAGTTCATTGTACCACTTCCTCTCCTGTTCCACTTGAAGCATGTGGGGAAAAATTCACTTCAGTCAATTAGTGTTGGTTCAGATTTATCGTTTTCATTGCTATGTTGTTCCACATATTTTCACATTTACAGGAGAAAGCTGTCATTTCATGACATCCTCATACCACAAAGCAAAGTACCTGTGTTTTGTTGCCACCCAAACTTGTATATGACACACCTCTTTATTTCGTAATAATACAAAATGAGCTGCCTTTAAACTTTTTTGGGGTCTTCAGTCACACAAGGATCCCATATTGTGAAGCAGTTCTGTGGCAGAGGATGGAAAGGTGTACTGTAAGCAACCTCATTTGTAGTGCTGTTAAATCTTCAGTGTTCTGCCAGTCAGATACAGTCTCTCGTTTGCCTCCCCAACATTTTCAGTGTGATTTGGCTACAATGCTAGGAAGAGTGCCTGGGACTGTCACACTTGGTCATCTTTCCATATGTTTATTATTAAGGACCTTGGACATGTCACCCATAAACTAACTTGCGCGACTAATTACACTATGTTATGGATTTAAATTTACTCACACCAAAATTAGCTGATGCAGTAATTGTTTGACTTTATTTTAAATGATTTTAGGAACCACGTAGGTTGTATTGTGTTAATCATTTCTTCAAATTGCATGCTTTGTCCTGTTTCTGTACTTCAAGTCCTAACCAACTGTTAAAAATTGATCTACTTGTATGTACTTATATTCATCCAGCAAATCATAACTATTGTATAAATTGCATAATGCTTATCTGTACTGAATTTGATTTTAAATTTATCCAGTAATTTTAATTATGCCTTGTTGAACTTAATTTCAAACAACTTTTGAATATACTAACACTATATCTTGTAATCTATAATTATCATACAATTGTGTAAGTGTAGGTGTATTTATTTGGTGTTGTGTATTTTTTAAATGTTTCACAAGTATGACTTGTCCCATAATATGTAGTACTCTGTAAACAAAATGATTTGTTGATCAATAAAGAATGAATGAATGAAATTCTTAGACACTGAACATTAAACCTTCAAATTTGTAGTAACTAAAGCTGTTAGTGTGTAATTTTATCCCATAGGGTTTTACTTACATTTGTTGTAATATGTTTGTGATGGGGAATCTGGTGCTGCTTTTACATTAGCAACTGTGCTGCGATCATATTCCTCTTTGCAGTGCCACTTCTGTCATCCCTGTTGTAAAAGCCGACTACTGGTTCTTCAGCCGGTGCATCATCTTCCTCACTTGGGAGGATCAAATACTTAAATCCACTCAAAAGAATTAAGTTATTTATATATTAAGCTTATGTTGGTAGTTTTTACAAAATTATTGTAAATGTAGTAAAACAATGAAATGAGTTGTTGCTGTATGTACCTTCGTTATCTTCTTTAATGATTCTAAGAAAATATGGATAGTCCTTTTCTGTATTGCTGCTCAAAGAATTTACTGTATAAATTTTTATATAATTATGTTCACATGCTGTAAGATTGTCATATTGTATTTGTAAAAAACTGACGTGTTCCATGTCCTTGTGAACCCAACACAGTTCAATGTATGGAACATGAAATAAAATCAGACATGTAACTCTACATACAAAAATTCCTTAGGCCTACTGTGTTTGTCATTGTCACCTGTTGCCACAAATACGACCTTCATCTTTATATTATTCTAAGTGGGGCAAGCAACTGCCAAGTAATGGGAGAAATATACTGTGAGTGTAAACCCCAAGTCCTCAAAGCCAATGACACTGTCAGAAGTTCTGTGATATGTTGAATTTGTCGTTGAAGACATTTCATCCACTGACATATGGACTAGTTTATCAGTATTGGAGAAATGTTGTACCTTCTGCATTAAAAGATGCAACATACTGTCACTTATCCCAAATTTAATTTGTATCCCTTCCACATACCTCTGTAATGTGTGCACTGATGGAAACATAAAATAGCAAACAGTTTATATTTGTCTTTCCATCTTGCAGGTGGCATGCTAATTTAGCTTAACAAGCCAAGGGCATATTTTTCTTTAATGTTGGGACCCTATAGCCTTCAAAATTTGTTTGTCCTTTGATTGATACTTCTGCTACAGTTTCTGTTGCTGTCTTTACTTAAAATGAGCCGTGCAGAGTGGCCGTGGGTTTAGAAGCGCCATGTCACTGACTGCACAGCCCCTCCTACCGGAGGTTCGAGTCCTTGCACGTGTTCTAAGCATAAGTTAAAGTAATGTGGAACCCTAGGAACCAATGACCTCAAAAGTTTGGTCCCTTGGCAATTCACACACATTTGATCTTATAAATGACAGACACTTTCCTTGTCCTGTAATAGTTTTGCTCGAAGTCTACGATCTGCACATTCAATACTCCATATGTTTTTTCTAGACACAAATAACTGCACTTAATTTTACCACTTCATCTTCAAAGCAGGTCTGCGTTGATGATTCAGATGAATCTGGCACTGATGTATGGAGAGTTGAACTGGCTGCTTCTGTGCCATAGTAGTGTTTTACAGCTTTAGATAGTTGTACCTTTGTGGCAGGTTCCTCTTTACTGTCAGTTGAGGTGGCTTATTTGGAATGTCAGTGTGGTTAACTGCATTCCACACGAGTTTATTACTGTCTATATTAATGAACAGGTTTTGTTTGACATCTAGTAGTCTACTTCTAAAAACAAACATTAATCATCAATATACATGTAGTTTGCAAGCGAATCCTGGTGATACACTTTAGTAACATGACAGTATATACCTCTCGGGATCATTAGGAAACCTAAAAAAAAGACAGATGTGGTATCGTCTTGTTGCTGCTGCAGTTTATTGCTTGTTATCTTCTCATTTGTAAAAACTATTGTACAAACCAAAATAAGCAACTACTATTCACTTTCGTTTCCACGATCATGCTGACCTCAACAGTTTAACTGGCCACCTGGCACGCTGCTGATAGTAAGCAACAAAATCGGGGGTGAAGTATCGCGACTTGTTAGATTGTGGTATGAAATATGTACGTGCTGTGTTAAAATTTTTTGGAGGACCTTGTGGCACACTCTGGTGGAGAAGCAAAGCACTATTTTAGATGGTTTTGGTGTTTCTTGTAAATATAAAAAAAATTTCTAGTGGTAAAACTAAAATACGTAAAATAAAATACCTCCAGTGGTCACAGGTTCCTTTCACTGTCATAACATGTTATATGTGTACTCAAGTCATATTTCGTAAACAAAGAACGGCGTCTGCAAATTATTAGATGGAAGGAGCATATAGCGAAAGAGAAACTTTATCAGTAAGTACAAAAATAAATACTATTTGGTCAAAAGTAGCTGGACACCTGGCTGAAAATGACTTAAAAGTTCGTGGCGCCATCCATTGGTAATGCTGGAATTCAATATGGTGTTGGCCACGCTTAGCCTAGATGACAGCTTCCACTCTTGTAGGCATACGTTCAATCACGTGCTGGAAGGTTTCTTGGAGAATGGCAGCCCATTCTTCATGTACTTCTGCACTGAGGAGAGGTATTGATGTCGATTGGTGAGGCCTGGAGCAAAGTTGGCATTCCAAAGGTGTTCTATTGGATTCAGGTCAGGACTCTTTGCAGGCCAGTCCACTACAGGTATGTTATTGTCGTGTAACCACTCTGCCACATGCCGTGCATTGTGAACAGATGCTTGATCATATTGAAAGATGCAATCGCCATCCTTGAACTGCTCTTCAACAGTGGGAAGCGGAAGGTGCTTAAAACATCAATGTAGGCCTGTGCTATGATAGTGCTGCCACCCATTCCATTCCAAGAAGTCCCTTCCATACAACCTAGCCACCTGTGGTCGTTGTATCTGCAGTGATGAGCAGTCCCTCTCAAAATATACCAAGGGTCTCACTGAAGCCTTCACCGACAATAATTACCTCCCATCCTTGTACAAAAACATATCTCCCATGCCTTATCTTTCGTCTCCCACCACCTCCCAAAGTCCCACAGTCTGGCCACAGAGGAGCATTCCCCTCGTAACTCAGTACCATCCAGGACTGGAGCAACTGAATTAGATTCTCCACCAGGGTTTCGATTACCTCTCCTCGTGCCCTGAAATGAGAAATGTCCTGCCCACTATCCTTCCCACCACTTCTACCGTGGTAATCTGCCGTCCGCCAAACCTGCACAATATACTCGTCCAACCTTACACAACCCCTGCTCCCTATCCCTTACCACATGACTCATACACCTGTAATAGACCTAGATGCAAGACCTGTCCCATACATCCTCCTACCACCACATACTCCAGTCCGGTCACTAACATAACCTGACCTATCAAAGGCAGGGCTACCTGTGAAACCTGTCATGTGATTTACAAGCTAAGCTGCAACCTCTGTGCTGCATTCTATGTAGGCATGACAACCAACAAGCTGTCTGTCATAAATGGCGACTGACAAGCTGTGCCCAAAAAACACGTGGACCACCCTGTTGCTGAACACGCTGCCAAACATGATATCCCTCATCTCAATGACTGCTTCACAGCCTGTGCCATATGGATCCTTCCCACCAACACCAGCTTTTCTGGATTGCATAGGTGGTAACTTTCCCTGCAATACATCCTACGTTCCCGTAACCCTCTTGGCCTCAAACTTCGTTAGTCACTGTCCTCACCCATCCAGCCCCTCCCTGTTCCCATTTGAGCAATACACAATCGTCATTTCACCACCACACCCAGTCTTTTAATTTCTTTTTATTTCTCTCCTTTCTGCTACTTTCCCCCTCTACTCTCTGCACCTTCTCTCCTGCCCTCCGTCTAAACTTCAACACTTCACTGTGCGCCACTCCCACCATATTATCCCTACCCACCCAGTCGCCACTCCCATCATGCACTGGTGCTGCTGCTTGCAGTGTGATTTCAGCTCTCTGAGAGTTCAGACGTGTATGCAAGTTGTGTTTACGTGACTGTGTGTGCAGGTGCGTGTATGTGTGTCTACTGGTGACAAAGGCCTTAATGGCCGAAAGCTTTAATTGTGTGAATCTTTTTGTTGTGCCTATTGCGACTCAGCATCTCCACTATATGGTGAGTAGCAACTTTCCTTCTCTGGTATTTTTACATTCCACCCTGGATTTTCCATTGTTTGATTTGAGGACAAACAAACACATATAAACTGTTGCAGATGCAAATCACACATACAACTGATGTCTCAGGCAAATGAGGCCACACTGCGAGGAGCAGCACCAGTGAATGTTGGGAGTGGTGACTGGGTGGGGCTAAAGAGAAGGCTGGGGTGGATAGGGGGAGGGATAGTAGGGAAGGGATGGTGGACAGTGATGTGCTGTTTGGGAGCCTGCAAGGTTGAGGTAGATAGAGGGTCGGGCAGTCAGGAGGTTAGACAGATGATTGTGGAGAAAGGGGTGGGCATGGGGGGAGGGGGAATAGCAGAAAAGGAGAGAAGTAAAAGGACTCGAGTGCAATGGAGGAATGACGGCTGTGTAGTGCTGGAATTGGAACAGAGAAGGGGCTGGATGAGAGAAGACAATGAGTAATGAAGGTTGAGACCAGAAGGGCCATGGGAACGTAGGATATATTGCAGGGAAATTTCCTGTCTGCACAATTCAGAAAAGCTGGTTTTGGTGGGAAGTATCCATATGGCACAGGCCGTGAAGCAGTCATTGAAATGAAGGATGTCATATGGACAGACAGCTTGTTGGTTGTCATGCACTCATAGAATGCAACTTACCTTGTAGATCGCATGACTGGTTTCACAGGTAGCCCTGCCTTTCATTGGAGAGGTGTTATTTGTAACTGGACTAGTGTAAGTGGTGGTAGGAGGATGTGTAGGATAGGTCTTATATTTGGTTTATTACAGAGGTATCAGCCATGAAGCAAGGAGTTGTGCAGAGACGGATGAGTATTTTATGTAGGTTCGGTCGACAGCATAATACCACTGTGGGAAGGATAGTGGGCAGGACATTTCTCATTTCAGGGCATGATGAGAGGTAGTCAAAACCCTTGTGGAGAATGTAATTCAGTTGCTCCAGTCCTGGGTGGTACTGTGCTTTGAGGGGAATGCTCCTCTGTGACCAAATGGTGGGACCTTGGGAGGTGGGTGGAGACTGGAAAGATAAGGCTTGGGAGATTTGTTTTTGTACAAGGTTTAGAGGATAATTACAGTTAGTGAAGGCTTCAGTGAGACCCTCAGTAAGTTTCAGGTGGGACCACTACTCACTGCAGATACGACTACCATGGGCTGCTAGACTGTGTGCAAGGGACTTCTTGGTATGGAAGCTATATTTGGCTAAATATTTGAGGCAGTCTTTTTGTTGTGCCTATCTGCAACTTAGCATCTCTGCTATATAGTGAGTAGAAATTCTCCTTTTCACAATATTGTTATGTTTGGCGTAAGGTATAATGAGCCAATGATAATACATTCAGCTAATGATACATAGCTTCTTATTTGTCATGTATTCAGTTCTTTTTTCTTGATTCTTTCCTCATGTCACCTCTCCTCTGCTTGTGACTTCACATTGATCAGTCTGTGAGAGTATATAGTGGGCTATGAAATAGAACACTTAATTACAACAGTTTCTTCTAGATATGTTCAATTTGGTTTGACCTTTTGGAAATGAGATAATCTTGATGAAATAAAACAAGCAGAAATGGCAACAGTTATGACCAGTGTTTGATTTATTAAAAAAAGGAAAATAAAAGCAGTTAAAAAGGTGCCATTACTGTGACCTACCAGAGAGAATTTTTTAAAATTAATGTCTTAAACAATATTTTAATGCTTTTTTGATCAGAGGTATCGATGTGTCATATCATCACAAGTCACGCACTGGTTAAAACAACAAAGCAGTTGTTTGCTTTGGAATAGTGATACCAGTAACTCTACATGGACTGCTTTGTCATCTCACATCAATAAAAAAGGAAGATCAGTGTTTGATAATATTATGAAAAGGATAGTTGCCACTCACTGTGTGTGTGTGTGTGTGTGTGTGTATTTTGGTCAGTTATGTCCTTGCTTGCCACAATCACCCAATGAAACTGATAGAAGAATTTGATCTCATGAATTTTTGTATGTTAGAGGTAGAGGCAGGCGGAGGGGAAGGTTTACACTGTGTACATGGAAAAATCTATCTTAGTATGTGTTAAAAATATATCTAAAAACAAAGATGATGTGACTTACCGAACGAAAGCGCTGGCAGGTCGATAGACACACAAACAAACACAAACATACACATAAAATTCAAGCTTTCGCAACAAACTGTTGCCTCATCAGGAAAGAGGGAAGGAGAGGGAAAGACGAAAGGATGTGGGTTTTAAGGGAGAGGGTAAGGAGTCATTCCAATCCCGGGAGCGGAAAGACTTACCTTGGGGGAAAAAAGGACGGGTATACACTCGCACACACACATATCCATCCACACATATACAGACACAAGCAGACATATTTAAAGACAAACTCCTTGTCTTATTACGGTATATTGATAATTTATACTTATGGACCGTCTGACAGCAACTGAATAAAACACAATTTTAGTGCCATACGCTTTTCGCCTTTATTTTCTGTAAGGCATCATCAGTGGCCTGGAATATGTACATATATTAGCTATTTTATTTACATTTTTGTCACTGTGCCTATAGGTTATAAACAGTTCTGGTGGTTGGTATTTCCTATTAAGTAGTAATGTTTTGAACTGTACTTACAGGTTGCATGGACAGTTTCTTACATATTACGCTCTTGTTGCATTTTTGGTGTTGTTCTTCTTCTTATGAACGCCAATTTGCGGTTTTTTCCACATTCCACAGCACTATGCACTGAACGCTTCTTTTAATGCAATGTTTTGGTTTCTGTTGCCGACTGTCAAATGTTTTTGCCAAAGATCGAATCTTATTGCCAACCTTATGAGTGTAACTATTGAAGTATCTGTGGTCTGTTCGTGTATGCATTTGTGTATGTGTGTGTGTGTGTGTGTGTGTGTGTGAGAGAGAGAGAGAGTGTTTTCTGGTGTGATATTAATATAATTTATTTTTTTTTGTTTTTCTTTTTGAAACTAACAGTAAAAAAGACGCAAAAATACATTTACATTTTAAATGTGAAACCACATGAACACCAACACACATTCCATCCACGCTTAGTTAACCTAACAGAGACAGAACTACACGAAAACGAAAAAACGCTCTTGGAAAAAGGTTTGAAATACTGCACCAATAGCAAAGTGAACAATCAATACATAGAAAATCTCATAGTAGAAACCGAACACATCCTTGCACGTGAAGAACAACAAAATAATTGTGAAATAAACATAGGACTCACAAGAGAACTAGTAAAAGAAGAAATAAAAGGCATAATAAAACAAACACAGCAGACACACAATAAGTACAACCAAACAGAAGCAGCTACTATGAAAAGGTTAAAACAAAAGTTAACAAATAATAACGTATTAATAACAAGAGCAGACAAGGGAAATGTAACAGTACTCATGGATAAAGAGCAATACATCACAAAAACCAAGGAATACATAAACACCAACGCCATACAAAAACTGAAGTCAGATCCAACTACACGATTCCAGGCAAATGTGAAACGAACACTGAAAAACATTGAACACACACTCAGAGACAAACAGAAATACTACTTAACACAGAAAAACCCACAAGCACCAACACTCCGCAGTCAACCGAAAGTACATAAAGACGGAATGCCAATGAGACCTGTTATCAACTTCAAGAAAGCCCCAACATACCGCATAGCCAAAACACCTCCAAAAGTTAGTTACAAAACACTATAAAGTAGAAAACAACAGAACAGTGATAAACACAGGAAACCTAATAATAAACATACAGAACATACAGGTACCACACACAGCATCACTGATTTCATTCGATATAGAAAATATGTATATATTCATCTCTATCACCGAAAAAATAGAAATCATAGAACAAAATCTCTCATCCCACAACAGATATGCTCAGACTGACAACTGAACAAAACTACTTTCAGTTTGAGGAAGAATATTATCTACAAACTGATGGACTGCCCATGGGATCCCCAATATCAGGAACACTAGCAAACATTTTCACCAGTCACCTAGAAAATCAGATATTTGATAAGATAACCACAAATGAAAGTTTCAAAATCATATATTGGTACAGATACGTGGATGACATTATTTGTCTGGTAGATGAGCCAAGTGAAAAAATAGATGAACTCCATTCAGAAATAAACAAAGCTCATCAGAACATAAAATTCACACTTGAAAAAGAAAAAGAAAATCAAATAAATTTTCTTGGCATTACATTTAAAAAAGAAAATGGAAAACATACATTTAACATCTTTAGAAAACCAACAGCCACAGACACAATAATACATTCCACATCCAACCACCCCCACAGCCAGAAACTTGCAGCACTAAGACACATGTTACATAGATTAAACAGAATCCCACTCAGCAAGAGAAACTATGAACAAGAAATGAGTACAATCGTACAAATAGCTAGGAACAACGGGTATGACACACATGTGGTACACAGGCTCAATCAAAAAATATAAACACAAATAAAAAACAAACACAACATTTCCACAATACAAAAGAACTCACAAGCTGAAAACTTACAAACACACTCAACAAACACACACAATGACAACACCACACAGAAAAGAACCAGATGGTACACCATGACCTACACACATAAACTAACACACAGAGTTGCAAACATCCTAAAGAGACAGGGCTTCAAAATAGCATATAAGCCTGTCCAAACCCTTCAATCACACCTAAGCCAGCCAGCTACCAAGAGGGACAAATTCCAACAATCAGGGATATATAAACTTGAATGTCAAAGTTGTGATGCAGTATACATAGGCATGACATGTAGGAATTTTGAAACAAGATACAAAGAACATATCAGATGTTGGAAGTATGAAACAAACCATTCCACATTTGCAGAGCATTTAAAACACTACAACCATCATCCTACAAACATGGAACAAGAAATGAAAATAATGAGAATAAGCAACCATGACAAACATCTTATTCAAATGCAACAAAACTTCCACATCCAGAAAACCATAGCAAAAAACAAACATGCGATAAATGAACAAACACACATCAGCACAGGCTCCCTACTACACTTAATAATGGAAATGATAACATAAAACAAAAAAAACTCTTCCCCACACCATCTGGATACACACACACACACACACACACACACACACACACACACACACACACACACACACACAGCACCCCCCCACCCAAAATAAAAAAAAAATAGAAGTGCAAGAAAACTTCCACATCCAGAAAGCCATAGCAGAAAACAAACATGTGATAAATGAACAAACACACATCAGCACAGGCTCCCTACTACACTAAATAAAGGAAATGATAACATAAAAAAAAACTCTTCCCCACACCATCTGGACACACACACACACACACACACACACACACACACACACACACACACACACACACACACACACACAAAATAAAAAAATTGTATAACACCAAAATACAGACAGACACACACACACACACACAGCACAAAAAAATATATATCACACCAAAACACACACACACACATACATAGGACAAAAACAAAAAAAACAAAAAACAAAAAAAAAAACAAATAAATAAATAAATAAAATTAAATTAATATCACACCAAAAAACACTCACACACACACACACACACACACACACATACACAAATGCATACACGAACAGACCACAGATACTTCAATAGTTACACTCATAAGGTTGGCAATAAGATTCGATCTTTGGCAAAAACATTTGACAGTCGGCAACAGAAACAAGCGTTCAGTGCATAGTGCTGTGGAATGTGGAAAAAAACCGCAAATTGGCGTTCATAAGAAGAAGAACAACACCAAAAATGCAACAAGAGCATAATATGTAAGAAACTGTCCACGCAACCTGTAAGTACAGTTCAAAACATTACTACTTAATAGGAAATACCAACCACCAGAACTGTTTATAACCTATAGGCACAGTGACAAAAATGTAAATAAAATAGCTAATATATGTACATATTCCAGGCCACTGATGATGCCTTACAGAAAATAAAGGCAACTGAGGAAGACAGGACTACAAAAGTTGAAGATGTCATCACCATAGTTTTGAATACATTTATGCCACTGTGAAACAAGATGGTCAATCCCTTCACAGAGAAATGTTTGTGGTTGCCTATGGAACCATGACTGTACTCATGTGTGCACCTCTTGGTGTGAAGCAAATGGATGGCCAAGAATGTCTTTCTTCAGGGCTTCAAAAATATGGAAATAACATGGGGAGAGTTTGGGACTGAATTGAGGTTGTGTGAAGCCTTCCCAGCAAAACTATGCTGCATAGTTGAAGCAACTTGCCAACAAAATGCCTGCCAAGGTCCTATAGAGTACACTGCAGAAATTTCACTGGTAAACCCTTACACATTCTCCATAAAGTAAAATCTCTCCTCATGTAATTTTCATATTTTCAGAGCCCTGAAGAAAGACATTCATGGTTGTCCTTTTGCTTCAGATAATGAGATGCATGCTTGGGTACAATTATGTTTCCGTAGGCAACTGCAAACATTTTTCCACAAAGACATTGACCACCTTGCCTTACAGTGGAATAAATGAGTTAACAACTGTGTCTATTACTTCTGTATTAATGAATATTTACTTACTTTCTTCATATCTTTCATATTAATTTGACTGATCTTGTATGCCACTGTTACTAAGTTTGCTTTTGTAGAACTGTGTACTGTGTACACAAGTGCTGTGTTATTATTTTACAGCATTTTATTTTTTATAATGTCATATTCCCCTCAGAAACTCGCAGCTATATGCTGGGTTAAAGATTTCCCTAAATTTGGCATGTTTTCATAATCCAGCTAGTTTATCTGCAGTGCTAAAGAAATCAACAGTAACTTCATAAACACATTTCCATGTGCCATTTGGGATCTGAGAACCTTAGAACTCACTTTTTTGAGGTAGGAGCAGCAGAAGACATGCTTCTACTGTACAGATGAGGAACTTGAATTTTAGCAAGTTGGAATAATTCCATTTACTATGATTCTACTCCTCAGTCATTTTTTATTTCTTTTTTATATTTTGCTAGTAGTAGATGTACCACTTTATATAAAGCACCAAAATTTGTATGTAGGTGATGTTTTAGTAAAATTAATTATTCATCAGTTTATTTGAGTTCTGCTAATGCCAATGGTATTGTTCATTTTTCACTATATGTGTTACTTCAGGAGAAATCGGTAATTTACTTTATTTGGAAGCCATACGCTCAGAAACATATCATGAGGTAACAATTTTATTTCCAGAATGACAAATTATTTGAAGGCCCTCGTTTCACTCTTTCATCAAACATTTTATTATTTGCTAAAAGTCATTAACTAAAAAGTTATTTGTAATTAAAATTTCCACCATTCAGAAAATAGTCTTATTATTAGGACCTTTCGTTATCTTTATAATACCATAATTTTCTTGCTCTAATTTTTCTGAACTGAAAAATTGCTCTGGCTATCAGAGTAATTTGACATTTAAGAACTGAAGAAAGCTACTATCCTGTGAAATTTACAAGAGGCTCAGTAAATACCCACGGCAAAGCACATGGTATGAATAAAATAATCCACCCAACTTTATTTACTTCCCAATCGTCTACCACATAGATAAACCAAATTATTACCTGCTTCCTCATAATGTCATTGCCACTAATTTTGACATTTACATAGTAATTGGAATTTAGCTTCTAGTAATTGTTATAGTAAGTTCTCCAAGGCAGAGTCATGATTAGCTTTTTTTTTTCCTCTTAATGTCTCAATGTAAAAATTCATAGAGTGCACTCATCCATTCCACGTTTCAATGTCAAAGTCACGAATATGAGCAGATCTTAATGTTACAGTCACTCATTGTGACCATTTCTTGGACATGTTAAAAAATCTGTCTGTAGTTGTCCACACAACACATAACTTTTCTGTATTAAAGTGTTAGTGAAGATTCAGTGACTCAGTTCTTTCAAATGCAATTTTCTGAACATTTACATTTTTATAGACTTGAAAGTGTTTACAATTCAACCAGTGTAGTACCTTACTTGGTATATTTAATCTATGAAAATAGTTGATAGCAGAAGTTAATCTTCATCATTATTAGTTTTGGCACTAAGAAATGTGAAGTAATCTCAAGTTTAAATCAGTGGTTTCATGTCCACCATTGAAATATTAGATTACATCTCCAACCAGTTTCTGAGAATGGGACTTCAAAAGCTTAGCATTACCAAAGAATACCAGCAATGTAACCAAGTTAGTAATGTTACATAGTGTGTTTAGATTTTCAATGAGCAACTGTAGAGTCCAGAATGATGAAGAAAAGCTTCCCAGTGATGCACAAAACATAAAATGCAGCTACCCATACAACTGTGTAGAGAGGAGTGCACATAAAGAAAAGCATTTTGTAAGCAACTTCCTTTCCAACCGAAAAACGGGTTGACCAAAACTGCAGTACTAAATGCTATACTGTACAGTGTGCTCAATGACACTTGAAGAGTTTGTTTCTATTTCATGAAGTGAACAAATCGTATGAGAAATGGCTCAATTCTATGAAGATTTCTATTCTACATACACAGAGTGCCTGTCAGAGTTACTGTTAAGTCAATTAAAAGCTCATCAGGGAAATTTAGGAAAACTAAAATTACAAGTGGGGGCTAAATACATATACATATTATTAATATGCACATCTTATAATGAAATCAGGTATAGTCTACATACTAATGCAATGAGTTTGTTGTGGTGATGAATCTATAAAGAATAAACACATCCCAAGTACAGGCAATCTAGGCTAAATAGCGTTGCACTGCTGAAGGTCAAATAGAATAAATAGAAATATATCTAAAAACAAAGATGATGTGACTTACCAAACGAAAGTGCTGGCAGGTCGATAGACACACAAACAAACACAAACATACACACAAAATTCAAGCTTTCTCAACCAACGGTTGCTTCATCAGGAAAGAGGGAAAGAGAGGGAAAGATGAAAGGATGTGGATTTTAAGGGCAAGGGTAAGGAGTCATTCCAATCCTAGGAGTGGAAAGACTTACCTTAGGGGGAAAAGAGGACAGGTGTGTGTGTCTATATATATATATATATATATATATATATATATATATATATATATATATATATATATATATATATATATATATATATATATATATAAAAAAACAAAGATGAGGTGACTTACCGAACGAAAGTGCTGGCAGGTCGATAGACACACAAACAAACAGAAACATACACACAAAATTCTAGCTTTCGCAACCAACGGTTGCCTCATCAGGAAAGAGGGAAGGAGAGGGAAAGATGAAAGGATGTGGGTTTTAAGGGAGAGGGTAAGGAGTCATTCCAATCCCGGGAGCGGAAAGACTTACCTTAGGGGGCAAAAAGGACAGGTATACACTCGCACACACACACATATCCATCCACACATACAGACACAATACACACAATACAGACAGACAAAATATGTCTGCTTGTGTCTGTATGTGTGGATGGATATGTGTGTGTGTGCGAGTGTATACCTGTCCTTTTTTCCCCCTAAGGTAAGTCTTTCCGCTCCCGGGATTGGAATGACTCCTTACCCTCTCACTTAAACCAACATCCTTTCGTCTTTCCCTCTCCTTCCCTCTTTCCTGATGAAGCAACTGTTGGTTGCGAAAGCTTGAATTTTGTGTGTATGTTTGTGTTTGTTTGTGTGTCTATCGACCTGCCTGCACTTTCGTTTGGTAAGTCACATCATCTTTGTTTTTAGATATATTTTTTCCCAAGTGGAATGTTTCCCTCTATTATATTCATATCATTAGAATAAATGGAAAGATACAGAAAACCATTCACTGCTTTTATGTACCTCCCTGGATTAAAACTGTCTTTGACAGATGAATAATATTGAATTCAGTTTGTGTTAATCATCAAATTTTTAATTAGTTCAGGGATAAGCATAGTAACTCCTGGATCTCCCATAATTCCCTCCTTTTGACAAAATGTTAGCACATTCTGATATTAGTATTTCTTTGGGTTAGAACTCGCAGTAACAGAACACTGTTGTAACAAAGAGCAATAATACTTGCAGGAGATCTACATCCACAAATGTACTATCCAGCATAAATATTTCATGATATGTATTTCAGACAAAGAGCTGCAAAAAAGTACTCTGGGTTAAGTAGGTATGATATTGTGTAGGAAGGACCTTGTGTAAGGAATGATAAAAGAAAGCATAAAAAAGATATTTACTTTCACAGTTGCTTTTTATTTTCTGCATACCATAAAGATTAGTCAAATATGTGTAATAAGATAAATGATCGCAATACTATTACTTCAGACAAACAAAAATTTATGAGTAGGTGCAAGTGGTACAATAGCCAGCCAAAATAATTTAAGAGCAGTAACTGACATTTGTTTTAAGTAAAATTACAACATACAGGTAGTGAATAAGCAACATGGTTTATGAACTTCTCAGTACTGTATAGCAGAGTCTAAAGCAAAAGCACTGTGATTTTACAAATGAGAGACAGCATAATCCAAAAACTGAGTCCTACAATCCTACCAATGGCTACATTTGCACACCTATTGCAGTAAACTGTACATTGAATCTTGATGTCAGTTTCAGATATCACTATGAGTAATTGACACTTACAATGAAAAACAACTTATGTGCATTTTATGTACTCGTGTAGATCTGACAAAAATTGCTCATGTAGACATTTTGAAATGTGAACAATAATAATTTAGGGTCATTACAAATCTAGAAAATGGGAAAAGGAAAAGGATTTTGACAGTGAACCAGTGGGGTAGTAGACTATGTAGGGCTGGAGTGGGAGCAGGGAAGGGGATAGGGAAGGTTGAGATTGTGGGGATGGGGTGGGTGGAAAGAATCTAGTCAGTGAAGCAGTCATTGAATTCAAACATATCATACTGGGTGGTATGCTTAGCAACTGGGTGTTCCAGCTGTCTCTTGGCCAGTTTGGTGGTGACCATTCATGTGGACACGCAGCTTGTTATTGGTCATGACCATGTAGAATGCTAGAAATCTGTTGCAGATAAATTGGTAGATCACATGACTGCTTTCACATTTGTCACTGCCTTTGATGGGATGAGAGATGCCTGGGACAGGATTGGAGCATGTTGTGGTGTGGGTCAGGTCTTGCATCTATCGCAGGATAAGTCCCCTGGGGCACTTGGTTTGGAGCAGGGGTGGAAAAGGGAGAGCCAAGGATATCATGTAAGTTGAGTAGGCAGTAGGATAACTCTGTGGGTGGAGGGGGGGGGGATATTTTTCATTTCAGGACATGATGAGAGTCAAAACCCTGATATTTTATGAAGTATCATTAATGAACACTGATGGCAACAGAAAAATTATTATGAGCTATGATTAATGCAATACAAGTCATCTAATCATAGCATTTTAAGAAAACTAAATTGTGTGGTTGCCTTAGTCTTATATCAATATTTATGTCACCAAGAATGTATCTCATGTACTTAGATCATTTTGCAAAAAATTACTCAATTGTCTCCCAGGGCTGTGCAAATGCTTCAGTATTAGTGCCTGACATACAGTGCAAAAATATAGTTATGGCTTTTAATGAGAGCTGTAACAGTGCAGCTGCTTCAATTGCATTTTCTATGCTTTTGTCACCCACACCAAGGATGCTGTACTTCACAAGTACTGTAAGCCCACCAACCTGATCAATGTAGTTTCTGCTGTGCCTCTTCAGTAGCACATCAGTCTTGTAATCTACCCCTCCATCACATCATTTGTTGATTGTTGCTGACTTTTAATAAACTTCAAGAGGAGTGAGATTTACAACAAACTTTTTGCTTATCTCTTTTTCTTGCAGTTGGCTCCAGTTCTTCATGTCTTGGGGCTAATTCCTGTGGTGAAATTTTTGACACTGTAGGTTCTCATGGTTCCAATTGATGTAAATAATGCTGAAGTATTGGCTGTGCAGAAATATCTGCTTCTGTGATTCTTATTTTGTTTCATTTTTCTATATCACACTATCTTTAAAATTTCCACTTCAAATCAGAAAATTACATTGTTATTTCCAAAATTAAAACACGTCTGATCACATCAGAGGCATGCCCACTACTAATCCATTCTGCAGAACTAGTGATGGGCAGGAAATTGCGTATATGTTAGAAATCACAGTGATTGAGAAGTCACAGATATCAAATAACAACTTTACAGAATCTAACTGCGATTTCAGTCACAATTAGCAGTCGCAAGTAGCATTTCACATTCAACATTGTGTGCCATCTATTGGCCAAATTTTGTACTGCTTTCTGTAAACCAGGTGTTATGCTATGGAATTAGCTGCGATTTGAGTGACAAGTCGTGGCTAGAAGTCGCAAGTATCAACTAAAAAGCACAGTTAACAGTGCCATCTGTTGCCCGATGTTCGTACTTCAATATAAGATCCTTCTGCCTCACGAGATCGATGTACTGTGTGGGCATATTATATGACAACATGACATGCACATTCAGCACCAGTTATGGTTGGTCAAATACAGCTGTAACAATAAGAAGCAACATTGCTTTTTTCTCCTGAAAATATCATTTAGAGACAGTTAACCTAAAACATGTTTGATTCTGATTCCAATACAATGGTTGTGGTTAATACTCCACATGCCTACAGGACTTTGCAATCTTAACACAGCAGAACTCAGACATCTGTATGAGTGTAATTAAATGAAAACAATATTATAGAGTCATATGAAGGCCTCACTTTTGTTCCGATACAGTTCAAGACTTTGGAGAAAAATTTTACACGTGGTGTTCTACAAGGCAAATGCACACACAAGAAGTTTTTGCCGACATTACAACCACCTGCACAAGTAAGCTCTTCCTGTGTAACCTTCAAGCACTGCACTTAAACTGTTTCTGATTTAACTGGAAAATCCTTACTGGCCACTTCCATATCAACGGCCTTGTACAGGATGGGCGTATATGGGCAGGCGGTGGGCGTTATGGAATAATAGTGTAATTTTTAGAGAAAGGCCATTTATTGGCTAAAACTTGTTGAAAGGGGATACATAGGCCTAGGGAGGTGAGGGTGAGCCAGAGCTTATAATTTAGCGAACATTGTCCTGAAGCTACCAAAAGTTGTTGTCTGCCAAAACTAAGTCCACAGTGCCGCAGCACCGGGAGAAGCGGGAGATGTTCAATGCTACAGGACTTGCATCCGACCTGCGGGTGAGCAAGAATACAAGAGAGCGAGCCCGGCGACGGGCGGCTGGGTATATTCGACGCCCCACGCGGCTTCCTCCGCGCTGATTGGTCAGGACCGAGCAAACCGTGCGGGCGGCATGGAACTTTCCAGAGCGTTGCCTGCTAAGCGACGCCTGGGGCGGCGTTACCTCGTCAGCACATGAGAGAGGCGCGTGAACAAGGTGCCCTTCCTCGGTGCTGACTTCCTGTTAGTAGACCGTGGGACGAAAGAATTTAGAGGCAGCTAACACTGCCGGCCGTGGCTTGGCCGCAATGGAAAAATGAAGTTACCGGTTGCAGGTTCATATAATAAAGTAAAATCCCCTATGGTCTGGCTCATCCTTTACATTCCTCCCCCTTCCGTGGGAGCGGAGAACGTACGTGAATTCGCTCAATGTAATTATTATTTTAATGTAAACAAATTTATCTTGCAAAAGAAGGTGAACATCACTTGATTAAGAACGGCCCTCACGGAAGACGGCAGGGGTCTTAATCAATGGGAGGGTATAGAGACTCTAAAGACCTCCTAAGGGTCGCAAGGGGACTTACATCAACAATATTGTGTGCATACAAGAACCATCATAAAACATCAAAACATCATAAAACATCAAAACATCATAAAACATCAAAACATCATAAAACATCAAAACATCATAAAACATCAAAACATCATAAAACATCAAAACATCATAAAACATCAAAATAAAATTCGAACAAAACATGACAGTGTGTGTTAGGTAAATATGTCAGGTGTTCTTGTTGCTAAGTTGAAGCAAAAATGTCTTTTTTTTCTTTTGTTGGAATAAGTTGAAAATATAAACATATCACCACTGCTGAGTCACGGCGAGGGCGAGTGGCACGAGGCGGCGTGGTGTGTTGTCCTCAGCGGGCAGCGTGCAGGCTGCGGCGGGAAGGGGGCGTGGCCGTGGCCAGGACCGTGCACTGGAACTCAGCGCAGGGGGGGTATGAGGGGAGGTCCACATGTTTCAAAACACAGTTGAAGAGGGAGTCACTAAGGGTACACTTCCTACACTACACTAGTTTTTCCACATTAGGTGATATTACTATTGCACTCTTAAAACTAAGGGAGGACACATGCCTGATAGGTTCTTGTTTTCTCTTTTTTGTTTAGTTTAGTTTGTGGCTGTTTGCCATTAATTTAAGTGTGCCAACAGGCGAACATAAGATATTTGTCCTTTTTTCATTTTTTAGCAAGTCATCAATTGACGATAGGAGGTGATCATTTGATAAGTTAGACAAAGCTGGCAAGTTAGCTGACAAGGGAATCATGAATGGGCTTTCAGGTATAAAAAACATAATTAAAGGGGGCGCGAATACTAAGTGAGTAAGCCGTAGTGGCATGAAAGGTTATTAGTGGTGTTCCAACAGTAACCGTTTGCTAAAGATCTGCGCGGAGGCTAGGTCAGAGTGGCAGCTGACTGCAAGGCCGAATCTCGCGCTACGTCAGAAAGGCGCATGGCAGATAACTTCCAAGGGCAGCGCCGCGTCAGAGCTACACGCGGCAGCTGAGAAGGGAAGCCGAGGCGGCTACGTGCGCACGCAGTGCGCACGTGCGCGGCGCAGGAAGCATGCGTCAGGTGTAAGAGCGAGAGAGAGCGATGAAGCTTACCGACGCTGTTCACTGCGCTGTCTGTATTTTACACTCTCTCCAAAGGGAAATAGATGTGAGTAATCGATATGGTTTATTCACCGATGACAAACAAAATAGAAGTGGGATTACGCGTGTCATCACGCTAGACGCGTTGTTACAGTAGGTTCTGTTTAAAATTACATAAACATACATAAATGTAGAAATGAGGCACACAAGTATCATATCAAATTGTTGCAAATGCCATATCAATAACCAAAAAAAGGAAGTTAACTGTCTCCTTGGGCTAACCATCCAAGTGTAATAACATTCACATTTTGAGAAGAATTTTCTAGTAACTCAATGTATTTGCTGAACACCATTAAGTGAGACGGACAAAGAAAAGTGACACCAGTTTGGTGCAGGTGGGGCGTAGATTGTGTCGTTGGATGTCAAGGCTCTTGCTAACGAAAGGAGATAAACAAAACTCGACGATGTCCATAGTGGACACAGAGAGTATAAGGAATTGGATTAGAAAAGACTAAGTTGAGCGTAATTTCTGAAGGACTTTTCCTTTATGAAGGTATAGTGCACGGCGCATCGTTGACACGACGTTATCGCCTTCTTAACTGTGTACATGACAATGCTGCGACTCCAAGATAGCTACTTCATACTTCTTCATACTCGACTTCCATCACATAAAAAAAAACTTTACTGTGCGACAAAATTCGTCGTCTTTATCCTCTCAACATCTTGTGACTAACTTTACTTTGCGACCAAATTCGCCGTCTTCATCCTCTCAACATTTTGCGACTAAACTCGCCGTCTCTATAGCTCCATGGTGCTGGCCTCATTGGCCCAGCTGGTTGCTTAAAACTCCGCCTATCATTGGTTATCTCGCAGTGTCCTGGGACACGTCATACAGTTAAATGCTACTACTTCAGTAGTCGGTATTCCTTCGGAAAATACAACGGGAAACAGTGTCAAAGAAGGCTCAAGGTTTTGAACAGAGATTTCCTCTTACTGGCGGTTTAGCTGCGGGCTAGACGCGGTTCGCGTCTGATGGTGACTGATCAGCTGTCGTCAGAGAGCACGGAACACTGTACTCGTGAACTCTTCTTCGACATGGAAGATCAAAGTCTGGGCTGAATAGTTTTGTGTCTGTTGAAATTTGACAGATGAAAGTGGGTAGGATGGACTATGCCGCGAAACGGAAAAGTGAAGGAACGACACAGACAGCTAAGGGACCGCGCAGGTGCCAGCCGCGTCACGTAAGGTACGTGCCCTTGCGGGTTGTGCATAACTATTCATGTGTTGTGTTGAGAGAGGAAATATGATAGTGGGTAGGATGGACTATGTCGCGAAACAGAAAAGTGAAGAAACGACACAGACAGCTAAGGGACCGCGCGGGTGCCAGCCGCGTCACGAAAGGTACGTGCCCTCGCGGGTGTGGTTCTCTTGTTCATCCAACAGACTAGGTATATGGCCAAACCTTGCTCGTTCTGTGGGTGTGATTCACTCTGTTTATGTTATCTATCACGGGGGTAGGCATGTGGTATGTCCCTCCAGATAAACATTCAAATACAAATCAAAATAAAGCATGGTTACATCCTAAACTACTCTTCCAAAACAATTTATCACCTAAGACATCATTATTATTAAACAAATAATTGGCAGTACTCGGGAACTTACTCTATCATACTTGAAATCCTACAAAATGATTATCCTCATCAATATAGTAACACAGTGACACATGGAAACACTAGGTTGGTACAAATACTAAATTACTGGTGCTGGCAAAACTTTAGCAAAATTCTCTAAATAGGTAGTAATAAAACAGTCAAAATGAACAACAATAAGATAATACATGGACTTAAGTAATTGGACACAAGTAATTAGACATAAGTAATTTGACATAAGTAATTGGCAACTCGTCATAGTGATACTACAAGACATGGCAAAACTGCAACAAAAGCAAAAGTTTAAAATATTATTTCTTTCAAACAAAACTTCCTTATCCTCCAGTTACATTTCGTAGCAAAATGAGTGTAAGTATCCCTTGGTATTCCTTTATGCTCTCGTTTGCATCTCCATACCAACTGATCTTTGGTACTTCTACCCACAAGAAAACTGTCATTAAGTAATGGCAATGTTGTGTGTAATGCTGTGGAATAGTGTGATGTCACGTTAATACTTCCTTTAACAAGAAGACTCTGATGAAAAGTGGTTTTGTGTCGCCTTCAATGAACAGACCAATAATTATTAAACATGTGATATGCTGTTTGCTGTGTTGATATGTTTTTGCAAATATTTGTGTTTATCGGTCACCCAGTCAGTCGTTCAAGGATATGATTGTTGTTCCTTTTGTTAATTCTCTCACCTACCTGCTTCCATATAATCAATATTGGCGGCTCGACGAAGCTGGTTGCATCTCGTAGACGTCGATATGACTTACCTGTCGGTGCTTTGGTTTTTAATAAAAATAGAGTTAATTTGTCATATAAAAAGTGTGTAGGGAGCAAAGTAAGTTCAAAGCGTTCGTTATATAGTGGTTCAGAATTTCTGTGTTGAGATTCAGTGCAGCTTGAGGTGCTAAGGTGCGACACGCGTCGCACTCGTGAGATTGTAAGTTGCTGACAGCACAGCTGACAGTGCGGCTGCGTTCGGTTTCACTGGCTCGGCAGCATAACTGGCGTTCACGCTGGGTCCGTCCTCTTGCTACGCATGGAGTTTATCTCTCGGTACAGTCACAAAATTTCCTTCCAGAGTTATGTTGTTCACGACAGTTATGCATGGAGGATGTTCTTTTCTAAGGGACTCTAATAACTTAAATCGCTAGAGGTCACAAAACTATCGGGTTCCAATTATTTTATTTAAACACTCTGTTCTTCTAAAATTTAGGTAACTGGCAGGTGTTAGGCTTCTAGATAAACTGTATTTTGCGATGGCATTCCAAACCCAACTCCTTGGCTAACGCGTTTCCCACACAACGGTCGCTTACAGGACAGATATAGCGGCAAGTGCCGGCTTCCTTGGCGCCATATAGATCCGTTTATTAACCGTGGTGGTCATACAACATAGCCGGAGATCGATCTGAAATTCCACCGTTTGCTAATCCTGATGGCTTAGACAATGCGTTCCAGGAAAAAGTTCTCTCTCCGACAAAACAAATAGATTTCCATCATTAGATCAGACTAATAAAATCTGCAGGGCGATATTAAGCTGGCGTGTTTATTTCTATAACTGTCACTTTAGGTTTGCTGTTTAAACTGCAACGTACGAATGTACGAAGGTGTAGCGTGGCTGACGCACGTGGCCTGCACGGCGAATGGTAGGTGGAGCGGAGGGGCGAGGGGAGAGGTGCAGATGCTGTATGCGCCTAAGACAGAGGCGGTGGGTGGGGAAGTGGGAACTGCAATGGCCGCTCTCTCGGCAGGCCGATGAGATGGAAGGGAAGGGGGCCGCGTCGCCAGCTGACAGGGAGGGGCGGGACTCGCCGCATGTGAACAGCTGTAGACAACAGCGGCGGTATTTACGCGACTCCTTCCGTGGCATTTAATATACAGAAATACGTGGTACGAAGAAAACTTACCTTGTTATCTGGTCAACATCGCATCATGAAAACAATAAAATAGCACTTGAGGAAGACTCCTTTTACTTTAGAGTAACCTATTTGTTGTTTAACTTGGACATACTTATTCTTGTTATTATCGTTGTGTGATCATTTAGCAAAACATTCATGTAATTGGGCGTATTTCAAAGGACAGGTAGACGGCAGTATGTAGTCACTGATCTACTGGCATTTACGAAGGCCTGTTACTATCAAGTTTTTATGGTAAAACTTTAATAGCTGTGTTCGTGCACTATTCACTAAATTAACAAGTGAAGTGTGAATCCATTTAACATATACAAGATTAACTGATTCATAATTCAGCGTATTCTATTGGCAAGTACAACTTTCCCCTTAATTCCATGATTAAAGAATGTTTTTGTTTTTTATTCTCGACTGCTACGATAACATTACTGGAGACGTTAAATGACAAAATGATTACATAACTTCAATCACTTCCATTAATATGTGACGTCATAAATTCTATTACCAGTTACCAATGGTTGCCAATTCTTATGTCTACTTAGAACTAACATGCACAACTTAATTAAAGGTATAGTACCGTCAATTGATTCTCTTGCTGCATGCAGGACTTTTCCAACTGTTTACATACCATTTCAGACCTACTTTCTGGAACGCAAATCATAGGGGTTTGACCTTAGAGCATATCTACGTTGCTGTCTAGGCGGTTGTATTACCTTCTTTCTTGCTTTTTTGGGTGGAACTACTGGCGTAACAGGCCCGGCTTCTCTGGTTGGAATTCCGTGCTGAACCAAATCCGTAGCCAGAAGAAACTGCCTCTCTCCAAACAACCACGAAAATTCCTCTAATACTGGCTGCAACATTCTTTTCTCCTCACTGTTTAAATGACCTAACTTCTCTGCTAACTGACTCCTTAACGTCGACGCGACATATCGCACTTCTCTAACTGAACATTTCTTTCTTCTCCTTCCTTTCTCATTTTTATCTCGCTGCTTCTCAGTTCCTCTTATTTCCTCAAAAATTTCCTGACCACTGGCAACAATAGTACCCTTCGATATCACAACATCTTTTACACCAAAATTATCTATACTTACTGGTATCGCAAAACCCTTCTGTCTCCTTTCCGGTCGGCAGATACCTCTCTTTGTATGAACTGACTGACGATCTAAAACATCATTGTGGGTGAGCGGGTCAACCAGGATGTCTGTCTTAGGCTGTTCTTGACTTTTGACATCTATCCAGAGAATCTTTCCACTTCCGCCTTTTATCCTCACAGGGTCAGTAGTTCTTATCGCCCACATCTGCGGTTTTATGGGAGACTGTGAACGGCGCCTTTCGCAGCTCCCTCGCGTCTGACGGGGGTGCGCACTGCCAAATCGGTGAATTGCTTCGCCGAATTGCACAGTTCGCGTTCGATAATCCACTATCCCCTGATAACGGTGCAGGAAGTCATTCCCTAGTATGATGTCAAATTCACCCTACTTTAGCCTTACTACCTCCATCCTCTGACTGTATTTACCACCGTCTATTTGCAGATTCACTACACACTAACCTGCAGGGACAATTACTTCCTCTCGAAGGCCACTGATATTGTACCGGGGTGGCTGTAACACCCTTCGATCATTTTTCTCCACAAACAATACACTAACTTGAGCACCAGTATCAACTAAAATTCTAACTGATTTGTTCCCGAGTACGCCAACTAGACTAACGTGTTCCACCTCTTTACATTTTCCGGTCCTAACCGGGTGTATTATTTTTGTCGGGGGTGCGGGTGGGTGGCGGAACCTGCCCCCCAAGCGTTTCCCTGATTCGACCCCACGTTGCGGCGGTGGCCGTGCATCTGATTAGAAAATGGAGACTTTGTGGGGCAAACATTATTAGCATGACCTACTGTCTGGCAAATAGTGCAATACGGCGCGCGACAGCGCATTGCCGTATGGTTGGGCTTCCCACAACGCTGACAAAATACTTCTTTTGTTGGGACCGGTACTGGGTCCGATGGGCGCGGTGCGGCAGCGCAAAAACGCAACACCTCTTTGCGTAGCATTGCCAAACGAACAGCTTCAAACAGAGAAGTGGGGGAGGCTGCTTTGACTTCTCCTCCGATGTGGGGGTCAATACCACGGACAAATGCATCAATTGCACGCGCTTCGGCTTCTGAGCGCAAAATTCTGTTTTCACTGGCATTTTCGCCTAGCTTATAGGTACGACAAGACACTGCTCGTATGCGATCTGCAAAGGCATCAAAATCCTCATTAGGCTTCTGCCTAAGGGTTGATAATTGATCTCTGTAATATGTGGTACCTCTGGTATCGGAATAACGCGTAGTCAATCCGCAGGCGAATTCTTCAAATTCGAGCGTGTCACGCAATTCGTCCACCGTTTCTATAAACATTCGGGCTTCCCCTGTCAACTTCAGTCTGGCTACATTGACCAATAGATCATCCGGCCAGGCACAGTTGCGACCCACATCACGAATATTTTGTAAGAACATAGCCACATTTTCGTGAGACTTCCCAGAAAACGTGGGAATGAAATCAGCCGCAGGAAAATTGCTTACAGTCGCCATGTTAGCAGAAACTGTGGCGTTTGTATTAGAGACAGAATTAGTGTTAGTTGCCTCTGTTTGAGCATTTCTTACAGGGGTGGAGCTAGCCACAGGTATGGAAGTTCGCGCACTAGCTTCCAGCGTCTGTTTCAAGCCGCGGTTTTGTTCAAGTACCTCCTGATTTTGTGCGAATAACTGGCGCATTTGCGCATTTATGGCCTCGAGCGGGTCTTGCGAGGCGGGTGCCTCTACGGGGGTATCCCGTTCCGTCGCTCGTGTTCCCATCGGCATGTTTACAATTGTATGGGACGCTAGTGACCAAAAGAAAGTAATGATTGTTACAAAAACAGGACGGCCACAAAGATTCTCAATCCAGCGGCGGAAGATCGTCGAAGCTATTGCTGAAAGCATCGCGGCGACTTACATGGCGATGGAGGCGGTGCGACGCACTGGAGGCGGCGACGGCGTGGTGCAGTGGCTGCGGCGGGCGGCGGCGGCGTCCGGACCCTCGGGAGGCGGCAAATGTGTTGGCGGCGGACGGCGCTGGCTCGGCCGGTCGGCGATGGCGGCAGGCCCCTGGCGCGTCGGTGACAGCGGCGGCGCGGCGGCGGCGGCGGCGGCGGCGGATGACGGCGGCCCGGCCGGTCGCGCAGCGCAGTGCAGGCCCCTCGAACTCAGGCAGCGGGCAGCGCGGCGGCGTCCGGCTCTCGTGGCTGACTAACGTGGGCTGCCTCGCTGCAGCGCGCGCCCTGTGCGTGTTTAGTGGAGCAGCCACGGCCCACGTGGAGCAAACGTGGCGACCGGTTGGCGCATTCCATGCGCGAAGTGTACGGCGTTTTGCCGGGAAAAATTTAGTGTAACGACAAAGTCACTACGGGAACGCAATCCCACTTCTGACACCAGTTGCACAGGATGGTGGGTATGGGCAGGCGGTGGGCGTTATGGAATAATAATGTAATTTTTAGAGAAAGGCCATTTATTGGCTAAAACTTGTTGAAAGGGGATACATAGGCCTAGGGAGGTGAGGGTGAGCCAGAGCTTATAATTTAGCGAACATTGTCCTGAAGCTACCAAAAGTTGTTGTCTGCCAAAACTAAGTCCACAGTGCCGCAGCACCGGGAGAAGCGGGAGATGTTCAATGCTACAGGACTTGCATCCGACCTGCGGGTGAGCAAGAATACAAGAGAGCGAGCCCGGCGACGGGCGGCCGGGTATATTCGACGCCCCACGCGGCTTCCTCCGCGCTGATTGGTCAGGACCGAGCAAACCGTGCGGGCGGCATGGAACTTTCCAGAGCGTTGCCTGCTAAGCGACGCCTGGGGCGGCGTTACCTCGTCAGCACACGAGAGAGGCGCGTGAACAAGGTGCCCTTCCTCGGTGCTGACTTCCTGTTAGTAGACCGTGGGACGAAAGAATTTAGAGGCAGCTAACACTAACGGCCGTGGCTTGGCCGCAATGGAAAAATGAAGTTACCGGTTGCAGGTTCATATAATAAAGTAAAATCCCCTATTGTCTGGCTCATCCTTTACAGCCTCAAAATGCGTACTCTAAACCTTGGGCTATGTTACAGGTCAGCGCCACCACACCAAGATTATGGGGAAACTATTTACCAGTAATTAAATGACGAAAAATTTACAGGTATAGAACGGCTTAACACGGGGAAAATGAGATTTTCATTATTCACTCACAGTATTTAACACTTATTTACCATTCCTTTAAAATCACATAATAACTTCAATTAAACTCAGTTCAATCACTCATTCTGCACAATTATTTCATAATTATGGCACATTTAAACTGCAAGTCCTCTAAGAGTTGTCTTGAATCTTCATGATTCTCTCTCAAGAGCTGTGATGTGGATAGATACGGACAGCAACCAGGAATCAGTCAGAACTGCCTCTGCTAAATCACAAGGATTAGTAAACGATTTTGCTGTTACTAATTACGAGCAATGTAATTGGCAGCATAGCATTGCTAATACTTCCTGTAATGAATGCCACTCAATGGGGGATGTTTCACATTTGCAAGAACGATCTCACTTAAGTAATTAAGCTCATCGAAACACTTAGAAACTAACCTCTCGTCTGACGCAGACAATCTAAAGACGCAGTAGCAATTTCTCCAGATCTGTTGACAATGATATTTTCAATTATCGCTATAGTAAGTGACTGAAATGTAGATGGGTTATTTGTGAGCATAAAATACGTTAGAATTCTTTTCTATACACAAACTATTACGGTACTATGTGGTTTCTTACATATTAATGACACTATTAATATTTTCACAACTGTTTCTTTAGTACAGAATTAAAGCCAGTGGAGGAACAAATATAAAACATACTTACTAATGACACTTTTGTTGAGATGCAATTTTCTGTGTGGACAACTTTTTCATACGGTGATAAATCACAGGAGTGGCAGTAATCGCAGGAGTCACAGAAATCGCTGAAGTATCAGGAGTCGCAGAACTAGCAGTGGAGGAGTGCGGAGGGTTACAAGACCTGGATTCGTTAACTGCGATTCTTAACTACGACAAGTCACAGTTAAGAATAACAGATACTGAAAAGTAGCATTCACAGAGATCACCGACATCGTAAAATTGCAGTTTAGCCCATCACTATGCAGAACTAATGATATTCCAAAGAGTTTACAAATTTTCTTGACAAATGAATCTTTACCAATGTATATCATTACTTTATAAATGAATCCAGAAATAAATATAATAAATATTCTCACACTGTGCAGCTAATAATAGGAATTTTAAGTGTGCCAAATATTTCGTAATTTTCAAATATTTCTAAAATAAAAGTAATTTTAACTGTACATTCAAAACTAACACATATCGATTTTTAACAACGAAAATAAACCAGTTTCTTTTTATACATTTTAGCCAGAAATATATTGTGTATAAAGTCATGTGAAATTATTTTTGAAAAAACAGCTGAGATAATATTAATTTGTTTAAAAAAGTTGGAATTATTTTTAATATTGTCTACTTCTTTTCAGAAAAGTAATGCTAGAAGAGGGTCTCCCTTTACTATATCCCCCCCTCACAGAATTAGGAAAGAACATGTTTACAATATTTTATGACAGGCTATAAGGTTTGCCAAAAGGTGTACAGAATGATGCCAAAAGACAGAATACAGATGTATAGAAGTATCTGATATATAACACATTACAGAAAACATAAGAGAAATATCTCCTGCACATATATCAGGACACGGCATTCAGATTCTGAGATCTGTGGAACATACTGTCCTAAGACTAACACATTACAGACAACATAAGAGAAATATCTCCTGCACATATATCAGGATATGGCATTCAGATTCTGAGATCTGTGGAACGTACTGTCCTAAGACAAATAATACAAAGTCAAAACTACAACATTACAACACTAAACTATAGAAATAAATACAGAGACAAGATAAATTACTAGAATTACAAACTGCAAGTTTACATCCATAAAATTCAGACCTTCAAAATCTTCAAAGGAGAAGAGTAAAGACCAGAAGAATATACTCAGTCATGAGGAGGAATATAGCACAAAATCAATCAACCACATAAATCAGAGTATTTAAGGATATGTTGACTCATGAAAGGATAAAATAATGAAAAAATATTAGGGTCCAAGCTCATGATGTAGGTACCGAACCATGAATCCAAACCAAACCGTACAAACAAGCAAAAAATGTTTCAACACAAGAAAATGAATAAAATTCACAATCATTGCAATCGTATGTAAAGAATAATTATAAGAAGCCTCAAGCAATCGTTGCACATACTCCTTGAGTACACACTTGCTGTCGCAATGACCAAGGGTACCCAAAACAGAGTTAAGCATGACTTTCCCTACAACTCAAGTTCCAGTCTGATACAATATTGCAGTGCTGAGGATAAATACAGGTAAACGCAGTCATAATTAGCTTTGAATGATGACATAATCGAGTAGTTTGAGGACCAAAATCAGCATATGAAAGCTGACATGTTTGCGTCGTGTTATATTGTCTGCACTAGTTAAAGTCTTCCACACTATTTGCTAATTGTTGATGCAAACTAAACTACATACATAAAAGCCTAATAGAATCATTTAAAATTGGTAAAAAAGACATACTAATTTAAAGTTATATGATGTATTAGCATATCATTCCCTCTGCTTGAAAGCAACAAATATTTATCTGGAATATCACTGTCTTTGGCAGTCTTGGCTGACAATTTACAAATCTGTCACAACACTGATGTACTTGACAGGTGTATGACTACATTACCCAACATGTATAATCTCACATAAGTCAACTAGTCCAGCAGGGTACAGCTATACACTATCTCTTAACATTTCCAAATGTCGTTCCCAAACCTTTTCAGTGAACAGAATGTCATAAACATACACCATTAATTTTGAACTCACTTCACTTCCCAAGACAGAATCCAGAGCTCTTATTAATTCAGCTACATATACATTTAGCCCAAATGGCACCACACAGTATTGAAAATGCTTACCTCAACACAAAAATGCTGTATACTTTCCAGAATTAATTTCAAGTGGGATCTGGTGAAAGCCAGAGGTCAAGTTCAAACTACTCACATATTTTACATAATCCAATCTGTGTAACATCTCATCCATGTTCTCAGGGTGGTCATTCACTCTGACATGAAATTTAATAACATCTCTAGAGTCCAAAACAATTCTCACTCCACCATTTCTCTTACTTACTGCAACTAAAGGATTATTGTAACCACTCCTATTTCTCGCAATTACACCCCATGTTTCTCTACATCTTTTCATTTTGAAAATGGTATATTATATGCCTTAAGGAAGAAAGGTTGATGATCTCTAAGGAAAAGCATGCACTGATAGCCTTTCACTTACCCTGGGTTTTCACTAAACACATTTCTAAACACCAATAACAAATTCTAAAGTTGTTCCTTCTGTTGGTCATTAGGAGCTGTAGCTTCCCTTACTTTAGAATCTACTACACTTTCAAAATCTTGATCCTGTCTCATCAAAATCTATATCGTCATCAGGCATCTGGTACTCACCTTGGTTCTCAATGTTTTGCAAATAGTTAGAACTTTTCTCACAGTTTAAAATACAGAAATTATTTTTCACGTAAGTATTACTTAAAGGTTCCAAAAAAACCATCCTTTAGCATTCCATCCAAAACAAGCCTCAACTTTCACTATCCAACCCATACGGGAATTATATTTTCTGCCAGACTAGGCGTCACTAAGCATCCATGTTCAAAGGTTTTATCTTCTATACTAAACGTTAAACTAACTGAGATTTATAGCAATTCATTTTGCTTACTGGTAGCTCCTCTTATCTTTACATCTATGATGGGAATTTCCACAAAATTCTTACTATACTCAATCTTGTCTCTAAATTGTTCAGATATACCACAAATCGGGCTACCTGTATCAATTGAACAGTTACCTTCCCACCTGTCAATCTTAATCTTAATGTAAGGACACCCAAAATCTGAATCATCATCTCTGTTATTAGACACTTCATGTAAAAGATCACTTTCAGTTTTGTCAATTGCTACATCCACACTGTCTTTACTAGTACCACAGAATGAAAATGGTTGCTCATGTTGTCAGGTAAAGATTGAACACAGTGAATGGATTCCATAGCACAACTAACACATTTTATTACAGAAAGAACACAAAATATGTTACAGTCAAAATTACACTTCTTTTACGTCATACCACCAGTTTGGATACAAATTTTGACTAACTACAGTTAACTTATTCCAGAGTGCACATTTATCTATCTTATCATTAATGTGGTTCCAAACAAACTTCAAAAAAATTTCACCTTTATTCTCTATCCTTACAGATAAGTTACCTTTACTGTTTGAATCATTGCTCTGGAAAACAGCTCTAACTGGATTGGTATTCTATGACTCTCACTTACATCATTAGATACACCACTTGCCTTAATGCACTGTCAACATTATTCACAAACAACTCTGAAACTTCATTATTCTTAAATTCCACAAATACCTGATACCTGTCAACATCACCATCATTATCATCATCATCATATTATTCCAAAATTATATCATCAACAACCTCATTAACAACACAAGTCTCATCTTCATCAAAGTCACTCACCTCACCTACATTCATTTGCAATAAGCTATCAGTCTCAGACTTACCAACCTCAGTTATTTCACAACTCTATTTCACATCAATATCAAAAATATCACCTAGATCAGGTCCAATACACCCATCACCAGATTTACATACATCAGTAACACTGTTTTCTGACCAAGCAGAAATCGTTAGTACATACATCAAAATTCTCACTACGCTCACATTCTGATTTGTGATTAGTATCTACATCACCATAATTAAACATAGAATCCTAAAACTTTTGATCAAAACATAAATGATAAATCTGATATTCCTTCTGTTCACCTTCAGATACCTGTACCATATCATTAATATTGTTATTATTATCTAAAGGCAGGTGCAAATTGGGGGTCCTTTGCTTGTTGTGCTTCCTTGCCCCAAAAGTGTGAACCTTCATTGAGGCCGACTGCTGTTTCCCAAGTAGTTACTTCTATGATTGTTTCTCCTATTAAATTGCCCATACTTATCCCCATAATGCCTATCCTGCTGATGTTCAAACTTTCTGTTTCTATTAACATTTTGATCCTGATAGAAGTTACCATTATCTCTGTTTCTGTAATTATTCCCATTGTGATTTCTATTATTCCAATTGTTACGGTTCATACTTCTTACTGCTCTATCCAGCTTGTCAACGTATTATAAAAATTGTTCAAGACAATCGTCAGGTCCACGTTGTAAATGTCACTGCAACCTTTCTGGTAATCTTCTTTTGAGTGCATCAGTCCATGTATTTTGTCAAATGGTTTGTTGAGGTGTGTTAATTTCTTAAGTTAGTTGTTACAAAACTCTTTCAGAGTACTTTCACTATTCCTATAATTAGGACTATTCAAAAATTCATTTTTAATTCTCCCCTCTTCAGCTTCTGACCAAAATGTATTTGAAAAACTTTTTTTCAAAATTTGGATATGTTTCCCACTGGCTTAAAATTAAATTTACCCATTATAGGTCTTCACCTTCAAGGCATCTTTTAACAAATTTCATTTTTTGATTGACACTCATGCCTGACACAGATCTACAGTGGTGCAGAAATTTGACTGGATGTAAGTTGTCTGATGGAAAACAATTTATTGGAGTGTTGGACCACACAATACCATTGTCTGAATACACATTTCTGTGAATGCAATTTTCCTAAATTGCTGAAATTTTTTGATCTAAAACATTTACATTAGTTTGCATATTGTTTTCAACATTAAAATTTTTTTTGTCTAAACTTTTTCTGCTATAGCCTTCTGTTTAACCCTGATGTCACTAACATTCTTTGACTGTATTGCTAATTCAAAATGAACTCATTTTCCAAAACTATAAATTTATTTTCTAAAACATCAACATTTTCATTCACACTTCTTAATCCCTCTGACAACCCACTTTTTTGCTCTGAAACTTGTTTGCTAAGTTGGTCTATTTGGTATTGTACTCTATCCATTTTACTATCGTTGTCCGTTTTTAGGTCATTTAATTGGCCTTGTAGTGAAGTAAATTTGCTATCATTATGTGTTCTTATTTCAGTTAACTGATCATTAACTGCTAGTTTGGTCCAAATTAACTGCAAAGTATTAGTTTTTACTTTTCCTATGCTGAATACACTTTCACTTGGCTCAAACATGTCCTGGCTGGGTTCTACAGCTTTCACTTCTACATCTTTCCTATCCTTGTCTTTATTCATTTTGTTAACAAGCTAGAGGAGGGTGTCCATTTACAGTCTATAGTCATAAAGATGAAAATCTTAATGAGTACAGGATGGTATTTGCTCAAATCTGTACACACCACCACAATTTTGGTTTCACTTCTTCACATATTGTCTTCAAGGTTCTATTGTTGGATGATGACCAATTTTTTAACGTCATAGGGAAAAAATCGCCACTTAGGGTAGACTACAATTATTACCAACAATTTAGTTTGTAAAAAGTATAGTAGTCTAGGACTTTGGGAAAGTATACTGAATCATTTTATGCATCTGCATTTATGGATGCAAGCGCAGTATTGAACATCACGGTAGATTATGCAAAATTCATAACTAATTGCTCAATCAGTTAATGAAGTAAGCCATCCTGTGCATAAAAATTGGAGTAGCTGAAGTATAGCAGCCAAATATGAAAGCTAAATGCACTGAGTCAAAATCTGCAATGTAAAATGTGGCTACTTCTCAACTTAAATGATAATTATCATGTAAGTTAAAAATTTCCACAAAATTTTAACTATGTAAATGAAAAATTGGAATGCGAGTCTTTACAGTGAGTGGTATCATCTTTACCAAATCTATCTATTATCTCAAAATGTTTTCACTGCTATTTACTAACGTAAAAGTTTTAATCATAAACCTTTAATTAACATGGTTTAAAAAAAAATGAATTGTGTTTTTGCTGTGAGGTACTGAGACTACAACTGTAACAATGAAATCTGTCCTACTTAACGAATTAGAAGATTTATGCCTACATCACATATGAATGTTATTGAAAATCAGAACCAAAAGATGCCCATAGATGGAAAAGAGAGGTAAAATTATTGGTAGCAGTTGGGGTGTAATTAGAACAGATGGAGGCTACCAGCTTGATTTACCACAGTATGACAGAACTGGCATATATCAAAGGCCTCACCCCTATGATACATGCAGTTGTAGCTTATCTTCACTGATAAGCTATAATGATAATGTAGTCTTCTTGTTTACACTCTACAGAATATTAAGACTACCAATTATATTTTTTAAAGACCTGACATTCATATATTAGAATAATCATGAGTCATCACCACAAAGGAGTAAAGATGGATCCTTAGGCAGCAGCACATCACTGTCATTACTTTGTATAGTCTTCTGTTATAGGGAGATTTTGTACATAGAACAACAGCTAGCTTCTTGATTGCATTGAACCCCAGCAAAGTGATTAGCCCAAAACTAGCCATAAATAATCACAGTTCCTTTCTTGTTCTGGCAGACTCTCACACAATGACTTCTTTGTTCTCTTCCAAATTTTGTGTATTTGTTTCTTGCAATTTCTTACTAATATAATTGAGTATATGTAATACTGTCCTATGAAAGAAATGTAAATTGTTTCCTTTTCATTGGATCTGTCTTATTTATTTATTTATTTATTTAGTGTCTGTATTATGACATTCATGATATTGGAGTTATAGTACAGAACAGTATAAAATATTACATATTTACATCATGTACAAAATCTTATCATTGGTATCAACACATCTTCATAACAAAAACAAAATTCTGCTTAATTTGATTATAAAATTATATACATACATACAAATAGCTAGCAAAACCCCTTGGTTAATTTCACTAAAACTATTAAAACCAATACTTTAGTTAACTAGGCGTAGTAACATATGGCACAAAAGCTAGGTGCATAATTAGATACATATATAGATGAAAGAAGTTTGGTTTTACCTAGGAATGGTTGATAATTATGAATTTTTATTTAGAGAGTAATGAAGCAGACCTACAGATTTGAGCAAAATTCCAGGTATTCATTAATACTGTAGAAGCTGTTGTTAATTAGTAGACTTTTTAGTTCTTTTTCAAATGTATTACTGTTTTGCATTTTTTTAAATGCTATCTAGCAATATACTGTACAGAATTTTTGGTTTGTAAACAGCACTGCCCTGATATATTGAGTTTTCTGTGCACATTCCTATGATAGTCATTCTTGTTCCTTGTTTCATAATTGTGGATCTCACTATTCAAAGCTGAAACTTGATGGTTGTTAATGAAGCAGATGCTTTCAAATATAAACATTGACAGTAATGTCATGATTTTTAATTCCTTAAAGATACCTCTACATGGTGCTATGTGAGCAGCATCATTTATTAATCTTACAGCTTTCTTTTGCAGCTTAAAAGACTGCTTCGCAAAAGAGGTATTTCCCCATAACATTATACCATACTTCAGTAGACAATGCATGTATGCATAATAAGCAGTTAACACTGTTTCAGTATTGCAGCAATCTTTAAGCAATCTTAATATGTAACAGTACTTGCTTAATTTTTTGTTAAGCATTTCTACATGTTTTCACATCTTAGATGTTCATCCATCCATAATCCTAAAAATTTTGTATGATTCTTTTGCTGAATTTGGCTATTCGATAATGTGAATTTTAGGTTGGTCCTATTTTTGTTCCTCATACGGTTGAAGTTCGTTCATACAGTTTTCTTGTCATTGACAACTAGACAGTTATCTTTAAACCATTTTTATGCCACTTATGTTGTTTTGTCAGTTTTTTGCTGCATCTCATAATCATTCTTCCCTGAAGCTGGTATCATCAGCAAAGAATATGGTATCAGCTGTTGAAAACTGTTGTGGTAAGTCATTAATAAAAATCAAGAATATGCATTTGTAGCAGTAACAGTAAATATGAAAAGATGACCATATAATTTAATACTTACATTCAGTCATTGTGTAGCATGTAAACAAACAATGATATACTGAAGTCATGTAATAATCCTAGTTCGATGGTCTCAAATATTTCTCATGAAATAAACTAGAATTGTTTATTGTATGAGGCTGAAAAACAGTACGCCATTCCCTACTGCATTTTTTGTAGTTTACATACAATAACTGTTTTGCACTAATAAGGTAATTGTTTATTATTCTGTATGTGCTTTCTGAATTTACCTTGCACTTTGTTCTTACAACTAAAAGTGCATCAAATATGGCATGAACATAGACATCACGCTAGTCTACAAATCAATATGTTACACGTAACACAAAATAACTTAGCACCCACCAAGAATCAGTCTTGTTCTCAGCCCCAGGTGTGTCAATTTTTTTGTTCTGATGGAGTGACACCCTCAGTCTGCAGTAATCGCTTCATCCACTATCAGCAGTTGCATTAACTGTTATTGCGGTGGTTCACTTGTTAGACACTCCAGTCAGTTACATTATTAATTGTACTAAAGGTGAGCTGTCTGTATTATATTTTGCAGACCCACTAACTGTAGCTTAGAAGTTTTGCTTCATCTGTTGAACTGCATCCACCTAGCAGGTAGTGCTTGCACACAATGAAAGCCCCACCACTTCCACTTTACCCACCCATACAATACTATCTGCACAGGTATGGGACAATTTATTAATACTCTGCTTCCACATTCAGCTTGGCCACATGCAACCAACCTGACACCTTCCAGCCTAACCTATTCCTCCAACTACTCCTCAAATCAGTCATATCAACAAAATGCCTATTCAATCTTGTTATGTCAGTGTTCATTTAGGGAGATAAAGTAGCTCTTTACACAACCTTGTGTAAGAAAATAACTTCTGAAATGTAGTATTACAGAAAAACGCTGAAGACTGTATGGGTATACTGCATAATTAAATAGGTGGTGCAGAATCAAGTTGGTAAGAAGAGAAATTAAAGGCACAACTTGTCTAAAAGATATGACTGACTGATAGGACACATCTCAAGGAATCAAGGAATCACCAAGTCAATTTGCTAATGGAGGGAAGTGGGTGGGGTAAAAATTACAGAGGCGCACAAAGATTTGACTACTGCAAGCAGGTTCAAATGGTAGTACCCTTATAGCAAAATGTAATTGAAACTGTGCCTTATAACAGAATGTATCCAAGTTTCCTGAGTAAATTAATTATGGTTATAGCCAATGTTTGTAACAGAGTGATGTCCTCATAGATTTGTGCATCAGTACAAATTGTCAGTGTTGCTTCTAACGGGCTCCAAATATACAACTGTATCTTTATTTTTTTCAGTTACCTATCCCAGTTCCAATATTTACTATCCACAAACATGTGATATTATACTCAGTGGATGTAGAACCATTTATAACAGGGTTCCAGCATGTTCAAAAAAATATTTAAAGAAAAGTACACTGCCTGAATAGGCCTCAAAGGCCCAACGGTACTGACCAGTTGCTGTGTCATTCTCAACTCTTAGGCATCACTGGCTGCGGATACAGAGGGGCATGTGGTCAGCACACCACTCTCCCAACTGTCAGCTTTCGTGACTGGTGTCACTACTTCTCAGTCAAGCAGCTCCTTAATTGGCCTCAAGTACTAGCCAAGCCTGACAGCTCTTAACTTCAGTGATCTGAAGGGAACTATCATTACTGATGCAGCAAGGCCATTCACCAAGAAAATACTGGTTTCATTTTGTGTTCTGACCAAAGGAAACTAAGGTGCAACTGTCTTGTACATGTTCCTTGGTGTATTGCACAACTTGCAGACTTCAGCATGTTTACACAAAAAACATTAAATACAAAATAATTTTTAATCATTATGGGCTCCTATTATTTAGGTTTTTAGGTAATATTATCATTATCAGCAGATTTTTATGTTTGTGATATTTTTTATTTCAGTGTGACAAAATCACTGATTAAAAATTGGCTATTTAGAAAGTGCTTTTCCACAAATAAATAGTATTAGATACATATTTCAACACAGGTAGCAAGCTGTGCAGGATAATCCCTCAAGGCAAAATTCACATCCTTTGGTAGTACTTTGTCAGTTGTGTTACTAATGTAGTATTCCTTATGCCCTTGGTCGCTGCAAACAAAATTGAACCAGTGACATTAGACAATGTATGGTAGAGTAACAAAATCTTGATTAATACTTTACAGTTCCACATTTTGCTTATCTTTACTCTTGGTACATTTCCTTTGCCACAACTGAACAATTAATCTGTAAAAATGTAATTGTAAAGATCACAGTACAGTATGCAGATATACTATCAATATTGTACAAATTACAGTGAGTACTGTTATCAGCTAACAAGAATAGACACTACACTAACCATCATTGATTAGTATGTTTATGACCTTAATGTAGAATAAAAGCAAATTCTTCAGAGAATAGAGTGTTAATACAAAGAAAAATCTTTACATGCACATTAAAATAGGAGTTTAAAAGTGCATCAGAACAATGGCCACAAAGGATGAACCTCAATAAATGTACCAAGAATTGTTCTTCACCTGTTAATAGGAAAAATAAAACTATCTTAAATGTGCACACTGTAATCTATTCAATTTATAACATTACTTACCATCCCACATTTGGAATATAGTCATATTTTGAGCATCATCATTGCAGACAATTCTCACAGTCAAATTCACAATTACAAATGCTGAATGCAGTCCTTGCAAAAAAGCAGCAGTCCAAATTGGCTGAATTACCACATAACATAATGAACATTAGCCAATCAGCATCAATATTTTGGCATAGTCTGACAGTGTTGAGACAATACACAATAGTTGAACTAAGGTGGTAACTTCTGTGAACTACATTACTTCCAGTGTTTTGGTGTGGGAACAGACTTGTGTTGATTTTATAAAGTTCTTTTGAATAATAGTTAAATTAAGACGCATCTTTGAACTACATATTTCTAATTCATTAATGAAGTTACTATAAGTGAACATGGATTTGGCCTATTTGCGATGTTAATTGTCACATTCATTGAAGTACTTGATTGGAAATGCTGTATAATTTCATTGCATGGAGTATACGATCTACTGAGTACAAAAGCAGCCTGTTCTCTACTGAAGGAGACGTACCACCTACTGAGCAGCCCACCACCAGCAACCACAAGCAGAGTCAGTGTAGGTCAGTGCATAAGTGGGTGTCATGATGACCTCCCAAATTAAAGATCACTTTCAACAACACGGGACACACAGCTACCCCAGGTTGACCTGAGAGGCAAAGCAAAAAGGTGGTGTTGGCCAATTGCACAACATAACTGATGTAGGCTACCTGAGAGAACAGAGTCAAATCAACTTGAACAGCGAAGACTGACCAAATAGTGATAACTGCTGATGTAATCCAATACAAAGAGTGGCTGGCACAGCAGGAAGAAGTGAATTGTAATATAAGCAACTTTAAAGAAGATAAAAGACAACAAAGACCCTGTGCAGACCATTTTTTTCATAGTAGAAGGGAAAAGATTAGTCCCAGCTAAGGCTGAGACTTGAAAAACTACCCCGAGGCCTAACATTATTTACTTGTCATTTTATTATCATATTTTCTTTAGCTATACATGTACCACATATAAATTCAAAGTTCTTGTCTTTTCGTTAGCGATATGTATTATGTATGTGTAAAATTTGTAACAACAGTCTAAGGTAATAACTTAAAATTGTAAGACTGAACTAAACAAATTACACGCTTTGTGCAAGAAAAGGGATATAGATACAAAAAAATTAAATTTGTTAAAACCTATGGCTGGAAAGGGTAGGAGACTCAGGGAAAGAAAGGATGATAATGTACTTACCTTGAATTTTTTTTTTGCGGGGGGGGGGGGGGGGGGGGGCGGGATTTGATAGCAATGGAGTGATTTGCGCCTGCTAATATTAATACAAATAAGATTCAGTGTTAAGCCATGTTGTTAATGACATGCCAAACCCATGGTTCTAAATATGTGTCACTCAGGGAATATAGTTGATAATTATTTATCTGTATAACTTCTTTGACGTAACACTGTGTTTTTTTTTATAGTTAAGAATATCAATTAGGTGATGGGCAGCCTGTAGCTTTCCACCTTTCTTATACCCCGGGCAAATTAAGAAAAATTGGAGAGCTAATTAGTAAGCTTTTGAAACTTTAATAAAATACTCATACTGAATGTAGTAGTGAGAAACAGAAAAGATCCCTTCCCTAGTGGATAAGCATCGGCCTACCCCATCCCTTAATTCAATTTTTAACGTTATTTTTCTGTTTTTACAATAAAAAGTTCGTCTTTCGAAGACACCTATAATGACAAAAATATTTATAATGAAATCATGCTCAAAGAAGTTCATATGACAGTTTTAACCAAGATAAACACTTTATTATTAAAAGAGATCACTCTCTGTAAAGCAGAAGTTTTCTGTTGTCGATAGACACAAACAAAAGAAAGAAAAATCTTGCTAGCTTTCAGATTTACTCTTTGGTGAGCTGGACTAACAAAAACTCTCTCTCTCTCTCTCTCTCTCTCTCTCTCTCTCTCTGTCTCTCTCTCTCTGTCTCTCTCTCTCTCTCTCTCTCCATGCCCCTACATAGTGACAGTGTAAGTGCTATTTTGATTTTGTGGCAAGTGGACTGATTGTGGTGGGGTAGTGCCAGGTGGTGTGGGTGGAGGAACAGGAAGGTGGGAGGCAGGGAGTTGAACTGATAAAGGGTAGCTGGAAGCTCAAACAGAGATGGCCACTTTGCTGGCTAGGAACATGGGAAGGAGTGGTGGTAGCAAAGAAAAGTATATAAAAATACTGGGAATAACAATACTGGGATACATACGTTCACTCTCTGGCAAGAAAACTGGCTTAAAATATGTTTGCAATAAATTGGCAGAGCAAATACTGAAAAAATACCCATGAACTGTAGTGTGCTAATCATATGTCAATGTATTCTAGCATAAAGTATGGAACAGAAATATAAGATGCCACAACACAAGCAAATCTTCATAAGATTTTAAAGTTACAGAAAAAGGCTGTAAGAATAATTTGTGGTGCAAAACCAAGAGACTCATGCTGTGTTCCATTTCGTAAAGTTCGGACATTAACATGTACACTGATCAGCCAGAACATTATGACCAACTACCTAATACCCAGTATGTTCACCTTTGGCATGGATAACAGTGGGGATGTATCATGTCGTGGAAACAGTGAGGCACTGGTAAGTCGCTCAAGGGAGCTGGCATGATGTATTCACACAAAAGTCACTTAATTCCAGTAAATTCCAGGGAGAAGGGTGATGAAGTCACATCAATCACATCCCAGACGTGTGCAATTAAGTTCAGATGTAGCTAGTCAGGGAGCCAGTATATCAAGTTAAATTTTCCATTTTGTTCCTCGAACCTCTCCATCACACTCCTGGTGTTGTGATATGGCACATTATCTTGTTGAAAAATGCCTCTGCCATCGAGAAACATGATTGTCATGAAGGGATGTACATGTGCAACCAGTGTACTATACTACTTCGCCATCACAGTGTTTGCACAAGCTCCACTGGACCCATGTATGCCCAAGTGAATGTTCCCCAGAGCATAATGGAGCTGCCACCAGCTTGTCTGCATCCCACAGTGCAGGTATTAAGGACCTGTACCCCTGGAGTGTGATGGATTCGTGCCTTCTCATTGGCATGATAAACTAGATATTGGAATTCATCAGAGCATGCAAGGCTCTGCCAGTGCGCCAATGTCTGATTCTGATGGTCATGTGTCCACTGTCGTGGTGACATCATTGCCATATGCACGGGCTGCTGGCTGCAGAGGCCTATTATTAGGAGTGTTCAGTGCATTGTGTGTTCAGACACATTCACACTATGCCAAGAATTAAAGACCGATGATCGTTCCACAGCTGTTTGCCACCTGTCCTGTTTTACCAGTCTGCTTGGCCTATGGTGTCCAACGTCTCTACTGAGGGGTGGCTGCCCATCATCATAATGTATGTATGTGGTTTCACTACGTTGAAGACACTCAACACTGCACTCCTCGAACACCCAACGAGTCGTGCAGTTTCCAAAATGCTTATGTTGAACCTCCAGGCCATCATGGTCTGTCTTTGGTCAAACTCTGACAGATCATGTGCCTTCCCCATTCTACACATGGACAACTTGCTCACTGATACTACTTTGTCTGACTGGTAGTCATTGCCGTCCGCGGTGGTCTAGCGGTTCTAGGCGCTCAGTCCGGAACCGCGCGACTGCTACGGTCGCAGGTTCGAATCCTGCCTTGGGCATGGATGTTTGTGGTGTCCTTAGGTTAGTTAGGTTTAAGTAGTTCTAAGTTCTAGGGGACTGATGACCAAGGCTGTTAAGTCCCATAGTGCTCAGAGCCATTTTTTTGGTAGTCATTCCTCACAAGGCGACGCTGCTATTACCTGGATGGATTTATATTGATAATAGGTCTGTGATCATAATGTTATGGCCAATCGGTGTACACTTTTAAAACAATTATGTTGCCTCCAGCACTTAATCAAAATGTAAATTCTGACCTGAAAAAACGCAATGCCAGAAACATAGATCTGTTTTGTCTCATAAGCCACCAAACTGAACTTTATCAGAGAAACCTACTATATGCAGGCTTGAAGCTTGTGAATTCATTACCGAGCTCAGTCATATCATTCCCCTCTGCAAACTTTAAAGCCAAACTAGAAAGAAGTAGTCATTCATTATAAACTGATGAAATCAGCAAAATGATCCTTGTATCATTTGTTGTTGAATAAAGTTTTTTCCATAATAATAATAATAATAATAATTATTATTATTATTGTGAAAGTAAAGAGTAACTATAATTGAAGTAAAGATGCACTTGAATACCACATGCAGGAAATACACTCCTGGAAATGGAAAAAAGAACACATTGACACCGGTGTGTCAGACCCACCATACTTGCTCCGGACACTGTGAGAGGGCTGTACAAGCAATGATCACACGCATGGCACAGCGGACACACCAGGAACCACGGTGTTGGCCGTCGAATGGCGCTAGCTGCGCAGCATTTGTGCACCGCCGCCGTCAGTGTCAGCCAGTTTGTCGTGGCATACGGAGCTCCATCGCAGTCTTTAACACTGGTAGCATGCCGCAACAGCGTGGACGTGAACCGTATGTGCAGTTGACGGACTTTGAGCGAGGGCGTATAGTGGGCATGCGGGAGGCCGGGTGGACGTACCGCCGAATTGCTCAACACGTGGGGCGTGAGGTCTCCACAGTACATCGATGTTGTCACCAGTGGTCGGCGGAAGGTGCACTTTCCCGTCGACCTGGGACCGGACCGCAGCGACGCACGGATGCACGCCAAGACCGTAGGATCCTACGCAGTGCCATAGGGGACCGCACCGCCACTTCCCAGCAAATTAGGGACACTGTTGCTCCTGGGGTATCGGCAAGGACCATTCGCAACCGTCTCCATGAAGCTGGGCTACGGTCCCGCACACCGTTAGGCCGTCTTCCGCTGACGCCCCAACATCGTGCAACCCGCCTCCAGTGGTGTCGCGAGAGGCGTGAATGGAGGGACGAATGGAGACGTGTCGTCTTCAGCGATGAGAGTCGCTTCTGCCTTGGTGCCAATGATGTTCGTATGCGTGTTTGGCGCCGTGCAGGTGAGCGCCACAATCAGGACTGCATACGACCGAGGCACACAGGGCCAACACCCGGCATCATGGTGTGGGGAGCGATCTCCTACACTGGCCGTACACCACTGGTGATCGTCGAGGGGACACTGAATAGTGCACGGTACATCCAAACCGTCATCGAACCCATCGTTCTACCATTCCTAGACCGGCAAGGGAACTTGCTGTTCCAACAGGACAATGCACGTCCGCATGTATCCCGTGCCACCCAACGTGCTCTAAAAGGTGTAAGTCAACTACCCTGGCCAGCAAGATCTCCGGACCTGTCCCCCATTGAGCATGTTTGGGACTGGATGAAGCGTCGTCTCACGCGGTCTGCACGTCGAGCACGAACGCTGGTCCAACTGAGGCGCCAGGTGGAAATGGCATGGCAAGCCGTTCCACAGGACTACATCCAGCATCTCTACGATCGTCTCCATGGGAGAATAGCAGCCTGCATTGCTGCGAAAGGTGGATATACACTGTACTAGTGCCGACATTGTGCATGCTCTGTTGCCTGTGTCTATGTGCCTGTGGTTCTGTCAGTGTGATCATGTGATGTATCCGACCCCAGGAATGTGTCAATAAAGTTTCCCCTTCCTGGGACAATGAATTCACGGTGTTCTTATTACCATTTCCAGGAGTGTAAATTTTGTCCAATAGTTGGAATATATTTTCTAATCTCATGTATTCTGGAAACCATTAAACTTTCAGGTTGAGTCAATAATATATTTGTTAAATAAACACTAGCATAATATTGTACATACATTTTCCATTGAAATATTCTGGATACCAGAATCGTATTGAGGGCCTTACATCTCACCAAATACAGTGATAAATTGCAAAGTGAGAGTTTAAATCATTATTTTGAGAGTTTTCTGTAAAGTGATCTTAACCACAGTATTGATTCATTTCATAGAATTTCTGGAGTTGCTGTGACTTAACAGTTCTTAGTATTTCAGTGGCTTGTGTGAATCATCTGCTATGTATTTTTAAATACACTGAAGATAGCAAAAAACTGTAAAATGATTCAATTGAAAAAAAGGTAGAAACTGAAACAATTGCAAGAACATGAAACAAGAAAAATAAAGATGAGTTTTCCAACAACAAAGTCCCATTATTCCTGAGTTAGGAGTGTTTGTAATTATTTCGTGTTTAAATAAATGCACAAGGAAATGGGATAGAACATAAAATTTTAATGGGTGAATCACCTGCATTGGCGTAGATGCATGACTAAGTGTTAAACGAGCAATAACAGGTAAATGACAGCTAAATATTGCAACTGGAACACAGAATCTCTTTTGAGATGCAAGATATTTAATTATACTGATGAGTTTTTGGCGTTTCTAGGCTCTGTTTTGTTCAATTTTCAAATTGAAGTACCGCAAGAGGTGCATAACAATTATACTGGTAATTAAGCATGTTCCTATCACCACTCTAAGTCGCTAATAACAAGAGTACAGTTGTAATAGAAATTTTCTTATTAATGGTTTTCAGGCAATGCCCATCTGTCAAAAAATGTCATAGCTGCCATACAAGCACAAATTACATGTGGCATTGAAGAACAAACATATGGGTTCACAAACAAACAAGAGTGCATACCACATAAAAACCTTACTTAGAATATTATGTCAACTATTATCTATTGTAACACTAGCGCTCAATTGACAGTGTTATACCATTATAAAATTAGCTATCGTGACATACCACTAGGTATCATGACTGTAGGAGTGCTGGAATCTTGTGTCAAATTATGATGGACAGTTGTTAACAAAATTTACTATAAAACCATAAAATAACTGTACATCACGGTAAAGGGTTTTTTTCCCTTATGAAAACTAAGAATCATAAAAGTGTGTAACATCACATTCAGCCAAATGTTCACCATTAATAATTGTGGTATGAGCAAGGGATGATGCAATGGGAAGGGAAGGAAAGGAGGACAAGAGGGACACAGTGAGAAGAGTACAAAATAATCTCATCTTACATAAATGACAGTCAGCAATCTCTACCATTGGAAATCTTAAAATATGGAAGGGAGACCTACTGAAAGTCTATTACGTGTCGCCAAAGCACATAGTAAGGTGAAAGAGGAATTTCTTCTTAGTGTATAAACATGTTATTGAATTATCTCAGCTTTATGTACATGAGCAGGTAATGTATTCCATATAATGTTATTTACAAACAATGAGTAAGTCAGGATAGGAAGAAGCATGGGTTAATATGCACCAGAATGGGTAGGAATATTGTGGGGGAGCATAGGGAACTTTGAAAATTTATCCTTGTTGACTTATGAGGAGAGTTTAAAAAGTCCGTGCAAAAATAAAAACTACTTACGTGTTTGCGGTAAACCTTTTTTATTTTTCGACACAGTCTACTTTCAGATTTCGTCCAACGCTATTCTAATTTGTTGACCATTTCTCAATAATAGGATTTGTCCAAGTCTGCAAAATAGCTATTAGTTGCTGCAATCACCTCCTCATTTGAAGAAAACCTTTGTCCTGTCAGCCATTTCTTCAAATTGGGGAACAAGTAGTAGTCCGAGTGAGCCAAACCTGGAGAATAGGGGGGATGTGAAACGAGTTGGAATCCTATTTCCACTAATTTTGCGACCACAACTGATGAGGTGTGTGCTGGTGCATTGTCGTGACGGAAAAGGACGTTTTTGCGGTTCAATCGTCGGCGTTTTTCTTGCAGTTTGGTTTCAGTTCGTCCAATAACAATGAATAATATGCACCTATAATAGTTTTACCATTTTCCAGATGGTCGATGAGGATTATCTCTTGTGAATCCCAAAAGACAGTCACTATAACCTTTCTGGCCGAAGGAACGGTCTTTGCTTTTTTGGTGCAGATTCTGCCTTGGTAACACATTGTTTAGATTGTTGTTTGGTTTCAGGAGTACAGTAAGTTATCCATGTATCATCCACAGTGACGAAACGATGCTTAAAGTCCTGCAGATTCTTCCTGTACAGCTGCAAACCATCCTTGTAACACTTCACACGATTCCATTTATGGTCAAGTGTGACCAATCGTGGAACTCATCTTGCAGATAGCTTTCTCATGTCCAAATGTTTATGCAAAACATTATGTACCCATTCATTCGAGATGCCTACAGCACTAGCAATCTCACTCATCTTAACTCTTCTCTCATCCATCACCATGTCATGGTTTTTATCAATGATTTCTGGAGTTGTCCTGAACGTTCAGTATCACTTGTGCCCATATGGCCACTCCGAAAATTTTGAAGCCACTTATAAACTGTTCTAATGGAAGGTGCAGAGTTGCTGTAATGTTTATCAAACTTCTCTTTCTCCTGAGCCTTTTGCCTTTCATGAAGTAATGTTTAATAACCGCACGAAAATTTTTTTTTGTCCATTTTTTGTCAATCACTCGACTTCCTTGATTCACACAAATGCCAAACACAAAGAAATAGAGCAATATGGATGAAACTTGTTTCGCGTTCTTCCAAAGATGCTACTAACTAAACATGATCTCGATATGTGCCGGTGGTGCCATCTCTCGGCCTTTGCACTGACTTTTTAAACACCCCTCGTATAATGCCATGCACTAACAAAGTCACAGTACAATAAAGTACCTTAAAATTTTCAAACATGAAAAATGCAACGAAGAGCACCAATAGTGTTCACCAGGCCTTAGAAGAAATTACATACTCCAACATTAAACATAGGAAAATGGCATGCATGAATAGCATTAAAATTACATTATTGTTTTGCATATCTAATAAAAAATCATCTATTCTATCAATTAAACAAAAATCACTCACTCTGGTTAAAAAACACATAAGTTTATTTTTACAATGATTACTTGTGGGTTGCCCAAGTGAGGGGAGGGGAGCAAGGAAAAAAGATGACGTTTTCGTGGTAAGTTCCTGTTGGACCAAACTGCTGAGGTCATTGGTCCCTAGGCTTACATACTACTTAATCTATCTTAAACTGACTTACGCTGACAACACACACACACCCATTCCTGAGGGAGGACTTGAACCTCCGATGGAGGGAGCTGTGCAAACTGTGGCAAGACGCCTCAGACTGCATGGCTACGTCATGGAGCAAGGTTTAGTTGATTGTGCAAGATTAAATGGAAAGTGACCATGCTTAAGCAAAGGAAGACGTGAACAGAAAATAGACTGTTGCTGTGGGAGGAAGATGGTGGGGAGGGGGAGGGAAACGGGGGAGGTGTTGAGGCAGGGAGGTATACGAAACAAGGGCAGAAGGGAATGGTGCCTTTGATTGTGGAACCACAGGCCAGCTAGACCCACTTTACTGTTCCTGTTTACAATGTTTGGATTTTTTGAGATATTATGTAATATATGTATTGGGTATCTAACAAATTACCAGATGAAAGTGGGGCTGCTATTGATTCGTATAGTATACTGCTATAGAAATTGCAGTTATGAATTACGACGAGTGGTCAACAGTCTTATCTTAATGTTGTGTTGCAGTCTCCTATGGCTTTGAACACCTCATCACCCCAACCCTCACCCCATTATTTCCTATTTAGCCTAGTTCTTCCCTTGCCAATGCCTGCACACTTTTACATTAGTCACGCAGAATCTAACCCACCTCCATCCCCATCCCAATGCATATTCTGCCTGTGTAATTAGGTCAAATGTGTCAAGGAAACCAAGAAATGATACCAGTCAACTGAGCCATGTTGTCCAGCATGTAGAACGACTTTCATTTTGTCGTGCAACAGCGAGTCAGATAAGTAGGGTCTAAACTAGGCAAGGAATCAGAGTGAACTTCTGGTTAACCAGGAAAATTAAAGAAACATGACCTGTCAAAAATACTTCCAGCCTTAGAGCACTGTAGATTTATAATATTTCTTGCAGTTACAGTATCTGTTATGTATGGCAATCTATACAGACTATTGATCATTGCTGTATTGAATATTGCCACCTTAAGTACAGAAACACCAAAAACAGCAATTTCTGAGAAAAGTTTTGAATAAACACAAAATTGTTTTTACAGATGAGGATTCGGGCCCACGATTCCTACGGTTGTGTGTCTGAGATTCGGGAAGGAGTTGAAATTAATCTGTAAGGTCACAACTTCAAGTGACACAGTAACAAACTTAGCAATTTATTTTTTAGTCCTAGCTAGATACAAGAACAGATCAAATGTCACACGGAAGTTAATATATATCAATATAGAACATAATATTTTAACAGAATTTCAAATGAGGTAGTAGACAACTAAAGCAATGCCTGGAAACATGACTTGAAAAGAAAAATTACAAAGGAAAACTTTACATAGTTATACATCCACACACATATTTCACAAGCCACGATATGGTGTGTGGCAGAGGGTGTTGTGTACCACTACTAGTCATTTTCTTTCCTTGGAGTTTTCAGATTGACATGGCTTGAGAACCAAGAAGACATTATTAATTTCCTTTCCTGTCCCAGTTGAAAACAGAGCGAGGGGGAAATGACAGTCCACATGCCTCTGTATGAGCCCTAATTTCTCTCCTCTTATCTTTGTGGTCTTTATGTGAAATGTACATTAGTGGCAGTAAAATCGTTGTCCAGTCAGCTTCAAACGACAGTTCTCTAAATTTTTTCAATAGTGTTCCCTGAAAGGAACATCACTTTCCCTCCAAGGATTCCTATTTCAGATCCCAAAGTATCTCTATAATTTTCGCACGTTTATCTAAGTTACCAGTAACAAATCTAGCAGCCCACCTCTGAAATGTTTCAATGTTTTCCTTTAAGGTCACTTGCTAGTGACTCTGTTTCAAAAATTTAGAGTTTATGAACAATGTTGTTGTTGTGGTCTTCAGTCCTGAGACTGGTTTGATGCAGCTCTCCATGATACTCTATCCTGTTCAAGCTGCTTTATCTCCCAGTACATGCTGCAGCCTACATCCTTCTGAATCTGCTTAGTGTATTCATCTCTTGGTCTCCCTCTATGATTTTTACCATCCATGCTACCTTCCAATTCCAAATTGGTGAAACCTTGATGCCTCAGAACATGTCCTACCAACCAACCCTTTCTTCTAGTCAAGTTGTGCCATAAACTCCTCTTCTCCCCAATTCTATTCAGTACCTCCTCATTAGTTATATGATCTACCCATCTAATCCTCAGCATTCTTCTGTAGCACCACATTTCGAAAGCTTCTATTCTCTTCTTGTCCAAACTATTTATCGTCCATGTTTCACTTCCATAATACATGGCTACACTCCATACAAATACTTTCAGAAATGACTTCCCGACACTTAAATCTATACTCGATGTTAACAAATGTCTCTTCTTCAGAATCGTTTGCCTTGCCATTGCCAGTCAACATTTTATATCCTCTCTACTTCGACCATCATCAGTTATTTTGTTCCCCAAATAGCAAAACTCCTTTACTGCTTTAAGTGTCTCATTTCCTAATCTAATTCCCTCAGCATCACCCGACTTAATTCGACTACATTCCATTATCCTTGTTTTGCTTTTGTTGATGTTCATCTTATATCCTCCTTTCAAGACACTGTCCATTCCGTTCAACTGCTCTTCCAAGTCCTTTGCTGTCTCTGACAGAATTACAATGTCATCGGTGGACCTCAACATTTTTATTTCTTCTCCATTGACTTTAATACCTACTCTGAATGTTTCTTTTGTTTCCTTTACTGCTTGCTCAATCTACAGATTGAACAACATCGGGGAGAGGCTGCAACCCTGTCTCACTCTCTTCCCAAACACTGCTTCCCTTTCATGCCCCTCGACTCTTATAACTGCCATCTGGTTTCTGTACAAATTGTAAATAGCCTTTTGCTCCCTGTATTTTACCCCTGCCAACTTCAGAATTTGAAAGAGAGTATTCCAGTCAAGATTGTCAAAAGCTTTCTCTAAGTCTACAAGTGCTAGAAACGTAGGTTTGCCTTTTCTTAATCTAGCTTCTCTGATAAGTCTTACAGTCAGTATTGCCTCACATGTTCCAATATTTCTACAGAATCAAAACTGATCTTCCCCGAGGTCAGCTTCTTCCAGTTTTTCCATTTGTCTGTAGAGAATTCGCATTAGTATTTGCAGCCGTGATGTTTTAAACTGATTGTTCGGTAATTTTCACATCTGTCAACACCTTCTTCCTTTGTGATTGGAATTATTATATTCTTCTTGAAGTCTGAGGGTATTTCGCCTGCGTCATACATTTTGCTCACCAGATGGTAGAATTTTGTCAGTACTGGCTCTCCCGAGGCTGTTCTAATGGAATGTTGTCTACTCCCAGGTTCTTGTTTCGACTTAGGTCTTTCAGTGCTCTGTCTAACGATTCACGCAGTATCGTATCTCCGATTTCATCTTCATCTACATCCTCTTCCATTTCCATAATATTGCCCTCAAATACATCACCCTTGTGTAGACCCTCTATATACTCCTTCCACCTTTCTGTTTTCCCTTCTTTGCTTAGAACTGGGTTACCATCTGAGCTCTTGATATTCAAACAAGTGGTTCTCTTTTCTCCAAAGGTCTCGTTAATTTTCCTGTAGGCAGTATCTATCTTACCACTAGTGAGATAAGCCTCTACATCCTTACATTTGTCCTCTAGCCATCCCTGCTTAGCCATTTTGCACTTCCTGTTGATCTCATTTTTGAGACGTATGTATTCCTTTTTGTCTGCTTCATTTACTGCTTTTATGTATTTTCTCCTTTCGTCAATTAAATTAAATATTGTTCTGTTACCCAAGGATTTCTACTAGCCCTTACCTTTTTAACTACTTGATCCTCTGCTGCCTTCACCATTACATCCCTCAAAGCAACCCATTCTTGTTCCACTGTATTTCTTTCCCCCATTCTTGTCAATTGTTCCCTAATGCTCTCCCTGAAATTCTGTACAACCTCTGGTTTTGTCAGTTTATCCGGGTCCCATCTCCTTAAATTCCCACCTTTTTTTCAGTTTCTTCAGTTTTAATCTACAGTTCATAACCAATAGATTGTGGTCAAAGTCCACATCTTACAGTTCAAAACCTGGTTCCTAAATCTCTGTCTTACCATTATATAATCTATCTGATACCTTCTAGTATCTCCAGGCTTCTTCCATGTATACAACCTACTTTCATGATTCTTGAACCAAGTGTTAGCTATGATTAAGTTATGCTCTGTGCAAAGTTCTACCAGGTGGCTTCCTCTTTCATTTCTTATCCCCAATCCATATTCACCTACTACATTTCCTTCTCTTCCTTTTCCTACTATCGAATTCCAGTCACCCATGACTATTAAATTTTCGTCTGCCTTCACTATCTGAATAATTTCTTTTATCTCATCATACATTTCTTTGATTTCTTCATCATCTGCAGAACTAGTTAGCACATAAACTTGTACTACTGTGGTAGGCGTGGGCTTCGTGTCTTTCTTGGCCACAGTGAGGCGTTCGCTATGCTGTTTGTAGTAGCTTACCCACACTCCTATGTTTTTTATTCATTATTAAACCTACTCCTGCATTACCCCTATTTGATTTTGTATTTATAACCCTGTATTCACCTGACCAAAAGTCTTGTTCCTCCTGCCACCAAACGTCCCTAACTCCCACTATATCCGACTTTAACTTACCCATTGCCCTTTTTAAATTTTCTAACCCACCTGTCCGATTAAGGGATCTGACATTCCTTGCTCCAATCTGTAGAACGCCAGTTTTCTTTCTCCTGATAGGGATGTCATCTTGAGTAGTCCTCACCCGGAGATCCGAATGGGAGACTATTTTACCTCCGGAATATTTTGCCCAAGCATCATTTAACCATATAATAAAGGTGCATGTCCTCGGGAAACATTACAGCTGTATTTTCCCCTTGCTTTCAGCTGTTCGCAGTACGAGCCCAGCAAGGTCGTTTTGGTTAGTGTTACAAGGCCATATCAGTCAATCATCCAGACTGTTGCCCCTGCAACTACTGGAAAATCTGCTTCCCCTCTACAGGAACAACACGTTTGTCTGGCCTCTCAACAGATACCCCTCCGTTGTGGTTGCACCTATGGTACGGCTATCTGTATCGCTGAGGCACGCAAGCCTCCCTACCAACGGTAAGGTCTATGGTTCATGCGGGGAGGTAGTGAACAAAATGGTAGTTAAATAAACTGATTCAGACCTCAGAAGCATCTTTAAAACCAAATTTAAATATATGTCGGTATGCAGCAAACGACCGTGTTTATGCTGCCGTCGGATGTCAAATGGCGTAATTACTATTCGCGTTGACCTTTAAGTGTGAGACATGGAAAGAAACAAGGTTTCCCAGTACAACTGAAGGAAAGTAACGGAAAGTGTTTAATTTCTAATTACGTAAGACTGAGTTGCTTTAATCCATCTTTTGGTTTGTGTTTTCGTCTTTGAGAGCATTTTTCCCTGGGGAAGTAAGCGTGTATCACGTTTCACGTACTAAGGTCAATGGTTGCTTGGCGTTGCCAAAGTTTGAAGCTTGTAAGTGAAGGCAGCGAGGAGCTAAGGTCATTTATACATTTGCGATGTGTGTAATTTATGCAATTCTCTCACTGTCACTTGTTTGGACTTGTCCCATTATAATGGGACGGGTAGCAAACAGGGTAGCCATGAAACGAAAAACTCCGCACTTGGTTACAATACCACGAGATTAGGTGTATTATATGCAGTTATTTGCTTTAATGATGGGGCAGTTAGAAAATGTGATGTTTTACAGTTCATGAACTAACACCTGGTTTCAATATGAGAGAAGTTTACAGTTGTTGGACTAACACTTGGTTTCAATATGAGAGAAGCACTGATGGCCATTGATTCCTTGAGAGTGGTCGAAGGCGAAAAAAGGGTTTTTGAGGCAACCAAAGAGGCCAGAGTAGCAAAGAGGAGCAAGAAAAGGAAGAGAGAAGGTGAGGAACACACAAATCAAGAATATTATGCAACTGGAGGGTTTTAAAAACAACAGAGGTGAGTAACAGTTGAAATGTACCTTTAAACAGTTTTTCCCAAGAATCAAATTTTCTGACGTTTATTTTATGCAAAAAACTATTTGAGTTAGATATCTGAAATTTTTTATGATATTTCAGGCTACCATTTGGAGAAAAATAGACTACAGACAACAACTTACTATCACCAGGGGGGAAGATATATCATTATTAATTATAAAAAATTATCTTAATTTTGATTATCTAATTTATGTACTTATAGTATAAGAACTATTGATTGAAATCATTTGATTGTAGTCTACTTTTTAGATAACAATATCAGAAATGTGTGCACAAGGTTTTAAGGATCTAGGAAAAGTGGTTAATAAGTCTATAGACTTCAAACATAGACTGGCAGGAAAATTTTTAAATCACTGACCGACATAAATGTTTATACAATAAAGTATCTACCAAAGCTATTCTGATTATTGTTAGACCAAAATCTTCATTCTTGAAACACTTTCGTTGTCCCAAAATTTCTTTGTATTCAGAGTTCACCTTACGTAGTTAGACTCTCATAAACTTTACGAAAATTATTACTGTTTTCCCAGCAGTTCACTGGCAAGTTACCTTAATCCTGGTGGGGATCCCAAACACTCTAGCAGTACTCAAGTATGTGTCACACTAGTGCCCTATGTGAAGAGTCTTTTACAGATGAACTACTGTTTTCCAAAACTGTTCCAATAAAACAAAGTCGACCATTACCATTAATACCTTATGTAATACAACCCTGTTCCATTTCATTTCGCTTTACTACATTATACCTAGATAGCTAAACAACGTTACTGTAATGCTGTATGTCGAACATTACACAACAATTTTTTCCTACTAATCAGCATTACACTTTTTTTTTTTTTTACATTCATCACACCAAGTAGAAAAGTTGTTTAAGTCGTCTTGTATCCTCCTAAGGTCACTCCTTCCCATACACCACATGAGATTGCTGCTCACCCTGTCTGTCAAATTATTTACAGATACAGAGAATAATAACACTCCTATAACACTTCCCTGGGGCACTCCTGATGATACCTGTGTCTCTGATGAATACTCGCCATCGTGGACATAGTGCTAGATTCTATTACTTAAGAAGTCTTCAAACCACTCTTATAACTGGGCATCTATTTTGTAAGACATTCGTCATCCGATATGAGTGATGGTCCTGCAAGCTTTGCTGGATAGCATCACAAATGTAATCTATCAATGTAGAGACTGTCACTTTAGCATATTCCATCTCCATGAGGCCATCATTATGTAATTTAGCCAATAAGCTGCTGTCCACTGGGCATAGAAATGTGAGCTTCACCAGTTTTATGACAGGCAGACTGTGTCTCTGCTGATGGAGACTGTTATTAAAAGCTTGGGATTTTATACAAATGTGATGTGGCGAGGTAACTAATTTTTTGTTCATGTGAGTAAAATTATTGTTTAGAACCGATAGTTTGGCTTCTTACAGAAATCTCTTCTGGGTGCTTGGTAGTCTTACAGTTACATATCAATATATTTATTCCCTAATGGTATTTGTTGTTAATAAGAGGTGTAATTTTACTATGTTCAGTGAAATGAAGTTGCTAAAAACTGGAAGTAAATGTCCATGTAGACTGTACATCCCTGCCAACAATTCAGATTTGGGTTTTACATTCTGATATAGAAGTGTTAAATGGGTTGCTGCTAGACATGAGGTAGAAAACTGGAGATTAAATAAAAATACGAATTTAAAAATTATTTTATTAGCCTGTCCTTCTGTAATTAATTATAATTAAGCACAATGTTTGAACTCAAGGATGCATCTGCTAGTTTTATGATGTATGAGAGAAAATCAGCACTTGAATAAAAAACTATTTTTAGCTTTCAGAACGATTAGTTACTTCTTTTGGGAATATGAATATGTTTTGAAAGATTGGGAATGAGGGGAAGATCACTTAGACTGCCTGTGTAGAACTCTAGTTTGACTCATTCAGGAATACTGCTCAAGTGTTTGAGATCGCAACCAGGTAAGATTAAACCAACAGATTGAAGCAACTCAGAGGCGGGCAGCTAGACAGGTTAGCAGTAGGTTCAAACAACATGCGAGTATTATGAAGATGCTTAGCTAACTCATATGGTAATCCCTGAAGGGAAGACAATGTCCTTTTTGTGAAACACTGTTGAGAAAATTTAGAAGATACGAGTAATTAGGGCTCATATGGAGGCATATAGATAGCCTTTCTTCCCTCCCTCTATTTAGTAGTGGAACGGGATAGGAAATGATTTGTAGTGGTACAAAGTACCCTCCACCATGCATCATTTGGTTGCTTGTGTAGTATATATACTAAAATACAGGAGAAAATTGTGACTGCCTACTACATTAAAAAATATTAGTTGAATCTAACCTAAAGCTTCATGATTTATATCAAATGTTTTGTTCCACATTTAAATGTACCTGATACATTCTGATAATCATTGACTTTGATCTATAGCAATCTTACTACTGGGAGATCTCAGTAATGCTTAGATCTGTTAATAATTGCTCCTTCAGCTCTTTTTATCAAAATATGGCATAAAAATAAACTCGATTTTGAGAAACTATGTATAGGAAAGTATGATTGGCATATAGCTGTTTGTTTACAGAACAAAAAAGATCGAAATTTAAGCATATTAGGTAACACAGATTGGGCAAGACCACATATCTGGGTTGGATATCGCACCCGCTCCTCTCCCCCTTTCTTTCCCTAGAAAGCTTGGCTGGAGTAACAAGTTTATCTGCAGCCTAGTCTGAGGTGTACATTAGGTTGAAAAGTGATAATTTTGTTGACGCTTGTGGAACTCAGCGAGTGACAAATATAGGTTGTGGTAACAGAGAGACGTGTGGCATTGGCTAATATTTTGTTTGCGCCATATTTAAATGCATTTTCCCATATCTGATGTATTTTACTTAATAAAAAATAAAACTACTAAGTCATGCCCAAAAACATGTTAAGACAATGAACAAGTATCCGACATGCGTTTTGATGTATGTTACATATATGTATCATACACACTCAGGAAAAATGCAATTGGTGGTCCACTATGTGTCTTGTACCAAATTTGACGCGTTTTTGTGCATTTGCTACTGCTGGTATGGCTACAAAGACAAATTTGTAGTTAAGTATTGAACTGTCTGAGTGGTAGTTATATTAGTAAGCTGCACTTAATATGTTACAAAAACATTTAGAGATATTGTCCTGAAGGCATAATACGTGTTATACTATAAATCACTCTGCCATTCAACTAATAATTTGTAAGACTCTAATCTGTAACTCTGACTATTCTACAGATTACTATGTCACAATAATCAAGATTATTCACATTGGAACCATGTTCTTACATTTAATACTAATAACAGAAGCTTCTTTCAAGCAGTCTGTATTGACCTGACATTGCAAAGGGATAGTTGAGGGCTGGCCTGTATAAAGGCTCTGGCCAACAGGTGACAGGGATGTGCACTAAATTGTGAACTTCAAGTTAATGTCAACTTCTGACATCAGCTTGAAATAAGACTTTAGTGCCGTTGCTACTACTAAGACTTTGTTTAAATATTGAAAGACAATTGCTACAGTAAATTTTACTCTGAAACTTACTTCTCAGACACGTTTTCACAGCAAACATCTCTTCAAAATTATTACCAAAATAAATACTTCAAATTAACAGCAATCACCTAATGTTAATGAAGGGACAACATTTTCTATTTCATGCCATGCATACAATGTGACAATTTAATACCTGCACCTGGATTAAATTTAAGTACTTTACTAAAATATAGTATAAAGTCATCTTTATTCTTGTGCTGCAAAAAATGTTGTCATTTAAAAGAAGAACCTCACATTATAATACACTTATATTTATGCCAACGCATCATAAATGGACTAAAATGTCTCTAAATATATTGAAAAATTAAAGCTCCCTCCTCTACTTCTTGTGTGTCTTCACACAAGCCATATTATATGTACAATCTTGTGAAATGCTTTGTGTAACCTCAAAAATTCACTGGATATTTTTGTCGCACTGAATTACTCATACTTTACATGAACCATATTTATTCACACAGCCTACTGTCAACAAAAATTAACTAGGCAATGGTACATAATACAAAGAACTCATTTACAGTGGAGTCTGGTGAACTTGATCTGTGATTTATTTTGTCATTTAAAAAACTTCCTGGCAGATTAAAACTGTGTGCCCGACCGAGACTCGAGATACTGGCAGAAGTAAAGCTGTGAGGACCAGGCATGAGTCATGCTTCAGTAGCTCAGATGGTAGAGCACTTGCCCGCGAAAGGCAAAGGTCACGATTTCGAGTCTCAGTCGGGCACACAGTTTTAATCTGCCAGGAAGTTTCATATCAGCGCACACTCCGCTGCAGAGTGAAAATCTCATTCTATTTTGTCATTTCTATGGAAGTAGTTTCCTGAGGTTCCATTTAAACAGTTATTAGCCACAAGAAAAACAAGGAACCCGCCCAACTCTCTCCACACACACACACACACACACACACACACACACACACACACACACACACAGAGAGAGAGAGAGAGAGAGAGAGAGAGAGAGATAGTTATGTTGTGGTGGCATCATGTACAATGTTTGGACTGCAGTGAGACAGGTGTGAGGGGTTGCCTTAGGCGGAATGGGTGGGTCCCAACCCTCCATTCCATTTGCCATCTCTTCTTTCTCCCCTCACCCATTACACCCAACACACTCCCTTAGCCCCAGTTTGCCTGCAGGACTGTAGTAGGCCTTTTGGTATTGTGTATCAAGCACAATGAAACTGTACAGGATACATGCCTGTCGACAATATAACATCTCTACTGTTCAACCAGTTGTTATCTCTACTCCTAAATTATTTATAATTTATATACTTCTATATCAAATTCTTCACATTAATTCTGACTGAATCATTAGGGTCAATCAAAGCAACTAATACCTCTATACTGAGTTTATCAACTATACACAAGAAGGAATTTGAAGTCTTCTTCAAACTCAGTGTTTCTTGATTTATTTTGGGAAGTTCTTGATGTGTACTGTCGTCCAAAGAATTTATAGTCCTCTTCTTATCAATGCAGTTACAAACAGAATTAAAATCTCTTAATCAAACATGCAGCACTCAAAATACTAGTAAATCTCTAAATCCAAATGCCATCGAATACCCTGTTCATAGCATTATTTAGTTTCAAGCACAAACTGAAAGTTTACAACACGGACTGTTCAACAGCCAGTGACCACAATTTCATTCGAAAGTTTTCATCTATTTTTGACACAGCTGTCTGTCTGTAGCTTTCCCCATGTACATATACGGACATTTATAGAGTTTTAATCAATGAACAACATGCTGGAATCCTCATCCAGACTCTAAAAAAATACACAAAGTGTAGCCATATAGTGCACTGTTAGTAAATGATTCTGCATTATCAATAATATTTAATAGCGGTATTGGTTTCCTTACAAAACTGATTCAGTGAAATGGCTTCATCCTTTGTGCTTATCCTGACGATCTGTTAAATCCTGTTGCACATAATGCTCTTTATCAGTGAAAATTACAGGTATCTAGTAGAATTTCTTGGATGTATTACACTCTTTTTTTTTACATCTGCCTGCGAAGGTTTTTCAGTATTATTATACAACATGATCTTAAAAACACAAAATTTTTTATAAACTGTTGTGAACACAGTTTACTCATACATATGATACAACAAACTAGATAATTACACAATGCTTTTTCATAGCAACAGACTATATACCTTCTGCAACATTTTCTTTTGTCCCCACATGCCCAAGCCTTGACACGAGATGAATTTGAAGTATTGAAGAAAACATACAATTACTCACGATAGAATCTGGAGGAGTAATACATCAGATCATAGCAAAAATCCTTCTTCTCCATTCAGAAACTTTATTGCACCACATGAGACACACAAGTCAACATAACCAAATAATGAAGCTGAGAACTTCACTACTCCTGTTATCCATCACAATGTAATTATAATTACTTCCACTTTCACTGTAGCTCCTAACATAGTGAAATGGCTGAAAAATCTTCAGATAACACCATACAGACAGTACAGTTTCTTTTACATAGTCCCGGATATAGATATTGAGTTTTTATCAAATGGAGTGAAGAGTGTAAGCACTTAATAGAAAGCTGCTCATTCATGTCGATCTGGTGTTCTCCGTAGTTATGGTACAGCATAAGCACATTATATATACCATAATACGTGTGTTTAAATTATTTCCTCTCTCTCGCTATTCTAAAAATTGCAAGCTCAAGAGAAAAATCAGCAGTAGTTTGCTGTGATAAATAAAGCCTAAAACGATTACATTCAGACACAATGTCTCAAACAGTCTTCAAACAGGCCAATGATGATGCAGTAACATATGTTTAGGTACAGAATAGAATCACTTTCAAGAGCACCAGATAAATAACATTAAATAATAAAACATTGTCATGAACACTGACCATAGCATGATAAAAAATTCTACAAACTGATTGATTTGTCCAACCAAATTAAAACAATAATACAAATGCTGCATTAATCTTATTCAAAAGTAAATTTTTGTCCTACCAGAATTTAATACACTCTTTGCGTATCCTTTTTATTTCATTCAAGCAAATGATCAAGTTTCGTGTAGTATAATGGTTTCATTTGAGCCCAGGAGATTAAACAAATATATATACATTTCACTGTAACGGTGTCTGTAGCATGTGAAATCCATATTGTATTCTTTTCAAGTGCCTTTATTTGTATGTACATCATGAGAGATACTGTGACTACATGCGTCTCGTGGGCCCCGAGGAACTGCTTCTTGGTGTCATCAAAAAGACCAAAAGCTTGACAGCACTGCCTGGTGAGTAGACCTGTAAACAGCTCTATTGGCATGTTGGCTGAAAACTTGTTGCAAAGCCAGAAGGTTATACACCGAATATTGACAGGTTTGTTCAAAACTGTCTTTCACATTCGAATCAAAGTGTCATAAATAAAGTATGTAAAACAGCAAATGTTACAGAAAACCAAATTATTTGATGGTGTAAGTTATTGGGCTGCATTTACATGTGGCGTGAAGTTTGACACAGTGCATATTCTGAGAGTGGTCAGCTATTAGTGGGCAAACAAGCTTGCTTGTGCCATTAGAGCTATTAACTGCCACCAGTCAGGACTGATGAGATCGACTCAATCACACATTCTTCTTCTGAACAATACACATGAACTAAACATGTTTGTTTCAGTGTCTGCCTTGAGACCAACTGTGGAACTGTTTCGACCGCATTATTTGAATCTCTATAAAAGTGCCTTATAATAGCTGTTACAAAACAAGCAGTCAGTTGCGATGAATTTCAGTAGCGGTATTGCAGCTGTAATGTTCAAGAAGCTTTGTTGGAACAGGAATGAAACTGTACTTGGAACATTATTTGAAGTTTCTTAAACATAGTAGATGAGTTAAATGCTTTAGCTTTCACCCTGAATGTAATGATGTGGTGTTTGACACCATACATGCACGGACAGAACACAAAACTGGAAATATTTATTTTGCTTCTATATTATTTTTTGGAATGAAAGTTGTGGTGGAAGGTTGATCTGTTGCATAGTCCAAGTTGTAGATTAGGTAGGAATGTGATAGTGTAGTCATGAGTTAGCAAAATAAACAAATCGCATACCATAATACTGACTATAATTCTTGATTTTTGCAGTTATTGGGTTTCTGTGTGTGATTTGTGTTTATCATTTTGATAACATAATGGGTCAATCTGGTGGGAATGAATGGTAGCTTCACTATTTTCTGGTAAATACCCTTAAGACAATAATGGTGTCACAGGTTGATAACTGTGTTACACCTCAGCTTAAAATCATAGTCTTATAAAAGAAATTGGAAGTTCTAGAATTGCTGAATACAAGTTTTGAAGATTTGAGTACTGGATAGCCTTGAAGTGTATCCTCTGAAACAACTGAAGTGCCATATCACAAGTTATCTCACATTCTGTTGTCCTTGAATGTATTGGCTGAACTTTTCTGTGAGCTCTCAAACCATAATAAGCATATTATATTAATTGAAAACCATCTACGGCGAAAGAATTAATCGAACTTCATTGTCAGTTGACATGTTTTATGTTGTAAATAGAAGTATTTTATCAGTCTCTACAGTGTTGCTACAGTGGTTACTGTGCCTCTGGACAATTTCCATTTGAAAGTCATAATACCCCATGCTTTCTTGTAGGGGTCTTCTTGAATGATGATAACAATGTAGTTTCTCAAATTCTGTAAATTGTCTTGAAAAGAATGCCATGAAATAGTCTCTAACCAAAGAGTTGTTACTACTTAATCATTGTGAGTGGAGGTGAAGAAAGTAACTCCATAATTTTGTTTCCCATTTCTGCCAATCTCAATAACACTGAACCTACTATTACAGTCTACAGTAATGTTTTGGTAAACATTTTTGGAATACAGTGATCAATTAATTGTTATATTTTGATTAAAGTTCAGTCTTGATCATGTTATGTCTGTTTTAATGAGTAACCGGTTTCGGTTTTTTCTATAAAACCATCATCAGACCTGTGGATAAATTTTAAGAAATACTAGATACCAATCTTTAAATGAAATGAAAAAGTCTAATGATGTCAAAATTTTAACAAAATAAAATAAAATTAATTATACCCATTGGCTCCCTTGGGTTGGTAGGCGGAGCTCTCCTCGCTGCTGTGCAGTCAACTGATGGTTATGAGTGCTGAGCACGAGCTTAAATATGCAGAGGCTCCGCCTACTTCCTGTCACACTACTTCATAACTGCCAATCAGCGTTCATAATATGACGCCATCGTCAAAGTATAAAAGTAGGAAATACACTAATAACATAAAATTGATTCATTTAAATATCTGATTAACAGATAGTAATTATGTCTACAACTTATTTATATTTTGGATAAAAACAGTGAATTATGATGTGTAATAGCTGTGCCCTCTATGGACAACCTTAATACTATTAGAGTGCCAGTTACATCAAAGATGTGAAAGTCCTTGGCGTTGTGGTATATATCGATTATACCGAGTCGCCTACATCACAATTGCATCTTTGTTGGATGCTGCAGAATCGTCTTGTTTTAACTGTAGTTTTTATACCAATATTCTTTATAGCATTAGGTTAGCAGCCAATAGTACGTTCCACATTATGTATATCTGAATAACTGATGACACTGCTGACGCAGCATATTTTACATACATTGCTTTTGCCAAGGGAGCCAATGGGTATAATTAATTTTATTTTATTTTGTTAAAATTTTGACATCATTAGACTTTTTCATTTCATTTAAAGATTGGTATCTAGTATTTCTTAAAATGTATCCACAGGTCTGATGATGGTTTTATAGAAAAAACCGAAACCGGTTACTCATTAAAACAGACATAACGTGATCAAGACTGAACTTTAATCAAAATACTACAGTAATGTGTCAAATAATTAAAATTGTTCTTTACAGTGAAACGTTTTGTGCAAAGGGAAAATAATGATTTGTGGAAATGTAAGAAGTACAAGAGGTTACCATAAATGAGACAACTATTCATTATACTCCAGGAACTGAAGACCAGATGACTTCAGTGGGCACAAGATTCAATGTCTACACCCATTCACACCAAAGCAATGAGAAAGTAAAGAAAGTACTTGGAAACTAAATAACAAGCACAGTTGAAAATATAACGTGAATGTGGGGTTCATTGTAATCAATTTGGTGGAGACTATGTAGAACACCAGGCTCATTAAAACCACTGTCTTTATTTTTCTCAACGTTTTATTTATCTAGTATCAAAACTTTATAAACCGGTGGTTTATGCACCACTTGGATCATATCACTGAAGTCATGACTGGTAGTGTGTACACTATAAGTATTTTTTGTGTTACATGTCTTGTCTTTGATTACCTTTGATCATATTCTTAGAGGAGTAATTTTATCTGGGATAAAATGACAAGAGATAGCTTCTGTGAACATATCATATTCCTCTTCTTCAATGAGACATCATTTGGATCTCCAGGCAGTCCTGCTGACAAGTTCACTCTTATTTATGAATTATGGACCAGGTTCGTCCAAAACTGGGTAAGTAGTCAAGCAAAGAGTGTGCCTGGTGATGATAGCATTGCGCTGTCTTGGGATTTGAGTGACAGGTAATCAGTGCAAATGGAAAATAAAGAGATAATTAGAACCTTTCATACTTGTTACTCTTGTCTTCATGGAGATGGAATACAAACACACAATGAACAGAAGAGTCTTGAAAATAGTGACAGTAAATGAAGTAAGACTAGAGTTTAAAATCCTATCAATGATGAGTTTACCAGTGATGAAGCTCGATCGCTGACTGAACAAGATTTGAGAAGGGAATCGGTGGTGTCTTCAGTGGAACCATCCCACTATTTGCCTTAACCATTTTTTATTCTATTTATTTGGCCTTTAGCTGCCCAGTTGCTGTACGTAGCCAATTACAATTTATTCCACACATAAGGCCATTATAAATGATTCATTCATTTTCACAGCCCTGTTTACCAAAAGTCAAATATAAATGATGCATGAACAGAATCATATACTAACTACGCTAGTATTGTGCCCATCAGTTGGCATTACGAGTGAACTGCCATGACCAAATGGCAACAAAGCAAGAAAAGTGTTTCCTTGTGTTCAGTAACAAAGCAATCTTCCATTTATCTGGAAATTTTGATCAACACAATGTGAAAGAGTGGGGCACTGAAAATCATTATGAAACTGGGGCACATGAATGATCTTCGATGAAGGTTAATGTTTGCTTGTGATGCAGCAGACAAAGCTGTATGGGCTGTCTTTCTTCTGTGAGAAGATTGCGATGTGTACATCTTACTCTGACATGTTGCAACTGCTGTGCTTGTTTCCGCAACTGACTGCCAATTCTGAGAATGTCATCTTCCAACAAGGGGGGACCGAATCAGACCTTTAGTCTCATTTGCGAGACTCTATATGTTATTCCAGTAAATCCACCCACTATATGTTTAAACTTTTGTCTTACTGTGAACCCTGTACTAAATTAATGGTTGCTCTGTGGACCATGATAGAAAATTATCCAGCTTCCCATACCAAGCACAATCAATTTAAAACATATAGTGGTGAATTTATTTATGTCTATGATCTCACAAATGAGACTGAAGGTCTGATTTGCAACCTATTCATTGATCAATGTACATGCACCTACAGAAGTAGCAGACGACCAGGATAAAGACGCCTTGTATGAGACTCTCCACAAAGCATGGATCTCACCAAGATGGAGTGGCCTACATGCCTCAACAATACAGATGACTGTACTGTAGATACAACACGAATAGAGGTGTATCTGTGGAGAGGTTAGAAAAACCTGTGAAAAGAGGCAGTAGCCCTGGCTGGTTGACTGGTCAGGCCTTGTAACACTTAACTAGCGTGGCTTTGCTATGCCAGCACTGCAAATCATTGAAAGTGTGGTGAAAATATGGCAATTACCTTCTCTGCGGGAATGTAACGCTATTTTATGGCTTAATGATGATGACATCCTTATGGGTAAAATATCCCAGGACTGGCCTACACTATCCTACTTTATCTACCCTCCTGATCTATAATTTAAAGCATTTTTTGCTAATATTCTTATTCAAATATTAATGGTAATCTTATGATAGTGAGCACGCTATACAAAATGTCAATTTTACTTAAACTGAAACTCTTTGAAACATTATTATTCGCGTCATGCTATTCACTGTTCTGACTGTATTGCAATAACTAGTTTCTCTAGAAATCCAGTAGTTCAAAATGTATTGCAATTACAAAATTTTGTAGAGCCAGCAATTCATAAAAATACTCTAAGCTAACATGTTACATAAACACGAGTAATTCCCCTTGACTTCAGTACTGTAATTATATTTACCCAAACTTAATTAATTTGTCAGATATTGTTAATTAAAAATTTTAGCTAGTCCAATTTTTCAGTATATTTTATAATGAAAGTAATGTAACATTCCAGGATTTAGTTGCGTACTATGTTAATCTGAACTTTTTGCAGCCAATGACATCCCTATTATGCACAAGCTTCACTAATAAAGAATTATGTAATTTTCAATAACTAAATTTTATCATTCAACATGAATGCCATACTTGTAATCCAGACTGGTTTTGCACATTTTAATAGCTACTGCTCGTATCCAATATTTTTAAGCCATTGACTTTAGGTTCAACAGCCTGTTAGGAATGATCACTTTAAACTATGGGATTTTCAAACTGTAACTGAATAATGAATTTCCTTAATATTCTAGGAGGAGTCTTTATAAGGCAGAAGCTCACACCATTTGAATTAGTCTGCTTTGAAAATGTTCAAACGTGTGTGAATTCCTATGGGACCAAATTGGTGAGATTATAGGCCCCTATGCTTACACACTACTTAAACTAACTTATGCTAAGAACGACACACACACACCCATGCCTGAGGTAGGACTCGAACCTCCATCAGGAGTGGCTGCACAATCCATGACGCGGTGCCTCAAACTGTGTGGCCTATTTGAGTGGCAGTCTGCTTTGAATCTGCATTAGTCTTAATTATGTCCTAGTTTTGAATTCATTTTGTGTCAACTCATCTGCTTTCCTGTCGTGGATGTCATTCAAATATCATATCTGCCGTCTGAAAAAAAGACTGGTAGGAACCCACATGGTTCGGACTGAAGTAAAATCATTGAAATCTGACATTAGCAGCGATAAAATATAGAGTGGAAAGTTAGTCACTAGTTGTATGGAAAACAGACTACAGTTATAAAGATTTCTCAGGGTATGAAAGGGAAGCATACACCAATGTTATTCAGTCTCTACACTGAGCATGCAGTAAAGGAAACAAAGGAGCCATATGAAAAGGAAGGGAAAAAATTTTAAAAAATGAGGTTTGCATTCTAATTATGTCACAGACAGTGAAATGAAAGTAGGTTAAACATGAAGATCAAAAAAAATAAGACAAGTATAATGGAATGCAGTTGAATCAAATGGATGTAGAGTTAGATTAGAAAATGAAGCATTGAAATTAGTAGATGAGTTTCTGTATCTGGACATCAGATCGCTGATGATTGATAAGGTAGGGATATAAAATGCATTTCCTGAAAAGAGGAATTTGTGAGTGCCTAGCATATATTTTATTGTTAGGAAGTGTTTACTGAAGGTGATTGTCTGGAATGTAGCCTTGTCAAAAGTGAAACATGGACGATAAACAGCACAGACCAGAAGAGAATAGAAGCTTTTGAAATGTGGCACTACAGAAGAATGCCATGGATTAGATTGGTAGAACAGATCATTAATGAGAAGGCCCTGAATAGAAGTGGGGAGAAAATAATTGTATAGTAGAAACTGACTAAAAGTAAGGCTTGGTTGATAGACATCTCGAGGGCATCAAGGAACTGACAATTTGGCAATGGAAGGAAGTATGGTGATAAATTTGTGGAGGTACACCAAAGCTTGAATACAGTAAGTATGTTCAAATGGACGTAGATTGCAGTAGTTATGCAGAGACAAAGAGACTAGCACAGGCTATACTGGCATGGAGAGCTGCATCAAACTAGTCTTCAGACTGAAGACAAGAGTAGCTGCAACAACACAGAGAGTGTTGATGTTTTCAATATTACTCTTGAATAGCTTGACAAACATGTACACATTTTCCTATACTTGGCCCTAAATATACACCAAACAGAAACTATTGCTTCCAGATTAAAAATCATGTAGCAAGGTGATGGCTGACAATTGACAAAAAAGAAATAGTAAAATAATTATCACTGTAATACACCATAGTATTTTACTTGTGTGAATGAAAAACCTTACAGAATCAAACTACCAATACAAAATATTTTTAAATCACGAAAGAAAAAAGGCTTATACATTTGAAGTGCTGGATTTCTACAAATGTTATTTTATATATAGTACACACGAATATTTTGAAAAATGAAAAAATCGTTCATGGGATATACATAGGGTGGTACAATTCTTTTGTCATAAAGTGATACAACTTGAGGCTGAAGACGAAAAATCTAGGATAAAAATAAGATTTGATCAGTAGCATAAAAATAAAGAATTTCCAAGAAAAATAAATTGGCATGCATGTTCATAGCATCAGACCAGTTACAAAAGCACCGAAGCACAGTCTCCCTCTGAATCAGCAGTTCAAAATGCCAGTTCTCAAGATATGACACCACAGTGCAGTATTAGAAGTGTTTTTTTATGTATCTTGAAACAACAAGGATGCCACAAGAACAGGGAGAAATAATCTAAAAAATAACTGCCCTGTGATTGCTATGCAAGTAACTCATTAATGTATGAGTCCCACTGAGGACTTTCACCCATCATTGTAGCTCAAAAAAAATTATTTTCGGTATTACTAATTTATTTCAGAAAATAAAAAATAATTAATCATAAGCCAGGTTTGTGAATTAAAAGTTGTACAACGAATTTTCCTTCCCATAAAAAGATATGAATGTAGGTAGAGAGCCCAAATAAAAAAGAAACAAATTCATGTAGTAGATGATCACGTATTATGTTCATAAGGATTTAACTGTATAATAATTCTCAATCCAAATAATTTTGTTAATTTATTATGAACTAAACTACATGCATTTGCATGTGACTTCCCCAAGATTTCAAATACCTCTTTGTAAATGTCATGGAGTTTGTTCGACTCAGAAGTCATAATTTTACATTTTTCATGTGTTTTTATCAAAACTATATCTTCAGTCATGCACTTGCTACAGCATGCGTTTTCATTACCCCTTTCAGTGTTACCTCACATTCCTGTGCTTATATTGGTTTATATACAGGAAATTCAATCAGTTTTGAGATAAATTTTGCTGTTTTTATCGTACATAGTTTCATCAGGTAAATATGTGTTGTAAGCTGTTCACAACAACTTCAGAGTTGGAAATATATTTCAGTTTATGTAATATATTTGTGGCTACTGTATGCGTGACACTGTCTGCTGATATGCATCACACATCTCTCTATAGGGGAACTGGGAGGATGGCAAAATGCACTTTATACCTACTTTCACAACAAAGATTTCAATGTTTGTGAGACAAATTACTATGTTTCATCTAAAAGGCTGGTTGTCAGTGTTCCTACTTGTGTAAAATGTTTCTCTACATCTTGGTAAAATTTTTGTACTTGTAGTTTTAATGGTGTATAGTAACTAATTTAGAAAATACAGCTACCATCACAAAAATATAACAGTATCTTCCTTGTGACCTTGTTAGTGGAAGATAAAGTTCAGTTCCAAAGAGATTTATAGGCTCATCTGGGGGAATACTCTGCATGAGACTGTGACAAGTTTTGTCACTTTCACTGCCCAACATTTGTGATACGAAGATATCCACTTTCCCACTGTCTTTACCATGTAGTAAAATAAGCATTTTCATGTAATCTGTGTAAACATTTTATGGTAACAAAGGATCATAGCTTATGTCTGTTGACCTACTCATTAATAAGCAAACTGTTTTTGATGTTGCTGAGCAACTGTCATACAACAATTTTTAAATAAACACACCGCCATTTGACTGCATTGTTGATTATTTGATTACAACCCAGGTTTCGGGCTCTTGTGCTATTACTTGAAAATGGCATAAAAGGCCAAAGCCTTGGTTGTAATTAAATAAACAACAATGCAGTCAAATGGTGGCGTGTTCATTTAAAAATCACTAATAATCACTGCTCTGAACAACAAAACCTACATTTGTCAGAGCTTAAATTCGTTCTTCTAAATAAAATTCTCTTTAGTACTCCATAGAATCTGTCAACATTTTCATATCAGTTTCCCCTCAAATAACGTTTCACAAACTTTCAATTTGTCTGATGATTTTCATTTATCCAAAATCCACTGCAAACAGGTATAGTAACTTTTTGATAATTTATTCCTTTCTGATACATAATTTTCAGTTTATTTTCTTAATTTTTGATCATGTTTCATTTTCCCCACATGACAAACTTTACAGAGAGCATCTGCAACTACATTTTCTGAACCCTTCATATTCTTTCATAACCTAATTCATGGAGAAATTTCACCCACTTGGTAGATCAACTGTGATCTTCATTAATTCCAACTTCCCATTTTTCTATTTTCAGATATTCTTACTGCTCTCTGTACATCGGAAAATTCTTTTAGGAAAAAAAATTATCTTCCCAAATCTGTTTACACAGTAATATGTCATTAACATAAACAGCCAATTTCAATCAACTTTTTGTCCTAGTACAAAATCAAGAAATCCTATAAATTTACCAATAAAAACACACTGCAGCCTAAAAGTTCAATCCTGTACTGATAATCTTGCGCCTTTGTCCTGCATCTACACAGGGTGGGCATGGTTAATTCTGGATTTGGTATTTTGATTTTAATGGGTTGACACACACTGTTCGTTTTTCAACAGCAGTACAGTACAGAAAATATCTGCCATTATACAAGAGTGCTGTGTATTTCCTCAGTTCAAGAGCTATGGGTACTGATGACAGCCAGTGTCAAAGACTGGCCACTCGTATCAGATCCTTAAATCAGTGCAATAACTCTTCTTTTATCACTAGACGATGATAATCTCCATTTAAGAACTTTTCAAATGTCTGCGAAAATTACTAAAAGTCTCAGTTTGCAATCATGTTTAGCAACTACAACCAGTGGAATGGTGTATTCACTTCTGCTTCTGTGAGTAATACCAGAATTGTTCATTTTCTGTAATTTCCTTTCAATTGCAGATATTCTTCACAGGTTGAATTATAAGATTTGATATGAAATTTTTAAGGTGCCTTTAGCATTTAACAAACACTAAAAATGTTTTTACTTTCCTGAAACTTCAGTAATCGCATCGTTATCACACAATAATAAAGACTGCAGTTCATACCTTTGCTCATCATTCAAAGCTGGTATCTTCAGATATTCCCATTTTAGTTATTTTAATGAATTATTTCTTCATCCTCCAGAACTGAATTATCATCTACAACTTAACTCCCCTTTTCTACAGTAGGCAATGTATTATTTAATCCCCACAAAAATTTTATTTTACTTTCTTTTCTGAATTTTGTTTATACTTTACTTTTTGAGTCCAGCATAAAGAGAATTCATTACTTCCAATCCCAATTCTTTTTGTACCTATCCATACCTAAAATAAAGTGTCCACTCAAGTCAACAATTACTAAATGATGTCTGAAGACAACATCGTTGATTTCAAATAACAACAAAGGAAGTTTTTGTAACCAACTCACTATATTCTCCATCTAAATGTTATCCCAAACACTGATATCTGAATGTAATTCAACTTTCACTAAGTCTTTACCAAATGCTTCAGATATTTCAGAAACTCTTTGGCCTGTATCTATAAATGATTGTCCCCTAATTATCAATCTTTATGTTAGTGAAAGAACATCCTAACATTTCATATGAATTTGCATAATTATTTTCATTTAACAAATCATTTTCACCTTCCTAAAAATCCATATCATTAACATCATTGTCATGGTTATCTTCAATATTTCACAAGTCACTTATGTTTTCATGAAATTAACACATAAACCAAAACTATGTATTTTGTCTGTATTAACAGTATCTTTAAATATATCACTGACATTTGATTATCCCAGAACTTCATACACTCTTTTCTTACAGATTTTACAAAAATCATCTCAGTGATGTAACCAGAAATTGGGTAAGCTCGTTTACACAAAGATGCCAATTTTTCCCTAAATGAACTATCACATGATACATTGTCTATATTTTTCCAAATTTTACACAAAGATTTTCTGTTTTTTCCCATTTTTAATTGTTCAGTCAAGTCTTGATTATATGATTGACAAAAGAATTTCAACATTGGCACATACTTTGCCACAAGCATAAACAATAGAAGAAAAATAATATTCAGCATTTTCAACAACATTTTATTGTTATCTTTCAGTTTAAGTACACTAGTTCATCATATTATTTCCATTTTAATTATACTTCTTCCTTTAAATCAATAAAATAAACCATCTCCTCATTAACATAATCTTAATCACTAATACATGGTTCAGACAACACCCATCAGTCATCCCAACATCTATGATATCATCATTTATCTTTTCATGGTCTTCTCCCTTCTCAGAAAATTTAGCCAATCATCCCTCTTATCTTCAGATTTTTTTGCTCCTGATAACGACATCCTCTTGAGTAGTCTCCGCCCGGAGATCCGAATGGGGTACTATTTATATTACCTCTGGAATATTTTACCCAAGAGGACACCATCATCATTTAACCATACAGTAAAGCTGTATGCCCTCGGGAAACAACAGCAACAACAACAACATCTTCAGATCTGGACCTCTTTGCCAATCAATCACTGTTAAACCTTTACTTTCTAATAAAAATTATTATTCACTTGTTCATTTTTATCTTGATATATCTAGTCTTTCCAAAAGCTCTCACAAAATTTTGTGACAACTACTAATTTATTCACTGGAATTACGTCTCCTCTTTGTAATGCTAGATTTGTATCTGTCTGATTTTTGCATCTTTTACATTTAATGGTCCATTTGCTATAATTATCCTCCATTTTCACATTACAAATCATTAATGGAGTGGCCCTTTGTTTCCCTGCCCAGCTCTGCTCATATTAGGTCTTACCTGTTCTTGTCCTTACCAATTTCTGCCTCTCTGCTCATGTCTTTGTTGCCTTTACTTTCTCTATTATTATCACCATACTCCCTTAGTGGTCCTCTTTCCTGATGGTTTTACCTGTTGTTCTTGATGTACAAGGTCCTGGTTGGGATGAATGAGGATGGGAGTTCTTTCAGAATGAAACAGAGAAGTACATTGTACATTTAGATATATTCTGAAACACCTATAAACAAAAAGGCTAACCTCAGGCAGAAGTAGAAGACAAATGTCAGTAGTTGAATGAAATAAAGGGAATGTGAAGCGAGGGAAGGCAGTTGATGTCTAAATTACTGGTGGTTGGAACCTGACGAACAGAGCCAGAAGCAAATAGCCTAATCCATTTAACTCTGCACACCTCCTATTAATCATTTAGTGATGTATGTGACTGACTGATTCAGCACAGTGGTGTGATGCTGATTTATTCAGTATACCACTTGCAATTTAGTGTCATGCTGATGCTACTGTTCTCACAGGTCTGTATTCACAGCAGGAACTCATGCTGGAAGCTTGATTGAAAAGCGTATGAGAAAAATTTCAGAAAAAAATTTTGTTACACATTCTAAAGTATGCCCAGAGTATCAGCCATCCTGTACAGTACATATTGTCCCTCCTCTGTGGAAGAGGTGGCCAAAGGGTTTTTGGATTCCACACAATACTGTGGACATACAGTTAGTCTGATAGGAGGCCTACAGTTACTGGTCTTTTGTTTTTAATCACGACATAAGGGAACTTACATGCAATTACATTACTCAAATTTGTAAAATAACTTGCCCATCAGAAAATACTAAATATCCAAATTGCACAGAAAGCACAGTATATTTGGTAAATTAAATTGTTCATATTTACATTGCATAATTCTCATTTACATGGCACAAAACTACTAAACTGCTAAAAAAATTGTGAAATAATTTTTGGAAATTTATTCCTAGTGGTTAAAATCATGTTACATCATAATTCATGGGCTCAGCTTTCTGTAAATTTTTAATTCACCTTGAGAAGTGTTAGATATATATGATTTGCTTTTACTACACAATACATGGTTGTAACACAGCAATTTTAGTCAATTTCCAGAAGGGAAAAATCTGCATTGTTTACTACTAACATAGCTGTTACAAAAAAAAAAAAAACTTGTGAGCTTTGCACAGTACTGATAAATTAAAAAATGAATTAAAATAACACTCCAAGTGGATAATCATCATAACTGTTTTAACTATATGTAACTGTAACCACTATGAAAAACCATATAAAATCCTTTCTTTTAACTACACAACTGTTTGGAAAAAGTGAAACACCAAGACCACAGGTGTGATCTTCATTAATATTATTCTCCTGATTACAAATGTGACAAGACACAAGTTATTGGTTGTAAGATCTGTACATGCACTGTGACTGTAATGTCACCACATGCTGCAATCAGAGCTGCTAGACATTGTGGCAAATAATCCAGAAGCACCTATATATGCATTAGGGAATACTCTGCCTCACAGATTACAGGTGCATCAACAAAGTATCAACAGCAGGTGCAGGAGGACCTGAACGAACAAGTGCTGACCAGCCACAACCCAGACATGTCTGATGGGCGCCATGTCAGGCAAACAGGCAGGCCAGGGAAGAAATGGTACTCATTCTTCCTTAAAGTCTGCACATTCCTCACCACAAGTGGCTGGTCAATGTCTTACTGAAATGTAGTAAGTGGAAGGAGCTGTAGGAGGGGCAGTGTTGCAGGCTGTAATATCTACCTGATGCAGCTGTAGCTGTTCAGATTACCCTCAAGATGTAGGAGGTGAGATAGTGTGTTAAAGGCAATGGCGCCCCAAACCATCACACTTGGCGTTTGTCCACTATGCCGCTCAACAGTACAGTCGGCCCTATATGGACACCACGCAAATGTCGAACACGTATGTGTCCATCAAAAAAAAAAAAAAAAAAAAAAAAAAAAAAAAGAAGGTTCAAATGGCTCTGAGCACTATGCGACTTAATTTCTGAGGTCATCAGTCACCTAGAACTTAGAACTAATTAAACCTAACTAACCTAAGGACATCACACACATCCATGCCCGAGGCAGGATTCGAACCTGCGATGGTAGCGGTCACTCGGTTCCAGACTGCAGCACCTAGAACATCACGGCCACTCCAGCTGGCACGCGTCCATCACTGTAGAACAAGTTGAACCAGGACTTGTCTAAAAACACTGAATTTCAGCGCGCCAGTGGCGGTGTTCTCACACCCATTGTAGCCTGCGGGGTTCGTGGGCACTGGTCATTGGAAGTCAACACAATATCAAGTGTGCCAAGTGAAGCAGACGACATGGTGGTCATTTCGCGCTGAAGTCACATTGTGTCATCCAGTATTTTGTTGGCACTGTGTACAGCCCTCTTCTCTCCGCTAGTTCCACATGTACCTCACTGTCGAAGCAGCGTACCGTGTACAAGCTGTAGTGTCATAGAATGACAGACCTGTCTCCTGGAGCTCAATCATTCTGCCCCACTTGAACGCACTTACACACTGACATTCCATCCTGTGATGTTGGCGAGGCATATTGGCACTTTGTTACATATTTCCGCTTCATATGACAGCTCTGCACTTAGTGAGTGTTGCATAACACTGACATGTCTGGTCACACAAAAGAGAGCACTGTTGGGCCTACGTGCATGCAATGTCTCTGCCATTTAAATCACTTACTATGGTTCTGCTGTTCTACATGCCCTCTTAACGTGGCATGTTGTAGACCATTTCTCCTATATGTTTCACTTATTACAAACAGTAGTGCATTTTTAACAAGGAATTACATTATTAATTAAGTAAAGCAGTCATCAGCCTGAAGATTCGTAGTGCTCTATTATGTATGGTCCTTTGTGGGTGGTATACCGTTGCCTTCCTCCCACCTTTGAACTGACTTAGCCAGCCATTTATAGGGGGACCTACAGTTTTAACATGGATTCTGAACCCTGATGCAACTCACCTACAAGGACGAAAACAGTAGAAATACATTTATAGGAGTAAAGAGAGTCCTAGCAATGAAAATCTCACTTCCAGTTACCATGAAAATGCATGAGCTAAAAAGGAGCACCAAAGGATAACTCGCTTGTATGGAAAAATATTCTGGAACTGGCTCTGAACAGGCATAACATTCAGACCTGAATGAGACGGTAATAGCCTCCGAAATCAAAGATATCCATTGCCGACAGGTGTGAGTATTGTCAAAACATCATTTTAATAAATGAGGGCTGCAAAATACTAACACGAATTATGAACAGTAAAAAATTAAATGACTGGTAGAAACAAACATTGAGTATGTGAGTTATGTTTTCAGAGCAATGTAGAAACAACAAGGCCATAATAACTGTACAAAATATTTTAGAAGATAGATTGAAGGAAGTGAAACTCACATTTGTAGAATTTTATATTTAGAAATAGCTTTTGACAATGTTGATTAGGATTCACTCTTTGCAATCCTGTAGTTACTAGGTATAAAATGCAGGGAGCGAAATATTATCGACAACTTGTGGAGAAACGAAACTGCAATTATAAGATTGAAGGACGTGAAAGACAGACAGTAGTTAAGAAACAAGTGAGGCAGGATTTTTGTCACTGCATCATATATCATTCAGTTTGTTCATAGTGCAACAATTATAATAAATCAAGCTAATGTTTTGGAGGGGGAATTAAGATTCAGGGAGAAAACCTAAAAGTTTCAATTATGACAATAATCTTCTGCACTGGCTGTCATCATTCGGATTAAAATACACATTTACTTGATCTACTTGCCTACTGTGAGCCTACAGTTGTGGCTGTGAAGTGGGCCTATAGTTACAACTAAAGTACAGAAGTTATAAAGTTTGTTAGTACCACTTTAATTTTGTTGGAAACAGTGAAGGACTTCAAAGATCATTTGAGCTGCAATGGAATGGGTGATGTCTTTGATAGATGTTATAAGATGAACATAAAATGTTAAAAATCTGTTAACTTCTAGAATGGCAGGAAATGATTAATGGAAACCTTCTCTTTGCCCCATTGAGACTTAGAATGGTCTTTTTTAGCCATATTAAATCAGATGAGCATATGGAGTAACACTGAATTAGGCAGGCTCAATTAATGACAGCAAGCAAAGTTGTCCTGAAAAAGAGATATTTATTTACATCCATTGGAATTTAAGTGTTGAGAAGTATTATATGAAAGTATCAGTCTGGGTTGTAATATATAATAGTGAAATGTAGAGATGAGCAATAAAGACAAGAAGTGAACATAAGTTCTTGAAATGTGGTGCTACACGGAAGTACTAAAGATTATATAGGTTGTTTGGTGAGTAATGGAGAAGCGCAATTGCACTGCCAAATAACCATGTGTTGTCCTACAGTATATCTTTATAGCAAATGTTCAACATATTGAAGTGGTTACAGTACATACTGATACGTGAAGTGAGTAGCGATATTTGTGTAGCGGCGTCCAGATATATTCATGTCATGACCAGAAATCATGCACGCATGGAAACATTTTACAATTTGACGAAAATAGCACTCGTAGTGTCTTCTGCAACTATATGATGCTAGGGCCTCTGCAAAGCCATCGTGGGCTGTGCCTGTATTAAATGGTATTGCTGTGGCTAAAATGTGAATTGTGTCTTTCCAATGGACTGTATCAGATCCTTTGTCAGTGGTTCTTGTTTCTCACATTTGCATTTAATGGCAGGAAATGATTAGTGGAAATCTTCTTTACCCCCCCTTTTACGTAACACTGGAGCACCAAACTGTGATTTGGCTAAACAGCTTGCATCATTTTTGGAACATGTCGTAGGCAAATGTGACCATCACATTTGTAATTCATAAGTTTTCATACGTCCCTCAAAGGAGTTTAGTCTGCAATCATCAGACCTTTTGGTTAGCTCTTATGTTGTATCCAAATTTACAAAAGTGCAATTACAGTGCTGCATAGAATTTGTTAAGAGCAAGTTTGAGGAAAAGATTGTGACAGTCCTTGCTTCAACCTAATTCTTATTCAGTAACCTGTATTTTGAACATTTAATGGTGCCACTATAAGAAGTCCTTTGTCTTTCATTGTGGTTAACTATTTTATGGGAGACATTGAAGACAAAGCACTGTGGTATGTTGTGACAACATGTTTGTTGCGTGACACCACTACCTACGCTTCTGCAGCATTTGCATTTACCTTATTTAAATATTGGCTCAAGATGGGAGTAGAAAAAATTGACCGCTCACTATTTTTGGATATCATGGATAGAAGAAAAGCTGACGTGGAAACAGTGTCCAGTGTAAACCCACTCCTACAGAGTCACATTTGCAGGCAAAAAGCTGCATATCCCTGCACAGTGCAGTATTGCCTTATTTTCCGTGCTTCACAGGGCAAATGTCATCTCCGATCCTTGCAGCCTGCTGGATGAGCTGCAACACCTAACAATGCAGCTGTGACAGAACAGTTGTCCTAAAGAGCAGATATGTAATACTTTCCAGTCAAAGTGATTTTAATTCAGGGAAGTGAATGGGATTAAGGAGGCATCTACTAAAACAGCTTGCAGCCTTTTATTGGCGACATATCTTTAAGAACTGAAAGGACTCTCAAGAGTGACAACATTAAGTGCGTTTTTTTCTTCACCTGCAAAACTTAGGATTCCATTAAGCTGAATCAAAGATGATTTTGGCTTTAGGAAAACTTATGCATGTAAGATTCCATGCCAGACTGGGAGATTTTATTTGCTCAGACATATCTCACATGGTAAGAATGCTATATCGAATGCGATTGATATACATATCTGAACCAAACTGCCAAAAGTAGTGGACCACTGTCTAAACTGAAGCATAAAATTTTTCATCAAAAGACTGAATTTTTATTGCCAGTATCATTATTCCGGAATTGTTTTATTAAGAAAGCCATAATATCTGTACGGCAGACAATCTCATCAGCAAGGAAGTGAGATTTCAAATAAACACTGCTTGGAACTCAGTACTGGCTACCATTAAATTAAAATGGCAGAAACAAGAACCTCTGATAGAAAATCTGGTGCAGCATATTACAGAGATTTAGTTCAGTATTTAGGTGCAGCAGCACCTGGTAGGAGCGTGAGGGTCCTCTCTTTTATTTTCCATGGGTGTTGACATGTGGCTGTCTGTCTTTATTAATTGTACCTTGTTGCTGAAATATGATTATTGAAATAGCTGTAAGGGCTTGTCTACAACACTATAATGATTTAGGATTTTTATGATACCACATGTGTGACGGAGTCAAAGGCTTTGCTTGAATCTAACCATGTTGCACACTTTTTTTTCTTTTTCCTCAAGTCCATCACAAATGTTACTGAGGAGATATTCTACTACTTTTGTTGTTGGTGGCTGAGATCAAAAGCTAAACTCACAACACAGATTGGTAGTCTAACCAACATTTTGAGAAATTCAAGAAACACACCTTTATCGAAAATACAATTCAGCAAATAAGTTGGTGGATTCATGATTGCAAAGGTTCTGTCTTTAATAATATTGTTACTACACCCAAAGTAATCCTCTGTTTTTGAGTTTTTAAGTTTATTGATAGATTTGGCGGTGGTACCTAACATGATTTTGACCAAGAGAATTTTCAGGTTGCTTGTTTTTGTTGCTTAAGGAGAGACACAGCAGCTGAACCATTATTAAAATTATTTGTAGTGAATGAAAAATGGGAGCTGATACAGTTTACAAGATGTTCATTAAGAGTATTGCGATCTTCACCCATATTGATCTCACTTTTTATGATGTTCCAAGCTGCTTGACAACTGTTTTTTGAATCTGTTATATATTCATCATTTGTGGAGCTTCTTAAGGGTCATACAGTGTTAACTGGCTTCCCCACTTTCCCTACTCTTATTTTTGTGCACAAGGAAGAGTATCCCCATTTTCTTGAGCTTTGGAGTGTACAACTTTTTAGGGTGATGCCTCTCTATTGCATTTTTAATTATAGATAAAATATAGCGAAACATTCATACATATTTTTTTAAATTATGCAGTTTATTCTGTCAATCTACTACCTTATACTGCCTGTTCTGACCCACATACTCTCAAGTTTCATAATGCCTGTTCTGAGCCACATCCCATCATATTCACGCAAATCCAACTCAGTCACATCATTCTCTAGTCGATCTACATTTACATTACTACCTACATTTCAATGCATGTATCTAATCTGGTAGGTTTTACATTTATACAGTAGCAGGTTAGTGCTTTTAGACAATCAATCAAGTTATCTACACTTGGAAATTTCAATACCTTTATATGTGTTTTGTCTTGCTGCCACTTGCAGAATAGCTTTGTTATCTATTCAGTTACATTATATTTCCAAAAATCGATTATTCTTAGTGATATGTGAGATGATGGACTGATAAACCTGCAGTGCTCCAAGTGGTCTAGCAGCAAACAAAGGTAGAGTTACAAAAGTAGCTGTATGAGTTTCACCTCCGCAGTGTCTTATTCACTATGCTCTCTTAATACACACTCCTGAAAATTTATTTTTTAGATCAGCATTGTACCACTGTTTAGTGTGATAATGGATACAGCAGAGCACATTTAAAGTTCACAGGTACAGAGTAAATTGCAACTTCAGCACTCATATTATTTTACAGTTGTCTTACATACACATATATGTATAAACTACCTTATTGCCTGCTGCTTTGCTCATGAACACTGTATGGTCTGTAGAGATTTTCGTTTCTCTTTAATTGAATTTTTATGTTATTCACAACTGCAGCACCTTCTAAACTTTTTACACTAAGTAAGGAGTTGGAAACGTGGTCTTTTCTGAATGTACCTCTGGCCAAAAACTGACTATGGTAGCTCAGTTCCAAGGTTTTTATTAATCATACCTTTTGAATTCTTGCAATGATTTTTCCATAGAAACTATCATACCCTGATGCATATTTCTTAATATCCAACCAAGAAGCTATATACTGACTTTCATAAAATAGGCTTCAAAATTTTTTTATGTAACGAAATATTTTCTTAAAATTGGTCATACCATGTTTCACCTGCTTAGGGGCTGAATTTCCAAAATGTGTATTTGTTTATTTCCAACAGAGTAGCAAAATTACAAATTTATAGATTTGGATTAAAATGCTTTCACAATGAGATAGTTTCATAAAACATTTCAACATTAGGGGTTGAATTTCCAAAACCACTGAAACAAGTATTCGTTTATTTTTAACTGAGAATTCAAATACCAATTTTCATATATGTTGTTTTCATAGTAGTTCTTTAATAATGATTTATTCCCAAAGTAACATTTTACCCACTACTTCATTCCTATAGAAGTTAAATTTCAAAAAAATCTGAAACACGTATTTCTGTATTTCTCACCAAGGAACCAAATATCAGTTTCCATAGGCCTGTCTTCAAAATTGCCTTATTAGTGTTATATTTTGAAAAAATATTTCATCCCCTTTATCACCCACCTAGGGATTGAACTTCATTTCGCTTCTTTAACAATACCTACGGTGTAAGATCAACACACACCACAAATTGTGGTTTGGGCTCGGTGATGCTGAGACAGTCAACAAGTAAATGAGTAAGTCTGTCAGGACATTGCCTTTTATGTACAGCTGTAACAACTGAAAACACAAGTGAATAAAAAACTTTGTTACTAATGTAATTTACTAGTTACCAGCATCAAATTTCAGCTTCTGCTCCAACACTTAACTGTTCATTAAACACAAGAAAAATTCCATGTGTTTTTTGACTGGCACAATCTATATAGCATGTTATAGGATTTTGCCTCATTACTACAATTCTTTCTAGTTGTTTTGGACTAGGCTCAATGTATTCCTTGACATTGTATAAACATGTTGCATTCATGTACTCTCTTAGTTTCATTTTGAAGATTGGTAGAGCTTTTACATTTTTTAACTGTGGTAATTTGTTGTATAATAAGCACCTACCTTTGGCAGGATTCTTATCAGCCACTTGTAGTCTGCTGCTGTTAATGTAATAATCATCTTTGATTGTTGGTCTGTAATTTTGCAGTTCTGTGTTTAGCAATGACACATAAATTTAATTGGATATACACGAGTGTCACATACAGTGGACTGTTAATATTTGAAATTCCTTGAACAAGTTTTGAGAGGACAGTCTTCCAATACACCTGATTGCTTTTGTTGCAGCTTCAGCAATCTGTTGATATGCAATTTTTTATTTATTTATTCATCCGTGGAACAATAAATATTGTATGGATATTGTCAGATTACAACACATGAACACACATACATTTACAATTAAACAGGTTTCTCATATTTTGTGTAGTTTTTATAACTAGTCATACACATATTTATAATTACATAATATTTTGGTGATAATGTCATATGTTGCTAATAATCTACATCTATGTTAAATATTCTTTTACAGTATAACAACTTTTACTTACTAAAAAGGTTTTAAGCTTTTGTCTGAAAGTGAGGGGCTCATTTATTTCTTTAATTTCTTGTCGTAATTTGTTATAAAGTTTTATCCCATTATAAAATATACTTTTTTGCGTCTTTGCCTTGTTCTTTCTATCTAGATGGAGGTGGTGACAAGCTCTTGTTTCATGGTCATGTATTAGACTGTTTGTGTTGTACATGTTGAGATTTTTCTTAATGAACATTATGTTCTGAAAGATATACTCACAAGAAACAGTTAGAATTCCTAGCTTTCTAAATAATTCTAGACAGTGGGCCCTGTTGTTGCTATTTGTTATTATCCTTATGGCTCTTTTTTGTACTTTGAACACAGTTTGTATGTTACTGGCACTTGTTCCCCAAAACATGATCCCATAGCTGAGGACTGAGTGTAGATATCCGTAATATGTTATTTTAAAACAGGTATTATTGCATACCGGTGCAAGGATTCTAAGAGCATAGCATGCTGTGGATAATTTCTTTGCCAAAATGTTGACATGGTTTGTCCATTTCAGTTGTCTGTCTACATTCATCCCTAAGAATTTGGTACTTGTTACACATTCTAATTCATTATTATTAACTTTTATTCTAGTGGCATTGTGTTTTTTGTTCAATTGGAAGTTAATATAGTTCGTTTTCTTTACATTTAGGGTTACTTTATTTTTTAATGACCAGTTTTGGACATCATTGAGAGCCTCGTTTGCTCTTTCTGACAGTTGTGTTGGATTTTCACCTGTTATTACTATGTTGCTGTCATCAGCAAAAAGTATTTTTTTGCCATGTCTGATACTTTGTGGGAAGTCGTTAATGTATATAAGAAAGAATATTGGGCCTAATACACTTCCCTGTGGGACGCCTATATTCACATTTTCTGGGTCAGACAGGTGTTTTATAAGGGAATTGTAGTAGTAGTAGAAGTAGAAGGGTTGGTGGGCGCACGACAGCAAGGTCTTCAGCGCCTGTTCAGTATCATAGTGAGACGGGTGTCAAGAAAAAAAAACTCAGAACATTTACATAAAACGGAACATAAAACACGGGGAACAATCATTGAAATATAAGTGCACACCCACACCAAAGCGTGGGATGAAGCAGGGTGTCAGCAGTAAGACATGGACAACACAGGAGCAAAATGGTAGAGGGAGCTAAAACAATGGAGCAGATGGAAGTGGCTGGCTGACTGCAAGGAAAAAAGGGAGGAGTCAGCCACTCTGCAATACACTAAAACCTCCAGTCTAAAAGTTTAGGCCAGAGTCCAGACACATCACAAAACTTAAAAACCCTAGACACACGTGTCTCATCGTTAGCTAAAACACAAGGCACATCCCCATAAACTTGTGCTTCTGCCCTTGCATCATGGTATAAAATGCAGTCTGTTAAAATGTGCCGGACAGAGATTGGCACACCACAAGCATCACAAAACGGAGGATCCTCCCGCCGTAATAAATAGCTATGCATCAGAGGACAGTGCCCGATCCAAAGACGTGTGAGGGCCACCTCTTCCCGCCTGAGCAGCCGGCAGGAGGAAGGCCACGGCCGAGTGGTTGACCTTACCGACCGCAGTTTATTGGCCGTCACCGCCAGCCATTCGTCCTCCCACATCTCCATGCACTTCCTGTGGAGTGCAGCGATGACTGACTGCAAGGGGATAGGACACTGGACCACATCCTGCTCTCTGCAGGCCTCCTTGGCAGCCCGATTGGCCTGTTCATTGCCCCATATGCCGACATGACCAGGCACCCAGCAGAAGGATACCTCTTTACCCCACCGTTGGAGCAAGTACAGTTGGTCGTGTATCAGCTGGACCATCTCCTCAGTCGGGTATAGGTTCTGCAGTGATTGTAAGGCACTAAGAGAATCGGAGCAGATAAGAAATCGATCGCTCCGAACATGATGCATCTGCTCCAGTGCCTTCAGGATCGCGTGGAGCTCCGCTGCGAAAACGGTATATTCAGCAGGGAGGCGAATCCGGGTAACATGATCAGGGAACACCACAGAACAGCCAAGGAAATTCTCCTGTTTGGAGTCATCAGTATAAACGACAGTGAACCCGTGATGCACATCTAAAATGTTAAAAAACAGAGATTGGAACGTAAAATCTGGTGTGCCATCTTTCTTAAAATTAGTCAAATCTAAAATAAGTTTGGGTCTCCAGAGGAGCCAAGGTGGAGATCTGCTCCAACCGCGACGTAAAACACGAAGACCAGCCATAGACATCGCACCGAGGCAATCCTGTGCGCGAATCCCATAGGGCTGCGTCGCACGTTGCCGGTTATGAAACAATCGTGCCAGAGGAATTGTTTGAAACTTGTGATATCTCAACTCGTTGAACTCTGTTTTCCAAGTATGATTTGAACCACTTCTTTGTCACACCTCTTATTCCTATTTGCCCTAATTTATGAAGTAAGATTTTGTGGTCAACTGTATCAAAGGCCTTGGACAAGTCTAAAAAGCTACCACATACATTTTCACCTTTGTCCAGTGCTTCTAAAATTACTTTAGTGAACAGTGCTATAACATATTGTGTGCCTTTTCCGGGCCTAAAACCAAATTGGTCATTGGAAGGAAGATTATACTTATTCAGGTAATTTAGCAGTCTCTTTTTGACTAGTATTTCTATTATTTTAGAAACGATAGACAGTATAGAGTAGTTCTCTACATTTTCCACATCTCCGTGTTTAAGGATAGGTATAACTTTTGCTTGTTTTAGGTACTCCGGAAAGTATCCAGATTCGAAAGATTCATTAATTATCTCTGTTAATGGGCCCTTTATGGAGTCTATACAATCTTTAATTACGCAGACTGGGATTTCATCAAGTCCTACTGAAGTTTTATTTTTTAGTTGGTGTACTACTAGTGCCACTTCCCTTTCTGTAGTTGGCAAGAGCACCATTGAGTTTGTTGGTTGGTTCTGAGTAGGTAAATCATACGTATCTGGGAATTTCTGCTGTAATTTTTTTGCAATACTACTGAAATATGAGTTTACAAAATCAGCTAATTTTTTAGGGTTACCTACTGGTACATCTTTGTTTTTAATATGTGAATTGAGGTCCTTTTTAGCAGAGTTAGATGTTTCCTGTTTGACGATGTTCCAGGCTGCTTTGCTCTTGTTTTCAGCTTCAAGTAATATTTTGTTGTTTGAAAGTTTTTTTGCGGCTAGCAACACCTTTCTGTAAATTTTCCTGTACTTTTTGTAGGATTGCAGATCTTCTGGGTTAGATTGATTATTTTTTATGGAGTTGAGATATCTAAGAGTTTCTGAGGATTTTTTGATACCTGTAGTCACCCACTGCTTTCTCTTTGTAGTTTTAATTTGATAAAGGGTTTTGGGAAACATCTCTTCAAATCTGAGTTTAAAAATTGACATGAACTTGATAAATTTCTGATTTGAGTTGGTTTCTGCATAGACTTCCCTCCAATCTTCATATTCTAGCTGGGATTTAAACTGATACAGGGCTGATTTGGAAAACATTCTTTTGTATGTACGAAGTTTAGGAGGAGTTTCTACATGAATGTTAGTTTTTAAGATCTGGCAGAGGTGGTCTGCTAGGCCCAGGTTTTGGACAACCATATGACATTTTTTACTATCAATATCTGTAGCTACATGATCTATAGATGAGGAGGATTCTTTCGTTATTCTAGTTGGACAATTAACAAAGGAGGATATTCCATAACAGCTTAGAATATTCACATATATGTTGCTAGCCTTATCAGGCTTCATCATATTAATGTTTAAGTCACCACAGATAATTACATTTGCTTTTGGTCCAGAAACCTTGTCTAAGCTTTGATTCAGTTTTGAGAAGAATATATCAAAGTCTCCACTGGGAGAGCGGTACACACAAAAAATGACTAATTTTTTTGCTATGCCAGGTCCTATTATTTCAACAGCGGAAAGTTCGAAATGTCTGTCCTCACCTAGATCTAAAAGATCATATCTTACTTTAAATGACATACCTTTTTTACATAGATACATGAACCTCCACCATTCATTGAGATTCTGCTATAGTAACATGCAAGGTCAAATGAGGCTAATGCAATGTGTTCACTTTGCTTCCCGCTCCACTCTCATGTGTTACTATATGATACAATAAATGTGGATGAGTTCTGCAATAGTACAGCTTTGATAGTGCAGCTATATCAACTGTGTGTGACATTTTCTTCATTTAAAATACACTGTTGCTCACTTTTGAGCAGGTCTTTTGCATATGATTTTCCCAAGCCATAAATGCATCCATTGTCAGTTAGTATCAACTTATGCGATGTCCTATGTTTAGTGCCTTTACATTTCTTCTTCTCTTTGCAAGTATTTCCAAGTAGATTGTTTCCTTTTTATGTACAAGTAGATTGCTTTCACTTAAAATTTTTGTTTGCCCTTTCAGTGTCTGTGATAGCTATTATTTCTAAAAGATTTAACAAACTATAACTTACAGTGAGCTTCTTTCATGGTTTCTGTCAAATAATTCACATAAATTGGAGATATTTAAGTGCTGTTTGTACCTTTCTACTTTAAAACTTGGGTAAAAAGTTCTCACCAAATTGTTCACTTTGTATCTTAAGTTTACACATTGCCCTCTACTTCCACAAATGATTTTGTTAGACCAGCTGCATTCCACCTGATCCCTTATCTATACATTTTATCTAAGCAAATAGTATGGAAAAACAGTCTAATTCTCTTGAGATATCCAGGAATAAACTGCCAACTTTCTCCTATTCCTCTGATTCTGTGTACCATCGAAATTGTTACTGCTGATTTTCTGGACTTTGTTTACCTAAATCAGTGCTGTGCTTCCTCCAGAATATTTTATTTTTCTATGAGCTTTAACTCTGTTTTGAATAGATGCTTCTATAATTTTTGATAAGGTGGATATAACCATTATAGATCTATAGTTTCCACGATCCCCTTGTAAACACATCTACAAAAAAGGTGCTACACTAACTGAATTCAGACATGTTGGGAACAGATGCTTCTCAGTTACCAAGCTTGTTAGGAGTATCAGGGGTTTTGCTGGGTACTGTGAGCAGTGTTTTAATTACTTTTGCAGATATGTCATCTATGTCCTCTGCATGTACGTTTCTCAGTGATGTGATTTTGCAAGGTGTGGGAAAAGACAGTTAACCAAAAATGCATTACAGTGAGTAATTTATCTAACTGAAATTGTTATCTAAACATTTAACACATTGAAACTTCCTGGCAGATTAAAACTGTGTGCTGGACTGAGACTCGAACTCAGGACCTTTGCCTTTCGCAGGTAAGTGCTCTACCAACTGAGCTACCCAAGTATGACTTATGCCCCATCCTCACAGCTTTACCTCTGCCAGTACCTCGTCTCCTACCTTCCAAAGTTTACAGAAGCTCTCCTGTGAACCATGCAGAGCTAGCACTCCTGAAAGAAAGGATACTGCAGAGACAGGTCCTGAGTTTGAGTCTCAGTCCAGCACACAGTTTTAATCTGTCATTTAACACATTGTTTACACATTAGTTTATGTATCTTGTCACATAGTTCACCATTGTTACCAAAAATGTATTCAGATTATTGTTAAACTGTTGGAACATGGTAGATTTATGTTGATAATATTGGCTGTGTCGATAGGGATCTCAACAGTGATTATTATTTTTTTACTATACAATAGTTATTGAGTTACTTCTGTGGTATGAACGTGGTCACTGGGCCAAGACTGATATATTGTATTTACTTTTTTCTAAATAAACATTCCTGACATGGTAGCAGTCCGACATCATAAATTAAAAAAAAAAAAAAAAAGAAGAAGAAGACTGTCATTCAGAAAAGTACTGACCAGTTGCAAACAAAAAATAAGATTGTCATTCAAAAAGTGTGGTTGGTGAAATTGGACATGGATGAAATTAAGGTACTGTTGTTTGATTAAGAAGGCTATGGGAACTGGAAATGGGAAATAGAAATGTAACTGAAAATGAAGGAATGCCATATAGTGGCTTCAGGAGCAAAAATGAGTGTATACAGAGCACATACTTGAGATGAAGAAAATATGACTATAATGAACCATACACAAGGAGCACAGTCTTGAACAAGCAGCTAGAATTCCTGAGTCATAAGAGAAGAAAATTTGAGATAAAGAAACATTTTGTGCAGGAGCTAGTTGGAAAAAAGACATTAAAAGGCTATAGTGAGATGACAACATTCTTCAGTATTTTTGAAAAAACAGTGAATGAATTAAAATTAGCGGATGTGAAAGTGATGGAAAAGGAGAAGATAAATCACACACTGAGAATCTAGACTGAATCTTTAAAGTATATTCAGAATTTGAATGAAGTTTTGAAAGAAGAATATCAGGCAATCAAATATGTTAAAACTATACTTAGATGATGAAGTTGAAAGTCTAGGATGGAAATAAACGTGTAAAATCCAATGGATTTTATGCTGAAAACAAGACTGGTATGAGCTACTAGGAACAGTTGTGTTATGGATGTGGCAAACCAGGACATTTCAAGGGGGACTGTAATCAGTAAGGAACAAGCAGCGATTCATGGACACATGGCAGACATCATTGAAGAGGTGGGCACAACAATTGGCAAAATAGGCAGAGTGATAACTGCAGCAGGGACAGAATCTGGTCACAAATCCACAGTAAACACTATGGTTCAGGAGGCAGTCATCACCCAGGATGGAGACGATGTCAACAGAATGAAACTGGAATAAGCAGTTTTGTAACAGAGGCAGAACATTCAGTGGTGTGTAATGATGTTGAGTCAGGTAACAACATACAGACTGATTGGTTATTGGATAATGGTTGCACAGATCATGCTGTTAATAATGAAAGTTATTTTTCTGAGTGCATAACTTTAAAAGAACCTGTGAATGTACAAATTGTGGATGGTAAGGTTTTGCAAGTTACAAAAGAACAAATTTAAATACCATTTTAGTTTATGATGACATGATTCCAACTGACATGAAAAATATACTTTATGTCACAGGCATGGACAGAAATTTGATCACCTATGCTAAAATAACAGAAAAACATACAATTTTATCAGTAGGCAATATCTCAAAGGTTTTTGATAAAGACAATAACCTACATGTGACTGCTTTGAAAGTAGATATGATGTGTCAAATTACAAGTAAAATTTACAAACAAGAGATTAATACAAATAGTGTTGGTTGTAAGGGTAGCATGTTAGTAAAGGAGAAATGGTATTGTACTCTTCAATGTGTAGATTTTAACTATTTGAATACATTGTGTAAACATAAGTTAGCTGATGGGTTGCCAACAGATTTAGAATCAGGATTTACGAAATCTAAAATTTGTATTGAAAACAAAATGTGCAATTTATGTTTTCAAAACAATGCCACAAAGCAAAAGAAACATTAATGGTTACTCATACTGATTTGAATAGGCCTCACTGATCTCATGGTTTGCTTGGTGAAAGATTTTTCTCATTTTTATTGATTATGGTAAAGCAGCTATAGTCTACACTCTCAAACTTAAATATCAAGTTTGTGATTGTTTTGTGGAATACGTTAATGAAACTGCAAATTTACCTAGGGAAAAATATTAATAAATTGAGATTTAACAGTGGGAACAAATATAAAAATTCTGGTCTGTAACAGTTTATAAGAGAGAAAGGAATCATTTTAAATGCATGTCCTCTTTATATACACGAATTAAATAGTGCAACTGAAAGCTAAAAATGTCAGTTTTAGATAGTAAATGCATTTGCAGTAAACATTGCACTTAGATGATACAGCAGCTAATGCACCTACATAGTAAGTAGTAGATTTCACATTCAAGTCTCAGTCTGGCTTACATTTTCATTCATTGTCACAGTTTTCACATAAAGTCCCAGTGCAGCTGATATCATTAGTTGCTTCTCTTCCCTTCCTCTTCTCCTTTCTCCACCATCAACTTGAATAGTGTTGAAGCAGGGTCTTTGTATATTTTCCACAACAGCTGGGAAAGACAATTTGGAATCACAAAGCAGACTAAGGAATTTTAATAGGGTATAGCAACGTAGGAAGCAGTATTGATTTACAAGAAGATTATCATTTCGAGACATGTTGATGTTGCAGAAGATGATGTCAGAGATATTGATGTTAAGGACTCTGAATAAGGTTGTGAATATTTTAGTGGTTCTGAGTAAAAGGCATAAAAAAAGAATTAGTAAATGAGCAAATGGAAGCAAGAGGTATCAAAATGAGTCCAAGCAATCATAAACAAGAACAGGAACAAAGGTTGAGCAGCTCAACTAGAGAACATAGGATGCCTGATTGATTTAATGATTGTGTCATGAGTACCTTTTGTAAACTTCTGTAGTGCTGATAGCCCAGAGAATTTTGAGGAGGTAATAAATAGTAATGAGTCAGAAATTTGTAAGTGAGCACTGGGTAAGGAAATCGGATGTTTAAATAAGAATAAAATCTGAAAACGAGTAACTAAACCAGTGAACATACACTGAAGTGACGACAGTCATGGGATACTTCACAATATCGTGTCAGGCCTACTTTTGCCTGGTGTAGTGCAGCAACCTGATGTGACATGAGCTCACCAAATTGTTGGAAGTCTTCTGCAGAAATATTTAGCCAAGCTGCGTCTATAGATATCCATAATTGTGAAGGTAATGCCAGTGCAGGATTATGTGCATGAATTGAGTTCTCAATTATCCATTATAGTTCGATGGGATTCATGTTTGGTGATCTGCGTAGCAAATCATTTGCTCAAATTGCCCAGAATGTTCTTCAAATCAGTGATGAAAAAGTGTGGCCTTGTTGCCTGGTGTATTGTCATCCATAAAAATTCCATTGTTGTTTCAGAATATAAAGCCCAAAAAAGGCTGCAAATGGTCTCCAAGCAGCTGAACATAACCAGAAGGACCAGAGGACCCAGTCCATTCCATGTAAACACAGAACATACCATTATGGAGCCACCACCAGCTTACACAGTGCCTTGCTGACAACTTGAGTCCATGGCTTCATGGAGTCTACACCACACTTGAAACCTACCATCAGCTCTTACCAACTGAAATCAGTACTCTTATGAGCAGGGCATGGTTTTCCAGTTATCTATGGTTCAACCAATATGGTCATGAACCCAGAAGAGGTGCTGCAAGTGATGTCATGCTGTTAGTTAGCAAAGACACTCACATCAGTCTTCTGCTGTCATAGCCCATTAGCACCAAATTTCACTGCACTGTCCTGACAAACACACTTGTCATGTGTCCCACATTGATTTCTGTGGTTATTTAATGTGGTGTTGCTTCTCTGTTAATCTTAAATCTCTACACAAACGCTGCTGCTTTTGGCTATTAAGTGAACGTTGTCAGTAACTACACTGTCCACGGTGAGAGGTATTGATACTCTCGGCACACTCTTGACACTGCAGATCTTAGAAAATGAATTCCTTAATGATTTCCCAAATGCAAGTCTCATGCATCTAGCTCTAACTATCATTCTGCATTCAGAGTCTCTTAATTCCCATTGTGCCATCATAATCAGTCAGAAATCTGTTTGTATTGAGTACAAATGACAGCTCCATCAAAGCCCTGCTATTTTGTATCTTGTGTATGTGATACTACCACCGTCTGTAGATGTACATGTAATTAACACTGACTTTTGTCAGCTCAGTGTAAATGTTCTTGTTGTAAAGTGGCTCTGTAGCCACTTAGATGCAGAATGTCATAATGAAATTGTGACATTCCAATCTAACCTAAACCTCAGGCTTCACTACAGGAAGACCACCAGCACATCAAGTTTTCCTTCCATTTTCGTTGTTGGTTGGTTGTTTTTGGGGAGGAGACCAGACAGTTAGGTCAACGGTCTCATCGGATTAGGGAAGGAAGGGGAAGAAAGTCAGCTGTGCCCTTTCAAAGGAACCATCACGGCATTTGCCTGGAGCGGTTTAGGGAAATCACGGAAAACCTAAATCGGGATGGCTGGACGCAGGATTGAACAGTCATCCTCCTGAATGCGAGTCCAGTGTGCTAGTCGATATTGCAAATTAGAAACAAATCAATTTAGATATTCCATGTAAAAGATATCATTAAAATCAGTGATTTTCATTGTATGCTGTAAACTATCAACCAAGTAGGCTCAGAGTGATGAAAACAAATATCTAAAAGCAGCACACATCAGAAAGGTCTGGCATACTATAAGTGCACCTTAGGAGAAGCATATGATTAGGTTCCAATTTCATGTTTATAATACCTAAATTAAATCAGGTGATGCTGAGGGAATTAGATTAGGAAATGAGACAGATAAATTAGTAGATGTGTTTTGCTATTTGGGAAGCAAAATAACTGATGATGGTCAAAGCAGAGAGGATATAAAATGTAGACTGGCAATGGCACAGAAAGCCTTTTTGAAGAAGAGAAATTTGTTAACATCGAGTATAGATTTAAGTATCAGGAAGTCTTTTCTGAAATTATTTGTATGGAGTGTAGCCATGTATGGAAGTGAAACACGCACGATAATTAGTTTTCGACAAGAAGAGAATAGAAGCTTTTGAAATGTGGTGCTACAGAAGAATGATGAACATTAGATGGTAGATCATGTAAGTAATGAGGAGATACTGAATAGAATTGGGGAGTAGAGGAATCTGAGGCACAACTTGACTAGAAGAAGGGATCAGTTCGTAGGACATGTTCTGAGGCATCAAGGGACCACCAATTTAGTATTGGAGGGCAGTGTGGACTGTAAAAATCGTAGAGGGAGACCAAGAGATGAATACACTAAGCAGATTCAGAAGGATGTAGATTGCAGTTGGTACTGGGAGATGAAGAAGCTTGCACAGGATAGAGTAGCATTAAACCAGTCTCTGGACTGAAGATCACAACAACAACAACAAAAAGTAGATTTTGGTTTCCTTATCATCCTGCTATATCTTTTCTTCTTATGTCTGATAGATTCATGATCTTTTTGTCTATCACATTTCTGATGTCATTCATACAGATCTTTTAAATCTTCTCTAGCATTCATGATTTCCTTGGTAATTAATGTCATACTATTTCTTACATTTATCTTTCTGCAAATCTTTGGACAAACAATGTTTATGTGATGACTTGAGCTCCAAATGACTTTCTTACAGCTTCCTTCCATCTGAAAATATGACCACATGGAGTATGAAGCAAAATTAGTGACTGAACTGAGGAATTTTTGTAGGGATGGCATAGCTAGTTATCTGAGATGGACCGTCACTGGCAAATGTGGAAGCAACTTCAGGTGTACCACAGGAAAGTGTATTGGGTCCCTTGTGTTCAAGTTGTGTATTAATGACCTTGTGGACAATATTAATAGTAACCTCAGGTTTTTCATAAACAATGCAGTTTTCTGTAATGAAGTAGAGTATAAAAGAAGCAGCACAAATATTCAGTCAGAGCTTGAAAAAGTTACAAAGTGATGCAAAAATTGGCAGCTAGCTTTAAACGTTCAACAGTGTAAATTTTGCACTCCATAAAATGAGAAAAATGTCGTTTCCCATGATGTAACATCAATGAGTTACAGATGACATTAGTGAATTCATACAAATGCATCAGTTTATCACTTTGGCGGGATATGAAATGGAATGATCATTGGGCACAGCCATGGGTAAATTGCATACCAAACTTTGGTTTATTGTAGAATACTAGGGAAATGCAATCAGTTTGCAAAGGAGAGTGTTTACAAATCACTTTCACAACCCATCCTAGAACAATTTCAAGTGTGTGGGACCCATACCAAACAGGACCAACAGGGGACATGCAGAAAGGAATCATAAAAGGCCACAATATTGTTGAGTCCATGGAAGAGTGTCACAAAGATTTTAAGAGTTCTGAATTGCAGAATTTTGAAGTTAGACATAAACTGTCTTGAGAAAGCCTACTACAAAGTTTCAAGATGTTGTAATTACTTGTAAGTACATGACATGTAGAGTAAACACACATTGTGAGTCCCCAACTTTTCCCAGCGAATCGAATGTTGAAATAACTTACGGGTTTGCTGCCGGGTGACATCGTCAGGCACCACCGATATTTCTACAGGAGCACACCCTGCCATTCACAAGGCACAAATGCAAGGAAGAAAAAATGTGCAAGCAATAGAGGAGAAACATGGAAGATACACACACAGAACAAGTGTCAACACAACCAAAGATAACCACGTTATCTCAGACCCTGAAAGTTTGGCAGCTGAGCTAGCACATCTCGAAGTCACCTTTCGTCAGATTGGTTATAGTGAGAAGCAGATCAAACGTGTGTTGCACCATCAGCCTTCTGTGCAGCAGGTGAGTGAGGATATCAACGAAGTGGCACCTAAGTCTATGGCCTTTTTGCCTTACGCAGGAAGCATTTCCAACAGGATTGGCCATATTTGAGAGAAATATGATGTGAAATGTATTTTTCAACCACCTTCCAAGATTAAGGCCCTGTTGGTGTCCGTAAAAGATGATCTCGGTTTGTGTAAGGCTGGGGTCTATCGTATTCCTTGCAGTTGTGGCATGTCATATATTGTTCAGACAATCAGGACTGTGGAAGACCTGTGTATTGAACATAAGCGTCACACACGCTTACAACAGCTGATCAAATCCGCTATTGCAGAACATTGCCTTGACACCAGTCATCCTATGGAATACAACAACACAGAGATTCTGGCTTGCATGTCAAACTATTGGGTAGTGTTATTAAGGAAGCTGTTGAAATCAGACTATCAAGCAACCTTATTAACAGAGATGGTGGATTTTGTTTAAATGCTGCTTGGAATCTGGCTCTGTCTCTTCTCAAAAAACAGAGGGACAAAATTAGTGCTACCTCACCTGTTGATTAATAGTAACCATCGATATTTCTGATGTTGGTTACCTTTGGTTGTGTTGACACTTGTTCTGTGTGTGGTATCTTCCTTTTTTCTCCTCTATGAACCGAGGTATTAAATTTGCTTGCAAATTTTTTCTTCCTTGTATTTGTGCCTTGAGAATGGCAGGGTGTGCTCCTGTCCAAATATCGGCAGTGTCTGACGATGTCACCCGGCAGCAAACCCGTAAGTTATTTGAATAAACACACGTTGTTACATGGAAGCATTAATAATCTGAACATTGTATTTAAGCAACATTCAGCATGGAGTTAAGCTGCCCATGCTCGATAGGACTGATGTGGTTGCCTTCTGCATCAGAAAAACTCAACCGAAGATAGAATAACGTGGGTGCACTTTTAGTAGTAGTAGTTTGAAAGAAGTTCACACATTTTGTCAAATGTTTAAGAAGACAGATCCTGCAAAGAGGTGAGCTGACATAGTAACTGATACATTCTGGGAGATATCCCTGAAAGGAACAAAACATGACATAAAATAGTGTCAGTAATCCCAAAAGCTTGGAATTGTTATCACAGACATTTCTTGTATGTGACCCTTTTCTCAGTGTACTAATCATATGTAGAAAGGGAGACAGGTTAATCATGGGGGCTGTGAAGGGAGAAACAACAGGTGACATACACTGAGGAGCATGCCAACTATATAAAACAGAAGCCAATAACTGGAGGACCTCAGTTTTATTGTCCAGTACCTGTGATCTGAGCTGCAATGCAATGGTGAATGATTCTTGCTGTTTGACTGACCAATGTAAAATGTCCTGTGTAACACCATCAGCCATCATGAGATTGAATGAAGGATGAACCAAAGTAGAAATGTGTGTAGAAATCTGGGTCACACTTACTGCCAATGGTGTTGTAATTAGGTACAAGTACAACATGACCAGTAGACTGAAGACATTATATTCCACAGAATCAATGATGACTTGAACACAGTGTTTAAGTAACATTCAGCAGGAACCAATTACATGCACAAAGAGCTGTAGCAATACACATTGAGAACTGAGGCTTAGCATAGTGCAGCTAGCCTTAAATACACTGGGCCTATGGCAGGATCTGACACAATGACGCCCCCCCCCCCCTCTCTCTCTCTCTCTCTCTGTCTCCCTCTCTCTCTCTCTCTCTCTCTCTCTCTCTCTCTCTCTCTCTCTCTCTCTCTCTCTCTCTCACACACACACACACACACACACACAAGCATTAGAAAAAGTCTGGGATGTCTTCTGTGGATACATAGCACTGCCACACACATAGCCTTCCAGAAATACACTGTACAAGGAGCATGTTTAAATGATGATTCCAGGAATATACTACAATCCCCTACATATCACTCTGATAGGGATTATGAGCACGAGATTATCTTTGTTACAGTTTGCTCAGAGGCATTTAAGCAGTCACACTTCTCACTTTGTGTATGTGAATAGAATGAGAAAACCCATTAATAAGTGGTAGGATGAGAAATACCCTCTGTGGTGTAGTTAGAATAGATTTAGATGTAGATGTACCTCATTGTTATATACAGCCTCCCAGTCTTCTGAGTGATATTTCCAATATGTTGAGAGTTTCAGTATTTGCACTAGAACTCTATTTCCAGTTCCAGTTTTATTATTTTGTAGTTCAATTATCTTACCATGGAGATCTGGAATAAGTATGTTAATTATGTGTACCATTAATTTGTTTAAAGTTACATTTGTAAAATCATTATCTATTAACAAGTCTGATGATTCAGTGCTCTTTGTTGGATATTAACTTGCAGCTTCATGTTATGTGTATTAACAATTTCACCAAACTATTTTCTGCAGCTACTCAATTTCGCTGTATTTATATTTAGGTCACCAACTGCTGTTACATAAAGGAAGTTCAGTAAGATCTTTGTAAAATAGTATTTCAAATTCTGCTAGGAAATCTTTTATCGTAGCAGTCAAAGAGTGGTATATCTCTAATCGCTAACACCAGACATTTGACCACCTACAAATTTATTCGAAGTACTGATGCTTCAAAACGAATTTTTCTGCAGTTTGTAAATGGCCACTGAACACACTCACTCTTACTGCTATCCACATACAATCTAGCTCATCACTTTTATGTTGAAATGTGGAAAAAAATGACACTATTATAAGGCTCTAAACTGTACATCTGTATTTCATTTTCACCCAGTCCATGTTCTGTTATTATAAAGATATTTGGTTCATCAGTAGTAAGTAATGCTTCTGTTGTCTGTCTTTCCCTTCTTTTTTAAAATCACCTTTACTATTTAAATCTCTTCTAGTCTGTCCATAAGCTGTGGAGTCCCTATCACACAGTAAGTTGCTGTCAGTCCATTAAGCCAATTAGACACTGCGTTTTTCATCTTGGTATCACATCCTAGATGTTTCCCACTCAGAAAAGCTTTGAGCTTTATTCAAAAGTGAGTCTTGCACAATTTTGTTCTTCTCTTGATTCTTCAAACTGTCTGTGACAAACATTGAATGTCCAGTTCCATAATGCACATTTGTTCATTCTTTGTCGATTGCTTCACAATTATTTATTTATTTATTTTTTTAATTTTTTTCCTTCATTACTCTACCATCATACATTTCCTTTCACTGGCTGAAAATTTCTGCTGGTTTCAATTTCCAAGTGCTCAAAAATCATGTAACATTTATTGCTTCACAAGGGGCAGGACTCTGAATTACACAGTTCAAATTTGAACCACCAAGGAAGGCAAAATAACAACTTGTTTGGCTGGCAGTGATAAGCAATCCAGTCAGTGACTTGATCAGGGGCTGATATCAGTCAATACAATGGTAGTGAACAGTACATAACTACGGTACTTACTGGATCACTCTCATTTCCAGAAATCAAAATTAGTTTCAATTTCTTTTCTGTGTTATATTTTAATTTCTTTTATATTGCAGACATCATAATTATAGATTTTCATTTCTTCAGCTTACATAGTTCTTAGTGACTTTCCATCTTCTTAAACTGCAGCTGCTGCTTTGGACAATAAGAATAGCTGCTTCAATTTTCTTTAATTCGGTATGCTAGACTTCCAGTGATTTTTACTTCATGAGAAAAGTGGTATGGGATGCACTCAGCCTAGTGAGGTCAATTAGTAGTGGTTTCAAGGTCATTCAAGATTCATAGGAAGAATATTAGATAAATGTAACTCAACCACGCAGGAAGTGGATTGTAAGGCACTTCCTTGACCAATTATTGAGAATTATTCATCAGCCTGAGACCTTTAGGAGATAGGGCTGATAGAGACAGAGAGAGAGAGAGAGAAAGAGAGAGAGAGAGAGAGAGAGAGAGAGAGAGAGAGAGAGAGAGAGAGAGGGAGAGGGAGAGGGAGAGAGACAGAGAGAGAGGGAGGGAGAGAAAGAGAGAGAGAGAGAGAGAGAGATAGAGAGGAAGAGAGAGAGAGAGAAAAGGGGGGGGGAGAGTGACAGAGGGAGAGGGAGGGAGGGGGCAGAGAGACAGAGAGAGAAGGAGAGATGGGGGGAGAGAGAGAGAGAGAGAGATGGGGGAGGGAGAGAGACAGAAAGAGAGGGTGGGAGGGGGGGAGAGAGAGAGAGGGAGAGGGAGGGGAGAGAGACAAGAGAGAGGGAGGGAGGGGGGGAGAGAGAGAGAGAGACAGAGAGGAGAGAGACAGAGGGAGAGGGAGAGGGAGAGAGACAGAGAGGGAGGGAGGGAGAGAGAGAGAGGGAGGGAGGGGAGAGAGAGATGGAGGGAGGGAGGGAGGGAGAGAGAGGGAGAGGGGGAGGGGGAAAGACAGAGAGAGAGGAAGGGAGGGGGGAGAGGGAGAGAGAAAGACAGAGAGGAGGAGACAGAGAGAGAGGGAGAGGGTGAGGGAGAGAGAGAGAGAGATAGAGAGAGAGAGAGACAGAGACAGAGAGCGTGGGAGGGAGGGGGGAGAGAGGGAGAGAGGGAGAGACAGAGAGAGAGTGAGAGGAGAGAGACAGAAAGAGAGGGAGAGGGAGAGGGAGAAGGAGAGAGACAGAGAGAGAGGGAGAGAGAGAGAGAGAGAGAGAGAGAGAGAGAGAGAGAGAGAGAAGAGGAGAGAGAGAGAGAAGATCCAAGAAAGGGTGATGCATTTCAGCATGGGATTGTTTAGGCAGCATGAGAGCATTATTGTTGTGTTTAACAAACTACATTGGTAGATGTTACAACGGAGGTGTTGTGAATCATGGAGAAGTTTGCTATTGAAACTCTGAAAGAGCACTTTCTGGGAAGAGTCAGACAACATGTTACCTCCTCCCACATACATCTCATGTAATGACCCTGATGAAAAGATTGAAGAAATTAGAGTCAATACAGAGGATTACTGACAATCGTTCTTCCCATGCACCATCTGCAAGTGGAACAACAATGGGGGATCAATTAGTGGTACCAGAAGTACCGTCTGCCACACGCCATTTCTTGGATTATGGAGTAGAGTGTAGATGTAATGAAGAAACCTGACAATGACTGGCAGAGTGGTGTGCAAAGCACATACTCCTACATACTGCACCTGCTAATGCTATTGGCAGAGGATGAATGACAATTGACTGGGACCAGTTGGCCCATCTAGGGTCAGAACATGGAACTTTGCTTACTTACTTACATTTGTATTTGTTTTACAATACAATTTTTTTGAAAAAACGTCATCCCGTTCCATTCATAACATCTTGTAACTGTATCATAGTGCCTCATGCCTAGTAAGTTAACTGAAGAACTAAAAGGAAAGAGCAATATACCTATATTTATACAAACATATCTTAATAATTGAACTTAGCTATTCCTTATACATCAAATCAATCTTTTGTTTCTTTAAGTCTGCAAGTTTTTGGTGATGGCTTTAAGGAATAAGGCTGCAAATTTCTCAGTGATGCCTTCAAGGAATGGCTTTTTTTACTTACTATGCCATAAATTCTTTCTGAATTGAAGTATTTTCTAAAGAAAAAAGTCTCTCTTCTAAAATTACATTTCTCAGGTGTGTTTTATATGCTTCAAGCAAGAGAAGCTCTATTTGACATCTGCTGTAATAGAAGAAATGGACAAAATAAAGGATAATAGTATACAAGGATCTGTAAAAATGACCTTGTCATCATTAAGCAATTTGAACATCTTTCTGGTGGAAATTTTTGTTTACTTCTCATCTACATACGAAATAGGGAGTTCATTTCATAAGCATTGTGTCTTGGAAAACACAGGCGCAGAGAAATTTTGTAAGTTTTCAACTGCACTAGAAGAAAAATTTGTGGTATTCTTTAAATTATTTTGTGGTATCAGCAAGGCAAACAAACTGAATCACATCTCTCATACATTTCCATCAAAAAGTGATCCAAAATTTCCTGACATACCTCAATATAAAAAGAAAAGGTCATTTCTAATTAAAAACATATTACCAAATTATACCTGGCCTGGTGAAACATGTCACTTGACAGCTCGTGTGTGGTTGGCTACACTGCTATTGTGAGGTTGCAGTAGCTGCCACTGCACAAACCCACAACTCCAAAGTACGTTTAGTAAATGTAAGCTACAATCAACGTTTATACATAAGTGCAACAAAGTGCATTTTTCTAACAATGGAGAGAATGATGAGATTAGGCGTTTGATGTGTATGAAACTGGGAAATAAAAACACCCAAAGCTAATGACAATATCTACAACAAGTCGTTCCAAATTGTTACAGTAAAGCTGCATGTAAAATGTCATATAGTAATGTAAATCTAAGCATACCAAATAACACACTATCCACACTCATAAAAATAAATAAAGCAAATCTTGCATAGTCTACCCAATTGCAGAGAGAAAAAGAATTAATTCTGTATACATATAATAGAGGGAAACATTCCACGTGGGAAAAATATATCTAAAAACACAGATGATGTGACTCACCGAACGAAAGTGCTGGCAGGTCGATAGACACACAAACAAACACAAACATACACAGACACAAGCAGACATTGTCTGCTTGTGTCTGTGTATGTGTGGATGGATATGTGTGTGTATGCACGAGTGTATACCTGTCCTTTTTTTCCCCCTAAGGTAAGTCTTTCCGCTCCCGGGATTGGAATGACTCCTTACCCTCTCCCTTAAAACCCACATCCTTTCGTCTTTCCCTCTCCTTCCCTCTTTCCTGATGAGGCAACAGTTTGTTGTGAAAGCTTGAATTTTGTGTGTATGTTTGTGTTTCAACCTGCCAGCACTTTCGTTCGGTAAGTCACATCATCTGTGTTTTTAGATGTAATTCTGTAGACATTTACACTCACACAATTTACAATGTCAATGGCACAGTTCCATCTAGTTTTCCTTCACTATCATTGGAATCAGTGCCAAAACTGTTGTCTTCATCATCATCATCATCATCATTAAGAGAAATCGTTAATCATTTACAATACCATCTATAGTCTGTGCTTCTCTTATCAGTTTAGCAACATGGTCTACTTTTTCCCTTCATATAGCAGTCATTCCACTTCTGTTATAATAAAAGTCTTGTTGTTGCTTCTAATGTACACCTTCACTTCACTCCAAACCAATTCAATTGGATTAAAATGACAGTGATAAGGCAGTAGCCTAATTACCAAGTGACCCGTTCGCTGGAAATTTCATCTACAATGTATTTAGGTGACACAGGCTTATTTTGTTTCACGAGCAAGTATAACAGCAGCTTTGTCATGCTCATGTCCGCAGAAATGTCTCTCACCTGCAACCACTGCACCATAGTTTCTTTAGAGTCGCTAGTGGTGGGAAATTTATCTAAAATCACAGGATGGTACGATGCATTGTCCTCATGATAGTCACTGGTTTTTTTCAATTGAAAAACTAGAAGTCCTTCAGGCACAAAGCCGTTTGAAGATCCTGCTTGTGCCACAATTAATCGGCGACCTCTTCCTGTTGGCTGATGACCACTGTTATTCGGAGTATCATCTGTCCAGCATTTCTTAACTGATTCTCCAGTGTTGACCCAGGTTTCATCTAACCATGTGATTGAGTGTATGTCCTTTCCTACAAGCTGCAATGACATGAGCTTTTTCTAGTAACAGTTTTCATCCATCTTGCTTTTTAAAATGGAAGCCAATACTTTTTCATATCATCTTAAGTGACGTTTTCCCCCTGAGAAAATTTCACATTCTTTTAAAGAAATTAGCAACTTTGCTATTATGGGGTGTTATTTCCTGTTATAGTATCCATATATGTGTCAACAAATTGCATTGGATTCAAAAGAATCAATATCTGTAACAGGACAAGGCTGGTTATTTTTCCTTGCCTGGAGTACTTAAAAACAAACTGTTTCTTCCACAGGGGCTTTCTTCCACACTGTTTACTTCACTGTCTTGTTCGTCTTGAAGTAGCACCCCTTTCCTTATAACTGTTCTTTCACTGAGTCCTAGAGTTTTTGAGGTACGCTCTAAAACTTTATCGGCTGGAATTGATGCATGCCCATGAACAGAAACAAATTCTTTTCTTGCTGGTGGAGCGTCCTCCGTAGCAATTCCAAAGCCTGACTATTTAATGGCACTCCACGGTGCAACAGATTGTCACTTGGTGAACAACATTGTTTTGGTGACATTGTTTTATAAACAAAAACTGTAATCAAGGCGGTAACACAACACAACAGCATGTGTTTGCACACTAACATACAATGTTTACACGGAAGCTGGCAACGTGGTAGCGTCGATGTATACAGAGAAGGGTAGCATGAATGGTCACAGGTTTGTTTAATCCATGAGACAGTGTCACAGGGATATTGAAGGAACTGAAATTGAAGACTCTTGAAGGCAGGCGTAAACTATCCTGAGAATGTCTGTTAACAAAGTTTTGACTATGGGCTTTAAATGATTACTCTAGTGATCTACTACAACCCATTACGTGTCATGTGAGTATGAGATTAGGAAATTTACTGAGTGCACAGAGGTATTCGAACAATCATTCTTCCCACACTCCATACATGAATGGAACAAGTAGAAGCCCTAATAAATGGTATAATGGGATGTACCCATTGCCATGCACCTTACAGTGGTTTGCAGAGTATAGATGTAGATGTAGATGTAGACAGATGACAGGCACACATAGGGCTGCCATGATTATGTTTTGCTGGAATCCACACCACAGGGTATTACGTCAGTTCAGATAGAGCTGCATGAGGAAGAGATATAGAGAAAACGTTTTTGACACTATTACAGCACTCTTTTGTACAGATTCACATCCATCTTGACTGCAGATGACATTGGTATAATAGTGAGGGATGTTAAGGAATCTCTGCCCACTACAACTGATAACAAGTCCTCACAGTTAAGGTTCAGTGCCAATAGGCTGACCCCTGATGCCTCACGTTCCTCACTTGTTTGTTAGTTATACTACCAACTCTATGACACTTGGGGAGTGACCTTGAAGTGACATGTTTCAGCAGCCCGGGTATAGCAGGATTCATATTTAAAACATACAGCACTAAATACTCTACAGATGGAAGCATGCTCCAAGTACACACCAACCACTGCTTTACAGTCTGCCATGTGGAACCAGAAGTAACTGGGAATAAAATTTCTATCTATCTCACTGCATGACCCCTCCACAGACAAAGTCAAGCAGGTGATGTCACAATAGCCATAGCATACCATACATGTTTGGCCTGTGGTTCCAGCCATGAGGCAGGGCCATGAGAGAGGAAAGCCTCTTATTGCTACAAGTGAGTTCCATGCATAGAAACAAGGATGTATGTTTGCAGTGGAAACCAGCATTCATAGTAGATAAACAAAATTTTTAAAGTGTTGCAAGAAAAAAATATTGCTGAATGCCACTTCACTTACTACATCTGCACTGCTGCCCCTGGACTGATTTATACATGACAGTAATTGTAGGAGACACAAGTTGAAGTAAACGTTGTTGTATAATTATTAATTGAATCTTTCTTGACGTTTCTGAACTAAATATACAAATTTTAATGAAATAAGAACAACAAGTTGTTGTGTCCCAGGTACAGACTACTAAATGGAAAGTCAGAATTAATTACAACTTAGAAAATTTATTATGAAAACAAGGTGAAACATAACTCAGCCTAATGACTTGTGTCCATGTCTGCAGCAAAAGTTTGACTCCTCTAAACACTATCACAGTAACAACCTCATGACTGAGAGAAGATCTGCTCCATACTCCAGGAGGTTCACCAGATGACTCCCCTTTGGGGCCATGACATCCTGACATAATCACGTGGTGTTGCATCCTGATTGGCTCCATCGACTCCAGCAGTATGACTGCTGCATCTCCTGTGCCCCCCCCCCTCCAACTCCTATCAGCACTTTGATTTATGCTGTGCTGGAGAATTGGCACACAGTGCTCGAGAAGAGTGTGACCATGTCTTACATACAGCGATTGCACTTCTATGAATGCGCAGCACAACATAAGTGATCAGTTTATAAGCATACCTTAATTGTGTTTCAGAGATGCAGACACCAAATATAATTACAAATATAGCAAAACATAGTTAAAATAATTAAATTACTCTATTGTGGCTACATATACTTATTACAACAGCAAGATTAAGGAGGTCAATGGCTGTTCTCTAAATTCATAGGCCAATGCTTTCCCAGGTATATTTTACACATTTAGTATATCAATGTAGAGTTTTTAGTAATGACTGAACATTATCTAAGAAATGTATTTAGTTGACTTTTATGTAGTATCAAAGTATATATAAATGACAACAACATTTTAAAGAAGAGTTCAATATACTTACTGACCACCAAAAAAGCAGCATATACAAAAGCTGTGAAAACAAAGATATCTCAGGGCATGTTTATCAAATCCTGCTATATCAGTTAGAGACAGTGGAACTCACATCTAATGCAGAGAAAAATGAGACTTTGTTGTTGTCGTCTTCCATCTGAAGACTTCCTTGGTAGCTCAGTATGTGTGCTACCAACCAATACCTTCTTTCACTCAAGTTGTGCCATAGATTCCTTTTCTCCCCAATCTCTTTGAGTATCTCCTCAACTAGATTGGTCTACCAATATAGTATTCAGCATTCTTCAGCAGCCCCACATTTTCAAAGCTTCTATTCTCTTCATGCCTGAACTGTTTATCATCCACATTTTATTTCAGTAGTAAGCCACACTCCCAAGAACTACTTTCACAAAATACCACTGACTCTTAAATTTATATTGAGGCTAACAGATTCCAATTTTTCAAAAATCTTTATCATGCTATAGCAAGTCTGCATTATGTTTCCTCTCTACTTCAGCCATTATCAGTTATTTTGCTGCCCAAACAGCAAAACTGATTTACCAGTTTTAGTTTCTCATTTCCTAATCTAATTCCTTCGGCAGCTCCTGATATAACTCAGCTGCGGTCTATCAAACTTAATGATATTCATCTTATAATCTCTGTTCAAGATGTTATCCATTATGTTCACCATAGGCATCTGCAAAGGGGGTAAGAGGGGGCATGTACTGCCCCCCAATCTCCCCTCCCCCCATGGATCTGGATCCAGAGATTTTATTTATACATTGATTGGATAAACATGAACTCTTTGGGATATAATAAGTTATTTTGTGCCACCTATAAAAATTAGTTTTTATGGTATGACATGAATCAAAACTGACCAGCTCATTATTATAAAGAATAACAATGTTAGAGTCATGACCTCCCCTACCCCCCACTCACTGGAAAAATTTCTGTGTGTGTCCATGCATTCAACTGCTCTCCAGGTCCTTTTCTGTCTCAGATAGGATGACAGTGTCATTGAAAAACCTTGAAGTTTTTATTTCTTCTCCCAAAACTTAAATTTCCTTTTCAAATTTCTCCTTGGTTTCCTTCTTTGAGTCTTCTCACCATATGGGTTGAATAACATTGTGGATAAGCTACAACCCTGTCTAACTCCCTTCTCAGTTATTGCTTCTCTTCCAAGTCCTTTGACTCCTATAGCTGCAGTTTGGTTTTGTATAAATTGTGAATAACCTTTTGCTCCCTGTATCTTATCTCTGGCACTTTCATAAATTCATAGAGTATATTCCAGTTCATATTGTCAAAAGATTTCTCAAAATCTACCAATACTATGAACATACGTGTGCCACCTCCAACCTGTCTTTTTGGATAAGTCATAGGAAGATTATTGCTTCATGTGTTCCTACCTTTTTAATATCTGTAACAGACATTTACTGAGGTCACCATCTACCAGTTTCTCCATTCTTCTCTAAATAATTTATGTTAATATTTTGCAATCATGACTTATGAAATTGATGGTTTGATAGTATTCACACCTGTTAGCATCTGCCTTCTTAGGAACTGAAATTGTTACACTCTGCTTAAAGTCTGAAGGTTTTGCCTTGTCTCATATGTTTTGCACACCAGGTGAAACAGCTTTGTCATGGCTGGCTGTCCCAAGAATTTTAGTAACTCTCAAGAAATGTTGTCCACTGCAGGTGCCATGTTTCAGTTTTGGTCTGTCATAGCTCTGCCAGATTCTTGTCACAGTGTAGCATCTCCACTTCATCTTCATCTACATCACCAGTCTTTCTGAAATATTGCTTTCATTTTTCCCTTTTTCATTTTGTATTTATTCCTTCCATCTTTCCCTTACAATATAGGGAGTGGTTAAGTTTAAATGAAATTATGACATTGTATGCATATTATGCAAGACTGGATGTTTAGGTGGTGTTACAGCAGTTGCTGAAAGGCTCTGAAAAAGCTATTCAGTTAAAAGCTTCATGAGTTGCTGGGGTATATTATATCAAAAGTTTGGTAACAGAAATGGGCAACATAAAGTGTGGGAGCACATTTCACTACTATTTATTTTGCTGGGTACCTCAGAACAAAATCGTTAGTGTTATACAATGTTGTTATGAGTGAGGTTATTAAGATATCCAACAGTGGGGTATTAGTTTGCAATTACATAAGTGTGGAATGGTTTGCTAAGACATGTCGAGTCTCACACCTTAATACCACAGAGCTACATCATATTCCATTATGGAGAATGTAAGGCCTTCTATAGCCAATCTGTCACTGCCAGTAATTGACAATTGTACATTACAATTGAAGAAGATATCAGCTCCAAGGATACATGTGACTGAAATGAAATTATGCCAAGAACCTCTTGATTTTTTTTTTTTTTTTGAGTCCTTTTTGATAGCAAGTTAAAAGTGAGTAAACATATAAATAAACTGCTCACGATGTACAATTGAGTATGATTTGCTCCTAGAAACATGTCTTATTGTCTTGGTCTAAACAATAGTTTATTGGCTTATACTGTATATTTTCATTCCTTTCACTCCTACAGAATTCTCTTCCTGGGCAGTGCAACTCAGGTAAATATAATGTTTATCCAGCAGAGTGGCCACAGACAATATTGTATAAAGTAGGTAACCGTACATCTTGTAGAAGACCTTTTGGGGATCATGGGATACTTACACTAACTCCTCTTAGTAGTTTTCATTGCAATAAAAATTAAGTTTCAATTGAACTGCAATTTACATAACATTACCAGATAGAAAATAATTGCCACACAGACTTTGCCTCATGTGTCTTCGGTTCAGAGAGGAGTTATGTACTCTGACACAGGTAACAGCAGGGGGGAACAAGGGTACAGGCTTTTTATTGAGTACTGAATTCTCTAGAGCTTCTAGAAATGATTCTCTGTGACATTACTAATCTACAGGTGAACACTTCCTGGTGCAAGAGGAAATACCGTGACCTTTGTGATGACTAGCTGTCTTGGGAATATGTTTGGTTTTCACATCATCCACAACAAATTATACTGATTCCTTGGCACAGCGGCAGTTTTGATGTCATTCCATTTCATTTATTTATTTATTCACCCTCGATGATTTAATACAACAGTATCTGACATGTGAAGATACAGTACACAAATAATATGTACATATATAAAACATTAGAAGACAATTAGTGCGGATAGGGCAGGAAGTTAGCCATGGTCTAAGCCAAGTAATTATCTCACCATTCATCTCGGCAACTTGGGGAACCATGGTAAATCCAAGCCAGAATGCCCAGATGGGCAATTAAGTCCTCCCAAATACAATTCCAATACTAGACTGGTGTAGCTACCTCGCTCAGTGTATGATTATAAGGGGACTCACAGAAACATAGTCTGTATTGTGATTGCAACATGCAAAAGAATTTAATCAATGAACAAGAAATTCGAAAATAAAAACTCTACTGAAAAGTACAAGATGCACAATAAGTAAATCAGTGATGTAGATAAATCTTGAAACATTGATCAAAAGAGCCTCAAGAAAAAATAAAATCATCAGAACTTATTATATAACACTGCCAAAAAGTATAATGCACAAACACACAAAAACATGCTGACACTATATCCACCACAACTAGGCAGGCACCACATCCGTTTTCAGAGGAGGTGCATTCCATTGCATATGAACAGGAGCCACACAAAACCAACAGGGAAACGTTATTTGGAAGGAAAAACACAGCATAGACAGTACATCAGTTAAGAGAATCAAAATAACTCAACAAGTAATGAGGGCTTAGTATCCCTATAAGCAAAAATATTCATTAACATTGTAGAGACACTTCTCAACAAGAAACGATTTTAATTGTGCTTAATAGCCATTTCCCTCTCCAACATCTTTATATGTATTGAAAGTGCATTAAAAAGAGTGACAAAAAATGGCTCACATGTCTTTGAGCATAGGTCCTTCTTCCTTGTCCTATGTGTATGGACCCACAATTACAAGTATTACACCTGGGGTAATTAGAGTTAGTTTTCAGCTCACGAAGTCTAGCTCCTGGCATCAACACACATTTGCACATGTTCAAGAAGGGAACATGATTTATTTTTGGTGTTAGCACTAGCATAGCTGTGTGATCAGATTTGAATAGCCCTTTTCTGTAATCTAAAAATCTCATTTGACAGACTATTGATTAAACACCAAAAAATTATTTCATAAACTAAATGGGCTGAAGGTACCCAAAAAAGCCATTCTGGAACCATCTGAAGAGCAAGCTTTAGAAATAATTCCCATAGCAAATCTTGCAGAACTGAGTCTCTCATTACATGGTCTTCATAGTTTGTCTTGGTCAATACACATTCCTCAAAGTCTTATGCTTCATGCCCTTTCTAACTAATTTCCATCCAATACCAGAGAGAGAGCTTGGTTTTGATTCACCTTTCGAAATTGTATATAGTTTGTTTTCTTCACATTAAGGGTCAGCCTATTGGCACTGAACCTTTAACTGTGAGGACTTGAGGTCTGTTATCAGTTGTAGTGGGCAGAGATTCCTTAACATCTCTCACTATTATACCAATGTCATCTGCAGTCAATATGGATGTGAATCTGTACAGAAGAGTGCTGTAATAGTGTCAAAAATGTTTTCTCTATCTCGTCCTCATGCATCTCTCTCTGAACTGACTCAGTACCCTATGGTGTGGATTCCAATGAAACATAATCATGGCAGCCCTATGTGTGCCTGTCATCTGTCTACATCTACATCTACATCTATACTCTGCAAACCACTGTAAGGTGCATGGCAAAGGGTACATCCCATTATACCAGTTATTAGGGCTTCTTCTTGTTCCATTCATGTATGGAGTGTGGGAAGAATGATTGTTCGAACACCTCTGTGCACTCAGTAAATTTCCTAATCTCATACTCACATGACACATAATGGGTTGTAGTAGATCCCTAGAGTAATCATTTAAAGCCCATAGTCAAAATTTTGTTAACAGACATTCTCAGGATAGTTTACGTCTGCCTTCAAGAGTCTTCAATTTCAGTTCCTTCAATATCCCTGTGACACTGTCTCATGGATTAAACAAACCTGTGACCATTCATGCTGCCCTTCTCTGAATACATACCTGTTAACCCTATCTGGATTAATCCACAATTCAGCAATATTCTAGGATGGGTCACAAAAGTGATTTGTAAACAGTCTCTTTTGTGGACTGATTGCACTTCCCGAGTATTCTACCGATAAACTGAAGTCTGTCACCTGCTCTACGCACAACTGAACCTATGTGATCATTCCATTTCATATCCCTACACAGTGTTACACCCAGGTATTTGTATGAGTTGGTCGATTCCAACAGTGAGTCACTGATATCGTCATAGGGTACCACATTTTTTTTCATTCTTTCAAGTGCACATTTTTACGTTTGTGAACATTTAGAGCAAGTTTCAAATCTCTGCACCATGTTGAAATGTTAACACTTTGTAATCTTACCCTAGCTCACACCACCTGTTGATGTTCACTCAGTTCATAATTGACTCATCTCATGAGCTTTGAGAGGTGTAAGATTTACAAATAGACTTTCTTACTTATCTTCTTTTCTTGTCATTGGCTCAAGTTTGTTATGTCCAGGGGTTGATTCATGAGGCTGAAATTTATGACATTTTAGTTTCCATATGACATGATAATATTTAAGTAAGCCTGCTCCAAATTTCTCTTTTTTTCCTTTTTCATTATGTCACATTCTTCTATATCACACTGTCATTACAATTTCCACTTCTATATCACCAAAAATTACGTTGTTATTGCCAAACATAAAAGAAACTTCTGATCACATCAGAGGCATGCCTGCTACTACCTTATTCTGAGGTATTAACAATATTCCAAAGAGTTTTCAAAACAAAACTGTTTACAAACTTTCTTGACAAAAGAAGAATCTTCACCAAGTTATATCATTATTTTGGATATAAATCCAGAAATAAATTTAATAGTTAGTGTCAGATTGCGTCATTAATAATAGGAAATTTAAGTGTGCCAAATATTTTGTAATTTCAAATGTTTTCAAAAGAAGAGTAATTTTAACTGTACATACAGAGTTAGTACATATCACTTTTAACAAAGTAATTTCTTTTTACACGTTTTAGCCTGAAATGTATGACATCATATACAATATAATATGAAATTCTTTTAGTTAAACAACTGAGATATTATCAACCTATACAATATTCGAAAATATTTTTCATATCAAATACTTCTGTTCAATAAAGGTGATGTTAGAGGAGAGTGTCCCTATACAACTTAGTTATAGGTAACTGCATCATTTGCAAGAAGACTAATTTTACTATTAATATTTTCTACAAGGTCGTTAATAAACAACGTGAACAGCAAGGGCCCCAAAACACTCACCTAGGGCACATCGAAAGTTACTTCTACATCTGATGATGACAACATCCATACATTTTAAAATTTCCACAGACAGCTAAATAAATAAATAAATGATAACATGTTGTGTCCTCCACACCAAAAAGTCCTCAATCCAGTAACAAATTTCACTTGATACCCCATATGATTGTACTTTTGACATTAAGCATAGGAGCAGTTCTGAGGCAAATTCTTTTTGGAAATCAAGAAACACTGCACCCACCAGGTAGCCTTGATCCACAGCTTTCAGTATGTCATTTGAGAAAAGTGTGAGTTGGGCTTCACACAATTGTTGTTTTTGAAAACCATTCTGGTTGGCATTGAGGAGGTCATTCTGTGTAAGGAACTTCATTATATTTGAGTTCAAACGTGTTCTAAGATTCCAGAGCAAAACAGTGTCAAGTATATTGGATGACAGTTTTGTGGATCACTTCCTGTGGATCTTGTAGACAGGTGCGACCTGATCCCTTTTCCTAGAACTGAACTAGATGAATATGAAAGATCAACCAAAACCACCATCAAATTGGCTGGGACAATCTACTTTTAATAGCCTAGGACAGAACCTAGGCAGTCGCACTATTGTGCAAGCAGGACAACTACATAGCAGAATTTGTTGCTCTATGACTGTACTTCACACTATGTTAAAATGCATTTGAATAAGAAAGTTTCAAGCTCTGGAAGCAGTAGCTTTATAATCTTGAAAATTTACACGTTTTCCCAAGTGGTGACAGGAGAACCCACACAAAAATGGTATTACATGTGGGAGCTTTTGGTGACAGTGTTTCCTTCTTGCAGCAGAATAGTTGATAGGCAGGGAAGAGAGGTGAAGGAAAACAGCTGGTGAGGTTTAGGAAAAGGGGTAAAGTTGAGAAAAGTCACCCAGAACTCCAGACCAAGCGAGACTTACTGGACAGGATGAGTAGGAAAGACCATAAGCATGTCATAAGCTTCTCATTCCGTCTGGTAAGTTTCCCCTGATCTGGGGTTCCAGGGGACTTTTCCAAACTCAAACCCTTTTCCTAAACCTCAGCAGTCCTTTCCTTTAACTCATCTTCCTTGCCCATCAACCATTCTGTTGGAAGATGGAGCCATTGGATATGAAACCTTGCATGTGTAATACTTCTTATGTGTGTTCCCCAGCTGCCTCGTGCTGAGTAGATTTCTTATCTATCCGATTAAGTTATGATATTAGAATTTGAAATGTATCTCTAGTCATCTTGTTCGACAGATGAACAGTAATCTGCTACTGAGATTCTGTTGTTCATTCATGGGAGATAGCATTTCTGAGGAAGCAGGGGACAGTAAAACAAAGTGTAGGGCTATATATAGAGAGAGAGAGATGCTGAATGAAACACTTTTGGCTGTCAAGAGATCAGTGTGTGATGCCCTCACAAAACCCAAGCAAATTCTGGTCACATGTAAAGACCACCCACATGCATTGTATGTAAGGGCTATGAAGACAAGATATGTGAAATTAGGGCTCATATGGAGGCCTATAGACAGCAATTTTTTCCTTGCTCTATTTGCAAGGAACAGGAGGGTAAATGACAAGTATTGCTGCAGGGTACCTCTGCTATCCACCGTATGGTGGCTTGTGGAACATCTATGTGGATGTATATGTAAAATCTGGGATGGAATGTAACAATATTATGAAAAGGAAAATTGCCACTCAGCATGCAGTGGAAATGCTAAATCGCAGACAGGCACAACAGAAAGACTGTTACAAGTAAACTTTCTGCCAGCATAGCTTTCATCAAAAATAGGCCACATACGCACGCACGCACGCATGCACGCGCACACACACACACACACACACACACACACACACACACACACACACACACACACACACACACACACACACACATAAATGCAAATGCAACTTCCACACACATGACTGCAGTCTCTGGCAATTGTGTGCTTCAGTCTATTATTGATGAAGGCCTTGCTGGCCGAAAGCTTATTTGTGAGAGTCTTTTTGTTGTGCCCATCTGTGACTCAGCATCTCCACTATATGGTGAGTGGCAACCTTGCTTTTCATAATAGTGGTAGATGTAGATGGATATGCACTGGCACCAGAGTGAGTGTCTAGTTCCTAGAGAATGAGACAGAAACTGAAATTGAGAGTAGAAAAGCAAAAGCTGAAATTCTTAACTCTGTTTTCAAATGTCTCTTTACAAAGGAAAACCCAGGAGAATTGCACCAATTTCAAAGATGAAAGAAATAAGAATTAGTGTCAGTGGTATTAACAAACAGCTGAAATCGTTGAAATTGAACAAAGCTCCAGGCTCTGATGCAATCGCTTTCAGATTCTATACTGGATATGCAGATGAGTAAGGTCCTGTTCTTACTGTAACTCTTATTGTAACTCTTATTGTAGATATCTCTAGTCGGTTACAGGCCCTAGATTACACTTTATGTTTCCAAGTCATAAAAACATAGTTATCAAAATACACTTTGCTCCATTTCAGTCCTGTCAGCCTGTCAGTACAAAAAGAAGCATGACAGTGATGAAATAAAACCATTAAGATGATCAGATGTGTTTTGCAAGCAAAGAAAATGTTGCAGGAGGCAGAACATCTAAAGAGCCTTTTTTCCAATTTGCACTTTCAAGAGTATTAATGTTGGTTATTTTTTATATTCAACTGTGTTTTTTCAGTTCTTATAATTTTTTATGTTTCAGATTTTTAATTTTCATTTCATACATTGTGCAACTATAAATACATGTTCTGCAAACATTCTAAAGCTTTGTTTCTTTACTCATGGATATGCTGAATTTAAGCATATGAGGATGAAAGTTTAGATTGTCAAATCAAAAAAGTAGCATCCATATTAATATTAATAAGCTAAAGAAAGTATTTTAGATATATAATTCAAAATGGTTACCAGTACATTAAAATATCAAAGTAATTTGTCTTAAAAATATTAATTAGATAACTATCAGTTGCTTGAGGTATAATAAATTTTGTGCACTTCTTGTAAAATTTAGTTGCTTAGTCACAACACGTGTCCTGTCTCACTGCATTAATAATATAAAAAACCTAGCTATTTCAGAATTTTGTTCCCTCTTGGAAAAATTTCTGAAGATACGCAAAAGTATTCAACAAGCTTGCATCTAACATAAAGCAAGAAACTTGGAATCCCAGCCAGTTCAAAAGAAAATAGAAAACTTACCTCATTAGCCACTTCTTGTATAAATTATCTAAATGTCTATATTCAAGGCCTGAAAATTTCTGTTTGCTACACTGCTAGTAGCAGTCTTCACAGTAAAGTAGTAATGTACTGAAAACAGGGCCCAGTATTTACAATTGCATGCAACTATTTTCTTTGAAAAACACCAGTGATATCAAGTAAATTTTAAGCCACCAGCATAAGATCAAACTAGTGATGCAGCAGTATATTTGAAGTAGCAGCTTTCTTTCTCAATTGCATGACTAAATTTAAATGGCATTAGCATGTGTAACATCAAGTAGTATGATTACAATTTATTGTTGGCACAGGGTGGTATACGGACCAAATATCTGTGATTTGCTTGTCTTTGGTTTATGTATGCCTCGATTCATTCCATATCCTTGTGGAGCCCCCTTCTTCTTTTGGTCCATGGAACATACAGTTTTTTGGTCTATGGAACATGATGGATGAATGACTGAATGAATGAATAAACTGGTTGGATACCTAACCAAACACAGATAGTTACAAGCAGAGAAGGGTACGTCATCTGAGAATTCGATACCTCAGTACTGTGTGAGCCCTAATGTGTCTCCAAACATTATGGTGTGCAATTGTAGGTGGCCAGATAGTGTTCCTTGTGATGTCCTTGACATGGTTCAAATGTGTGTCCAGCAAGTATTGGCAGTGATTTCTGGAGGATTGCCGTGAACGTGTTGTCAGCTAGCTTTGTCTCACATGTACTGGATCAGTTGCACACCAGGAGAGTGTGTGGTTGCGGGAAGCAGTGAAAATCATCATTCTTCTGAGATGCCTGCACTTTCCTCACTGCATGTGTCTGGGAACTGCCCAGCTAATGTATGGCATCCACAGTTGCTATGTAGAGCAGCAGCTTGGGCTGTCTAATTACTCTGATCTACATCTACATCTGCACTTCGCAAATCAAGGGGAAAGTGTAATGTTCCTATAACACTAGCTCAGGGCACTCCCAAAGTTAATTTTACAGCCGTTAATTTTGTCCCATTAACAAGAACAAGGTGAAAATTGTCTACAAAGACATCCAGGATTCAGTCACAGAAGCTGGTTCCAATACTCAGTAAGAAATGTAGACATTGGTATTCAAATTTCTCTTGATACTTAGGAGAGGACATCATCTGTTGTATCTAGTGCCAGCCCAAACTTTCACTCTTTTAATTCAGGCAATTGAATTATAAATTGTGAGAGCCTCAGAAGCATGTGCTCAAGATCCCACAACTCAGTGTGCTGTACCCTATATGTTCTCTCTGTTGTGGTACAGAGTTACATTTTGGTGGTAGGAAGACTAATCGGAAGTGACAGACAAAAAGAAACAGTCATACCTCTTGCTGGCTACTTGGGAGGCAGGTGATGCCTGCTTCATTAGTCCACAGATTGAGCTCAGGACACATGGTTATCTGGTCTGGCGGAGGGTACTTATCATTGTAGCAGTTATTAGAGTGTGTAATACATTTGTATTTCAGTGCACAACATTTTAATTGATTTTAGTTCCCATTCATACAGAAGGGTAGGGATTAGTTTACCAGCTGATCAGCCCTTTAATATAGGTGATGATGAAGTGGTTAATGTGTGGCTTTTAAATCATAGTACAATGTGTGAGTTTCTCTTTAAATTGTTGGGGAGAAGTTTTTAATGCCTTATCTGGGTTGCTTATACATTTTGAGTTTTGCTGATGAGTAACCCACAGTTTCATGATTTATTTTACCTGCGTTTCTTCCATAGATGAATTAGAATTTTGACAGTACAGTTTAATTTTGACAAAGTCAATCACCAACCACATCACATTCTGCTTGAAACACACACACACACACACTCATTGATGCATAAAATCAGCTGTAAACTCATTTTTCTGAATACTAGTAGTTTTGATCAATTCAGTCTCACCCACATGCTGATAACAGGCTCCTTGACATTGACAAGGATTACGGACTTTTCTTTTATCTCTTTGCACTTTTTTTTGACAGCTCTTCATTAGCTAATCTGGGTGTAAATTTGTCAATTCTGCTCACACGTATTGTTGTACAACTCATTCAACCATCATGTTTTCAATAGTTACTCAGTTCCGTGTTCTGTACCTCAGGAATCTGTCAACTAATACATATACATGAATGATAAAACTTGTAGAGATTAGGAATGGAACAGTCATATTATCTCAGTCATAAGTAGAAGCAAATCACAGACTTCAGTTCATTGATAGAATACTAGGGAATTGCAACCAGTCTGCAAAGAAGAGTCCTTATAAAACACTTGTATGATCAACCCTCGAATGTTCCCTAAGTGTGTGGGATCCATACAAGCAGAACTAAGAGGAGGCATTGAACATATAAAGAAGATGGCAACAAAAATGGTCACAGGTTATTCTGACTCATGGAAGAATGTCACAGAGATGTAGAATGAACTGAAATGGAAGTTGCTTAAATATAAACACAAACTCACCCCAGAAAAGGCTTCTCACAAAGTTTCAAGAATCAGCTTTAAGTGATGAATCTAGAAATATACTACAATCACCAAGTATCACTGCCACAGGGAAAATGAGGACAAGCTTAGACTAATTACAGCTTTCACAGAGGCATTGAAATAATCTACCTTCCCACTTTATATACATGAATGAAATGGGTAAAAGCCCTAATAACTGCTACAATGTGAAGTACCCTTTGCCATGCACTTCATAGTGATTTTCAAAGTATATACATAAATGCTGGTATTCACGAGGAAAAAAAAATGTTGTTTTTCAGCTGTTATTTGTTAGTTTATGGATTCTTCCCTCAGACACTAGCTTCTCAGAGCTGTGCAAGAGGCAACTAACATTACAACACATTACATCCCATCTGACCTTAATCTACATTAATTTCTTTATTCTGAGCACTTCTTAAAAGTAACTATCCCTCTCTTCACTCCCTTTTAATTTTCTGTTTCTTTTATTTTCTGACCCATCTATTTTTCCCCATCTCCCACCTCTACCACATAAATTGCATTTAGTTTTTCACTCTTATCAGGTCTTGCATGATATTTTGTCAGTGATCTCTGTATCATGTGTTACCCTATCTTTCTCTTCTAAGCTCCCAGCTTTTCAAATTTCCTCCAGTGCAGTCCCCAACAATCAGTCTTCCCCTCTCATTCCATCTGATCAGTCTCCCCTGACTCATACTTCTGGGTGACTTTTCCCATGCTCTTCCCATTTCCTAAACCTCGCAGCTCTTTTCCTTCACCCCTCTTCCTTCCCCTTCAAACCTACTCCCAGTAGAAGCAGCCACTGGCTCTGAAAGCTTGCAAATTTCCTTAAAATTCACATGTGTGCATTCTCCTGCTCACACTTGGTGAACAGTTTTTAAATCTACCCTGTTACATTCTTGCTTGTAACAGATAACTTACTATATAAAACACAGTGTATCACTACACACAAATGCACACCCACTGCCGACTCGGATTACAAACATGATGCTTTGCCCCTTGCATTCTCTCCACTTGGTTCAGAAAGCTGACTCATGGCTCATAAACATGCTACTAAGACCAATACATGTGTTCATGTCCTCCTTTCAGTCCATCTGGAAAACTGAGACAGCTCTGCCCCCCCCCCCCCCCCAAATCCCCATGATCAGTGAGAAACTGAGTTCAGGAGAATGACAAAACATTACTGTCACACATTATAAATAATAGTTTTCTTGTAATAGTATTACATTGTTGTCATGTGTTGTAATGTGACAGGGTGATTTAGTTGTCCCTCACTTTATGAGCAACTACTCTGAGCCCTCTAACTAATCTTTAACTGTGCAGCATGCATCACTTACAAAGTATGTTTTAGCCACTGTGCTTTGATTAAAAGTCTGAGTTCATCTATGTAATTCAATGGCGTATCTTTCATGATTGATTTTTTTTTTTTTTTTTTTTAACAGTTGTGAAACAGGCCTATAGTTTTGCTGTTCTCTGCATTAACCATCTTTACTTGGGCAGTTTAAGGTAATACTAAATTTTTAGGAGTATGACTACATGAAAATTTAATCTGGAATAAACATACAGAAATGTCATTATGTTTTCAGAAGACTAAAAACATCCTAATGTTGTTGTAGTGTTATGTTCATACTTTGCACTCATGTATAGCACAGTAAGATATCGCATCATATTTTTTGGAAAATAACAGTCTGAGAAAACACACATTTATGCATCAGAAGAGAGCAATAAGAATAATAAAAGAGTTGACACATGAAGAATCTACATCTACATGGATACTCTGCAAATCACATTTAAGTGCCTGGCAGAGGGTTCATCGAACAACCTTCACTATTCTCTATTATTCCAATCTTGTATAGCACGCGGAAAGAATGAACACCTATATCTTTCTGTACGTGCTCTGATTTTCCTTATTTTATAGTGGTGATCGTTCCACCCTATGTAGGTCAGTGTCAACAAAATATTTTCGCATTTGGAGGAGATAGTTGGTGATTGGAATTTCGTGAGAAGATTCCATCACAATGAAGAAACGCCTTTCTTTTAATGATTTCCACCCCAAATCCTGTATCATTTCTGTGACATTCTCTCCCATATTTGGCGATACATGCAAAAAATTTTAAGGAACTAAAAATCACAACCCTATCATATATTTATATTTATGAAAGTATATGTTTTCTGAAGGCATACAATGAACATTCTGTGTTAAACAGTCAAGTCCATAACTACAAATTAAAAAAATACAGATGATTTTATAGAAAAATTCATGCAAAAGACATATATCAGAAAAGTGTTCTTTATCAGCGTAAAATTCTGCTAAGGACTAAAGAGAAAATACTGTAAGAAATGTCAAATAACTTTCTTTGCAGAACAAATTATAATAATAGGCAACAGAATAGAGGAAAATCTATGAAATCTGTGAATTGAAACAAAGTATGGAAATATCTGCAGATGTATGCAATGGCTAAATATATCAGTGGCCATCCAGCTACAAAATGCAATTAATTTTTAAATTTGTTTTAAGTTATTTTCTTTCAGTGACCACTGCACCGTCACGGTGCAGAAGAAAATTGCGTTGCGAGAGTAACAGGTTCCAAATGAAGAAATGGGCCACACATCGAGTAAACAATTTAGTTATAAGAATAATTGCAGAAAGGGTCATAGGCGAATGAAAAAATGAACTACGCATCATCGCAGTATGTTTCCATGACAAGTGCCACTACTTATTCGCTGCAGAGTACACATACTCAATTAAGCAGGAGATTTTTACAAAAACCAGTTAATTTTTATCATGTCACATGAAAGCTTGAATAATGACAGTTTCAGGTACTGAATAAAAATAAGTCTACAATGGTGAAAACACTAGATTTTACACTAAGCTACCCTAGAATTGTAGTAAACAGCACTAACACGTGAAGAAACAAAACGACACTTGGTCAATGATTACTCGGTATACATTATTTCAATGAACCAAAGTTCCTTAGCAACTAGTTCATGACTGTATGAGTAACATCTACTCATAAATCCTTGAACCAGTAGGTAGGCCAACAATGCACCATGTTTTAGTCCTATTTCAAATGTTCTTTTCTTTCTCCTCCTGTAACTAAGAAGGAAATGAGCTCCCATAAGTGATAAGAGCCTATCTATGAAATGAAGCAGAAATGTATCATATGCTTGTAATGTGGTATAAAAATCCGATATTCAATTAATTTGTATATGTGATTTAATCAAAAATTAGTTGAACCAACAAGCAAACTGTAGTTAGTGAAAAATTTTATTTTCATAATATAACTAATGGATGGAATGTCACCCATAGGTATAAGCTATCATGTTACGTGTATTGTTGTAAAGACTTGTATGAATTTTCGTTGAAAACTAAACTCTATATGAAGAAATAAACTTCAAGGACAAATGGTTTATACAATGTGTTAGAGATGGCTATATGTGTCTTTTAACAAGTGCACATTCAAGTGTGGTGGCATGACCATGCAAGTGCAGTGGAATGAGTATCGTGGCTCACAATGCTTTATACATGGACAAGTGAACTTAAGTTGTTTAGCAGATACTCACCTCATTGACGGATGCTGATGGTCGGGGATCTCTCCGCTGAAAATGCGAGTACGATGGGTAGTAATGACGCCAGGACTGTAAAAATGGATACCTTCTGCCATAGAATCAGATTTTTAACAATAAGCACACACCCACTGCACACAGAATGAAGACAAATGCCACATCAATTCTTCGATACATGGCAACCAAGTGAAAGTGTAGCATTCAATATGACATGAACATCAAGAAATTTGGTGCACACATATGCAACGGTAGCATATCGCATGTTGACCATTGGTAAATGTTTTGTACCACCGAATCGGCCAGTGCACAAGTGCGCAACATGGCAGTGAGAATGAAGTAATCTGGACATTATTGTTGACACATAAAACTGGAATATGTAGTGAACTGATATATTACGTGTATAATATTTTAATTTCTTGTAGAATTTTTAGGATAAGCTGACATATCCATTCCAAAAAATAAAATAAGGGAAGCCTACAAATAAAGGATGTGGAACCCTATCGGCAAGTGTAAACAAACAAAAGAACAGCACTGTATGTCTCCATAACATGTCCACCTACAGTGTGGGGGCAGTTGTACAGGAACATGATATAAGACCCCTTCCCAGGATGCTGCTAAATTAGTATTTAATTAAGTACAAGCAAGGATAAGATACCGATGGAAAATAAAATCCAGCGGAAACATTAACTAGGCAGGCACAGACAAATGAAGAAATTTTTTCACATTCATTTTTTGATGTACTGTTTTTTTGTTTTTAGTAGTGGAGTACAGTCGAAGTTTTTCTCGTAAGAGAGAAGGATGTGCATTTTGTAGAGCAAAAAGTACTGCAGTCTAAATGTATTTATTATGAGTGTGAAGAATATAATGTTCAAGAGCAGTATTAAGCATTTTCATTTATGGACGTATGTAAAGTGAATTTTTGTGTAATTACAACAAGCGCCAGTGCCCAGGGAGTCCTTTGCTGTCTGCAACTTCAAATATCTTGGCAAAGTCCAAGCATAAAAGGAGATTAAGTGAAGCAGAGACAAGTTCACATTATAGATTCACATATTCAAATTCACAGTTTATTGGTAAATGTTGATAAGCCCATTAATAGGTTGCAGGCAACATCAGCATGTTGTTGTTATGGTCTTCAGTCCTGAGACTGCTTTGATGCAGCACTCCATGCTACTCTCTCCTTTGCAAGCTTCTTCATCTCCCAGTACCTACTGCAGCCTACATCCTTCTGAATCAGCTTAGCGTATTCATCTCTTGGTCTCCCTCTACGATTTTTACCCTCCACGTTGCCCTCCAGTACCAAATTGGTGATCCCTTGATGCCTCAGAACATGTCCTACCAACCGATCCCTCCTCCTAGTCAAGTTGTACCACAAACTCCTCTTCTCCCCAATTCTATTCAATAGCTCCTCATTAGTTATGTGATCTACCCATCCAATCTTCAGCATTCTTCTGTAGCACTACATTTTGAAAGCTTCTATTATCTTCTTGTCTAAACTATTTATCATCCACATTTCACTTCCATACATGGCTACAATCCATACAAATACTTTCAGAAACGACTTCCTGACACTTAAATCAATACTCGATGTTAACAAGTTTCTCTTCTTCAGAAACGCTTTCCTTGCCATTGCCAATCAACATTTTATATCCTCTCTTTCTTCGACCATAATCAGTTATTTTGCTCCCCAAATAGCAAAACTCTTTTACTACTTTAAGTGTCTTATTTCCTAATCTAATACCCTCAGCATCACCCAATTTAATTCGACTACATTCCATTATCCTCGTTTTGCTTTTGTTGATGTTCATCTTATACCCTCCTTTCAAGACACTGTCCATTCCGTTCAACTGCTCTTCCAAGTCCTTTGCTGCCTCTGACAGAATTACAATGTCATCGACAAACCTGAAAGTTTTTATTTCTTCTCCAAGGATTTTAATACCTACTCCGAACTTTTCTTTTTTTTCCTTTAGTGCTTGCGCAATATGCAGATTGAATAGTATCAGGGAGAGGCAACAACCCTGTCTCACTCCCTTCCCAACCACTGCTTCCCTTTCATGTCCCACGACTCTTATAACTGCCATCTGGTTTCTGTACAAATTGTAAATAGCCTTTCGCTCCCTGCATTTTACCCCTGCCAACTTAAGAGTTTGGAAGAGAGTATTCCAGTCAACATTGTCGAAAGCTTTCTCTAAGTCTACAAATGCTAGAACTGTAGGTTTGCCTTTCCTCAATCTTTCTTCTAAGATAAGTCGTAGCGTCAGTATTGCCTCAAGTGTTCCAATATTTCTACGGAATCCAAACTGATCTTCCCCAAGGTAAGCTTCTACCAGTTTTTCCATTCGTCTGTAAAGAATTCGCATTGGTATTTTGCAGCTGTGACTTATTAAACTGATAGTTCAGTAATTTTCACATCTGTCAACACCTACTTTCTTTGGGATTGGAATTACTATACTCTTCTTGAAGTCTGAGGGAATTTTGCCTGTCTCATACATCTTGCTCACCATATGGTAGAGTTTTGTTAAGCCCGGCTCTCCAAAGGCTGTCAGTAGTTCTAATGGAATGTTGTCTACTCCTGGGGCCTTGTTTCGACTCAGGTCTTTCAGTGCTCTGTCAAAGTCTTCGCGCAGTATCATATCTCCCATTTCATCTTCATCTACCTCATCTTCCATTTCCATAATATTGTCCTCAAGAACATCACCCCTGTATAGACCCTCTATATACTCCTTCCACCTTTCTGCTTTCCTTTCTTTGCTTAGAACTGGGTTTACATCTGAGCTCTTGATATTAATGCAAGTGGTTCTTTTTTTCTCCAAAGGTCTATTTAATTTTCCTGTAGGCAGTATCTCTCTTATCCCTCTTGAGATAGGCATCTACATCCTTACATTTATCCTCTAGCCATCCATGCTTAGTCATTTTGCACTTCCTGTTGATCTCATTTTTGAGACGTTTGTATTCCTTTTTGCCTGTTTCACTTACTGCATTTTTGTATTTTCTCCTTTCATCAATTAAATTCAGTATCTCTTCTGTTACCCAAGGATTTCTACTAGCCCTCGTCTTTTTACCTACTTGATCCTCTGCTGCCTTCACTATTTCATTCCTCAAAGCTACCCATTCTCCTTCTACTGTATTTCTTTCCCCCATTCCTGTCAATTGTTCTCTTATGCATATTGCTACAATAGTTTGCTGTTGAACAACTATGAGCAGTAAAAACCAAACAACACAGTTCACAGTTCTTGCAGAATAATATGGTACATGTGACACTATTTTTCAAATAAAGTAAACAGACATTGTCTTGGATTTTTCTAAAATACGGCCTATTTGTGTTACACTTATTCCAATGTTAAGTTGATGCATTGTTGTTAATCTACCTGGTACATGCTTCATGTCTAAAGATCAGCCGTAGGCTGCCTGTTTCGGGACAAAAAATAACTCCTTTATATATCCTCACAATAATAGGCACTAAAACTACACATTGTTTGATGTTTAACTTACAGAAAGTACAATCAAAATGTCACTCATTCAGTTAACTAAATACATCAAAAAATTCCTTCTTTATAACAGTTCCTTCTACCACAAAGTTTAGGCCGAATTATTTATTTAAATTATGAACTTAGCTGATATAGTTATACAAACAATACTTTTGACAAATCTGGTAATTATTTTGGAATTAATTAAGGGCTGGCTTTGCTAATATGTTTTTGAATAGACCTAAAAAAATATTTATGAATGCTAGTAGTTCTTCTTTTTATAACTACTTCAGAATTTATATTTGTTTGTAAGTCAACAGTAGAATCCAAGTCCTGAAACAATTATTAATTTCACCTTATAATGTTCTGTAGCAACAGATATTAACTAGGAATTGTCAGAATAAATTAGAAAATTAATTACATACACAAAACTGACCACATAATTAGACCTGGTCAGCTATATTCCCTGAGACTGAGGACCAACCTTTCTCTTTTATGGAAATGCAGATTATACTCATGTATGTTACCAGTAATTATTCAAAAATTAAGAACGAATTTAAGGAGGCAGATGGAAAAACAAGAGAGGAAGTAAAGAGATCCCAGCTTGCTTCGTCACATTATTCCTTCATTGGATTTATTAGATAGATATTGCAAATAACTATCTGGGCAGTTCAATGATCACAACTGACCCCAGAAAGTGGGTTTAACATTCTACACACACAAAATATTACATAATATATCTCCTTATAAAACACTACACTACTTATGTTTTTCAATTTTATACTTATATGAAATTGAAAAACATATGTAGTGTAGTTTTTATAAGGAGATTTATTATGTAATATTTTTTGTGTGTATGTTATATTTTTGTGTGTAGAATGTTATACTTACATGAACCCCCCCATGAACCATGGACCTTGCCATTGGTGGGGAGGCTTACGTGCCTCAGCAATACAGACAGCCATACTGTAGGTGCAACCACAACAGAGGGGTATCTGTTTAGAGGCCAGACAAACGTGTGGTTCCTGAAGAGGGGCAGCAGCCTTTTCAGCAGTTGCAGGGGCAACAGTCTGGATGATTGACTGATCTGGCCTTGTAGCACTAACCAAAATGACCTTGCTGTTGTGGTACTGCGAATGGCTGAAAGCAAGGGGAAATTACAGCTGTAATTTTTTCCCGAGGGCATGTAGCTTTACTGTATGGTTAAATGATGATGGCGTCCTCTTGGGTAAAATGTTCCGGAGGTAGTCCCCATTCGGATCCCCGGGCAGGGACTACTCAAGAGGACATTGTTATCAGGAAAAAGAAAACTGGTGTTCTATGGATCGGAGTGTGGAATGTCAGATCCCTTAATCGGGCAGGTAGGTTAGAAAATTTAAAAAGAGAAATGGATAGGTTAAAGTTAGATATAGTGGAAATTAGTGAAGTTTGGTGGCAGGAGGAACAAGACTTCTGGTCAGGTGAATACAGGGTTATAAATACAAAATCAAATAGGGGTAATGCAGGAGTAGGTTTAGTAATGAATAAAAAATAGGAGTGGGGGTAAGCTACTACAAATAGCATAGTGAACACATTTTTGTGGCCAAGATAGACACAAAGCCCACGCCTACTACAGTGGTACAAGTTTATATTACAACTAGCTCTGCAGATGGCGAAGAAATTGAAGAAATGTATGATGAGATAAAAGAAATTATTCAGATACTGAAGGGGGATGAAAATTTAATAGTCATGGGTGACTGGAATTCGGTAGTAGGAAAAGGGAGAGAAGGAAACGTAGTAGGTGAATATGGATTGGGGGGAAGGAATAGAAGAGGAAGCCGCCTGGTACAATTTTACACAGAGCACAACTTAATCATAGCTAAAACTTGGTTCAAGAATCATTAAAGAAGGTTGTATACATAGAAGAAGCCTGGAGATACTGACAGGTTTCAGGTAGATTATATAATGGTAAGACAGAGATTTAGGAACCAGGTTTTAAATTGTAAGACATTTCCAGGGGCAGATGTGGACTCTGACCACAATCTATTGCTTATGAACTGTAGATTAAAACTGCAAAAATGTGGGAATTTAAGGAGATGGGACCTGGATAAACTGACTAAACCAGAGGTTGTACAGAGTTTCAGGGAGAGCATAAGGGAACAATTGACAGGAATGGGGAAAGAAATACAGTAAAAGGCGAATGGGTAGCTTTGAGGGATAAAGTAGTGAAGGCAGCAGAGGATCTAGTAGGTAAAAAGACGAGGGCTAGTAGAAATCCTTGGGTAACAGAAGAAATATTGAATTTAATTGATGAAAGGAAAAAATATAAAAATGCAGTAAATGAAGCAGGCAAAAAGGAATACAAACGTCTCAAAAATGAGATAGACAGGAAGTGCAAAATGGCTAATCAGGGATGGCTCGAGGCCAAAAGTAAGGATGTAGAGGCTTATCTCACTAGTGGTTAGATAGATACTGCCTACAGGAAAATTAAAGAGACCTTTGGAGAAAAGAGAACCACTTGTATGAATATCAAGAGCTCACATGGAAACCCAGTCTTAAGCAAAGAAAGGAAATCAGAAAGGTGGAAGGAGTATATAGAGGATCTTGAGGACAATATTATGAAAATGGAAGAGGATGTAGATGAGGATGAAATGGTAGATATGATACTGTGTGAAGACTTTGACAGCACTGAAACACCTGAGTCGAAACAAGGCCCCAGGCGTAGACAACATTCCATTAGAACTACTGACAGCCTTGGGAGAGACAGTCCTGGCCAAACTCTACCATCTGGTGAGCAAGATGTATGAGACAGGCGAAATACCCTCAGACTTCTAGAAGAATATAATAATTCCAATCTCAAAGAAAGCGGATGTTGAGAAACGCGAAAATTATCGAACTAACAGTTTGATAAGTCACGGTTGCAAAATACTAATGTGAATTCTTTACAGAGGAATGGAAAAACTAGTAGAGACCAACTTCAAGGAAGATCAATTTGGATTCCGTAGATATTTTGGAACACGTGAGGCAATACTGACCCCACGACATCTCTTAGAAGCTACATTAAGGAAAGGCAAACCTATGTTTCTAGCATTTGTAGACTTAGAGAAAGCTTTTGACAATGTTGACTGGAATACTCTCTTTCAAATTCTAAAGGTGGCAGGGGTAAAATACAGGGAGCGAAAGGCTATTTACAATTTGTACAGAAACCAGATGGCAGTTTTGAGAGTCGAGGGACATAAAAGAGAAGCAGTGGTTGGGAAGGGAGTGAGACAGGGTTTTAGCCTCTCCCCAATGTTATTCAATCTGTATATTGAGCAAGCAGTGAAGGAAACAAAAGAAAAATTTGGAGTAGGTATTAAAATCCATGGAGAAGAAATAAAAACTTTTAGGTTCACCGATGACTTTGTAATTTTGTCAGAGACAGCAAAGGACTTGGAAGAGCAGTTGAATGGAATGGACAGTGTCTTGAAAGGAGGATATAAGATGAACATCAACAGGAGCAAAACGAGGATAATGGAATGTAGTTGAATTAAATTGGGTGATGCTGAAGGAATTAGATTAGGAAATGAGACGCTTAAAGTAGTATAGGAGTTCTGCTATTTTGGGAGCAAAATAACTGATGATGGTCCAAGTAGAGAGGATATAAAACGAAGACTGGCAATGCGAAGGAAAGCGTTTCTGAAGAAGAATAATTTGTTAACATCGAGTATAGATTTAAGTGTCAGGAAGTCGTATCTGAAAGTATTTGTATGGAGTGTAGGCATGTATGGAAGTGAAACGTGGACGATAAATAGTTTAGACAAGAAGAGAATAGAAGCTTTCAAAATGTGGTGCTACAGAAGAATCCTGAAGATTATATGGGTAGATCACATAACAAATGAGGAGGTACTGAATAGGATTGGGGAGAAGAGAAGTTTGTCGCACAACTTGACTAGAAGAAGGGATCGGTTGGTAGGACATGTTCTGAGGCATCAAGGGATCACCAATTTAGTAATGGAGGGCAGCGTGGAGGGTAAATATCATAGAGGAAGACCAAGAGATGACTACACTAACCAGATTCAGAAGGATGTAGGTTGCAGTAGTTACTGGGAGATGAAGAAGCCTGTACAGGAGAGAGAGTAGCATGGAGGGCTGCATGAAAGCAGGCTCAGGACTGAGGACCACAACAACAACTGGCCATATGAAAATCCCCATATGAAATATTTACATATGGCGTATTGTACTTCGGCACAAAATATTCACAAATTATATTTTTAATAAAAATAGGCATCATCAACATAAGTGGTTTTCTGTTTATATAAACAAACATTACTTTCTAAGATACATATCATTTTATAAAAGTCCTCTCTTACTTCAATGAATAATTGATTATGGGTTGCAAAAGTTAAATTGCATTGCACCTTGCAGTTCATTTTCAAACAGAAAATTTCACTTTTCCAATGCTTAGTATTTTGTACAAGCACTTTCACTCTTTTAATGAGATTTAACACTTTTTCTCACAAAGTTATCCATGCCATTAGCATGTCCAAGTCACAGTTAGATAGGAAATGAACTGCTGGCACCTTCCTTGGAAGTGGTTCTTCTCGCCACAGTACATGAAAAAATTAGACAAAGTACCATATTTGAGTACATTCACTTTTACTTCTAATGAAGTCTAAGGAAAAAATGTTTCACTCTAATGGCAAATGATATTCATTACTTCATATTTAAATACATTACATAGTTCTCATAACATCACAATAATTAGCATTAACATTGACTATAGTACAAAACATGGGGACAAATAAAACTTTTAAAATCAAGTGCATATTACACTACAAAACATTACTCTAGGTCATAAATCTGTCCAAAATGGTTTAAACATGAAAGATTTGGGTTTCTTTTCCATTTACAAACTCACTCAAAGGCCAAGACCTGGTTTGCAATTCACATCATTTATGGACTCACCACCTTGATGTCCAAAATACGTACATTACCTCTAGCAAAAACTCAATGTGCAGTAGATAGATTTACTAATCATTACATTATGAAAAAAGAATAGTAACCATCACATAACATAATTACTACTCAAATCAAAACTCTAATCCAATCATTGTCCTACTACTCCACCCAACTCTGAGTACTACTGTCATTAAACCAGAAAATTAAGTGCCCACAAAATCACAAAATATTACCAAATAGTTGACCTGTCAGAATATTCACATCACTCTAGCACCACAGTTATCAGTTAATCAGCAAAATTACTTTTCTTCATTCGAGTACTACCACTTCAAGCTCATAATTCCTCAGAAAAAATAGAAGTTTTTGATAGGCTATGGATCCAATGATGCAGCATTATATGACTTATATGTCACTTAAGTATTTCTCTTTCTGTTAAGCTCCCATTACTGATCAGTCAAGATTATAACTTAGAAAAACTATTATTTCACTGTATTACATCAAATTGCTTGAGATTCTAGTCTGAAGGGCGATATACATACAAATCTTACTTTTTTCCCCACAAACATTACTCCAGGCAACTAAGTTTAATTTTTTATTTCCTTAATATTAGACAAGGCTGTACCATGACACACTTCTGTAAGTAGATAGTTATCTCAATACACTGACTTCACTGAACACAAACACTTCTATTATACCACAATTAATATTAAGACCTAGTATTCAAGATGGTTTATGCTGCATATGGCCTCTGCTGCTGCACCAAGTTATACTAACTTCACACATGAGCTAATTACTCCAAATGTTAATTATAGTTTTCAGATAATCTGCACCTTCTCCTTCACATATGCTGACACCTTCTTTCAATTTACCTTACCTCTTTGACAGAAATTCTTTAACCCTGGTACCAATTTACATTCAACATATTTTGTAACACCAGAATCCTTTTCTTCCATCCTCTTATGATTCCATTACTTATCACTAACACGACCTAATATATACAAAGATAACACTGGAGATATATTTTCCAAAATATTCCTATATTAACCTTTCTTTTTCTGTTTATCTTACCTCTTTGACAGAAATTCTTTAACCGTGATACCAATTTACATTCAACATATTTTGTAACACCAGAATCCCTTTCTTCCTTCCTCCTATTATTCCATTACTTATCACTAACACAACATAATATATACAAAGATAACACAAAGATAACACAGGAGAAACCTTTTCCAAAGTATTCCTATACTTAAGTATCCTGCTGTACAAAATCACATGAAAGTCAAAGATAGAATGTTTCTGATTCACTTATCAACTACATATATGATAGAAGAAGAGTTTTCCTGCCTCAGGAAACGAAAAATTAGACAAAAAGCTGGGGTAAGCATTATCACCACATAATGAATCCAACACAGAGTGTCAAACCCTCTACTTGTTTGTAGGTCTTACTTATGTCTCAATGCACACTCCATTCTCCTAACAAAATCGATACTACCCAAGCTCAGAAACGGTTTAAACTGTTGTGGGTCAATACTCAAACATCTAATTGGCAATATATAGTGTTTCAGATCAATAATATTCTTTAATTAAAAAATCCTGTTAGTCTTTGAGTAAGCCAGTTCGTAAGAGTTGTCGTGGGCAATGCGAACCACTCTGAAAGGACCATGATACACATGCAAAAACTTCTTAATCTTGTCTTTTACTTTAGTATATTTTTCTTTGGTTTTCATGAGGACAAGGTCACATATTCTTAAACTCGCTGGTTTCACTCCTTTGTCATTCCTTCTCTTCCTTCCTGCTGCTTTCTTTTTCATTATCTCTTTAATCAATTTGATCTTCTTGTCTTACGTGAGGGAAATCCATTTCCGCTCTGATGACGTTGCTGGATTTCTCGTTGAACATAAGCTCATATGTGGCATATCCTGTTGATTTGCTCCATAAAATGTGGATAATATTTTCAAAATGTCGATTATGACCTGCCCAAGCGGTGTGTTTCTTACTACAGTTAAGTCCTGCACAGCTTATTAATTTCCTTCATAACCCTTTCACTCATGTTACATAGTGGAAATTAGGTAGAAATCTTTGTGTTTTATCTTGTGTATTGCCATACAGTGTTCAAACCTCTCTGAAACAAATTGTGGGCCATTGTCAGACAAAATTGATTTTGGTACCCCTACATTGCAAAAGTAATCAGATGTCAACTTCTCCATTATAGTATTGGTATTTGCCTTCTTAATTGGATTCAGTTTTACATATTTTGAGAATGTGTCCAAAACAATGAAAATATACTTACAACCTCCTGTAGATGCAGGCAATGCTCCTAGAAGGTCAACTGCTATAACCTCTTTAGGTTCACTAGGAAGGTCAGACTGCATTAAGCCTTTTGATGGTACACCAGTTGTCTTTACTATCTGACATTTATCACATCTTTCTAGTCTCTCCTTAACCCTTCTCCACAAGTTGTTAAATATTACTGTCTCCTGTATCTCAGCTACTATTTTCCTGATCCCATAATGTTCAGAACTCTCATGCAAGTAGTCAATAAATTTATCAACATGTTGGTCGGGAAAGCATAAGTTCCAGTCCTGGTCATTCAAATTTTTCCTCCTAAAAAACAACCCTTTGTGTATGGTATAGTACTGTTTCACCTTTGGAATGTTGTAATACTGCTTAACCAACCTTAAATTTGTACCCTCATTCTGCTACCTTCTCATTTGCTTGCAAATTTTCCTACGTTTCTTGTCCTCCACTCCCTGCAAATAAAGCAACCTTACTTGTTCTTCATGGTTCTCACTACTGTCAGTATCCTTCTTCCCTGCTGGCATCCTAGATAACACATCAGCCACAATATTGTCTTTTCCTTTTACATACCTTACCTTCAAATCAAATTGTTGGAAATACAAAGCCCACCTAGTTAACCTGGTGTGTTTCTGCCTGCACTTCTGAAGGTCACTCAAAGCCTTATGATCTGTATACACTATGGTCTTATGTCTAAGCAAATAGTACTCAAACTTCTGAAATCCAAATTTAATAGCCAAAGCCTCTAACTCTGAAATGGAATAGGTTTTTCCATGTGGCTGCAATGTTCTACTAGCAAAAGCAATAGTTTTGTGTTCAGCCCCCATCTCAATTGGAAAATTTCTATCCCCAAACCACAAAAACTTGCATACACAAAGTCAGTGAAAAATTTGGAAGTCGTAGCATCTTCTTATTTACTAATTCCGTTTTCAAACTCTGAAATGCATCTTCTGACTCCTCTGTCCAATCCCACACCACATTCTTTTTCAACAAAACACCAAGGCAAGTATAGTTAAATGACATCTGATGTGAACTTTCGGTAGAAGCCAAACAAGCCAAATGTAGCTATAAGATCCTTCTTTTTCTTGGGGTGTGGGAAATCTGCAATGGCAACAATCTTTTCTGCATCAGGATGTATACCTTCCTTGTTAATCCTGTGACCCAAAAATGAAATTTCCTTCTTTACAAATTCAGATTTACTTAATTTTAGTTTTGTACTTCATCTATACATAGCCCTCAGTACAACACTTACCTTCATGTAAAAATACTATACATGGCCTAGAGTCCTTGGCCAAACTGATATTCCAATAGCCACAAGTCACATCAAAAGAAGTCTGAAACGTACACTCATGGAACTTTTGCACAATGTCGTCTATGTTGGCTGGTGTATCACTCGCCCCTACAATGATATCATTTAACTTGTTGGCATCCAGAACCAACCTGACACCGCCATTCTTCTTCTTTACAACCACATGTGGGTTATTATACCTGCTGGTTGACCTTTTAATAATCCCCCATGAGACCATCTTTTGGATAACTTTTCTCTCCGCTTCCTTTTCTGAAAATGTAATAATATAATTTTTTCTAAAAAATGGTTCATGATCCTTAAAGTTTAATTTGCACTCAAAATCTTTTACCAAACATGGGCTGAAAATGCCTTACAGGTGCCTTTAATTCCACCATTTGATTATCTGTAACATCTCCAATATCCTCAACTCCCTTTATTATTTCCAACCTTCCTCTCTCCTCCTCCTCTTCCTCAGTAACCTGCCCAGTGGACAATACTCCTAATGGCAAACCTAGTTCAGATTGCACACACTTGCCCATCTCTTCCCAAAATGATACTTCATACCTACTTCCATTGAACTTAAAATTAAAGTTACCACTAGCAAAATCAATATTTATGCACCATTTGTACAAGCAATTAGTCCCAAATATTACATCATTGTTGAGATTTTGAATCACCGGCAACTTGAACTCCTACAGCTGTCCTGCCAATTCCAGTTAATGGTACCTATCATTTCACACTCTTTGACAGCTTACCAGTTGCATTAATAATTTTTATTTCAAAAACATGCATCACCACTATAACCTCTGTATTCGTAATAGATTCAAAAAATGCCTGTGAAGTGCCATTCAAGTCGCTACCACTGTCCAGTAAACAAATAACATGTATACATTGTACACTTGTTGTTATCACAGGGTGTCACACTTCCTTTTAACTTACTATTTGATCTTCTTCATACAACAAATTCTCATCAGTCCTTTCCCTGGAAAAACTATCGTCCTGCTTACCAAAACAATTATCAGACACAGTAAAATGACAGATAGCATGGACCTCATCCTCATTACCACTCTCAAACTCTAATTCTTCATTAAGGCTAATATTATCCTCCTTTATTCTTTTTTACTTAACACATTGCCATAATTATAAATCCAAATACCTCATCCTCATCACTGTTGGATTTGTCACTGCTATCATTATTACAGCTACTGTCAGAACCAGACCCACTGTCACTTTTGTTCTCCTCAAATACTTGGCTAATTAGTTGATCCTTGTTTCCAGTATTAGACCACAAAGCAAAACACCAGAACTTCTCATGTTCTCTTATAAATTTACCATCCATTTTTATACTTTGGACATCCTGAGCAACAGCAACGCACTGTTTCATCACTTAGTTTTATTATAGTAACTTCCTCCTCTCCTTTTACAGGATAAACATAGCTATATGCACCATCATTCATCTCACTAGAATTAGAAATTACTCTTGTCTTACTACCATCATGTACATTACCCTTAACTGTGATTACACCACATTTATATACATGTGGCTCTTCATGACTACCTGCTCTAGTGTGGTCTGAAACTGGAGCATTACCTAGTTTAAATGGTTTGATCCAGAATTTCCATCTTCTCCTCCATTTCTATTCCTCAAATTTCTCCTACAATTAGTTCTGTTCATCCTATTTACCTGAAACTCTCTCCGTGATTGATTATTATCTTCAAAATTCCTCCTGCAATCTTCCACTGAGGGCTTCACCCTCTCCATTTTATCAACACAATTCAAAAAATCACTAATATTACCCCTAGGGGCAAGTACAAACAATTCTCTAACTTTCTGAGGCAAATTTGTTTCTAAATCCATAATTACTGATTCACCACCTATCTCTTTGTCCACATATTCCAGTTTGCTTATCCAAAACTGAAAGAAACCTTTCACACTACCCTTCCTAGAGTTAAATATCTCTCCTCCTCAAAATTCTCTGTTGCATGTCTTTGGACCAATACCGGTACCATGTGGATAGATTCACACATTAAGAAGCACTGACAACTGTACTTGCAAAAGGGATTGACGCCCCATTTGTCGTTCCCTAGGCGTACTTTGTTTCAGTCATTGTCGCCTGTTGCCACAAGTACACGACCTTCATCTTTATATTATTCTAAGTGGGACAAGCAACTGCCAAGTAATGAGAGAAATATACTGCGAGTGTAAACACCAAGCCCTCAAGGCCAGTAACACTGACAGAAGTCTGCGATACTTTAAATCTGACATTAAAGACTTTTCATCCAGTGACATTTGCGCTAGCTTATCAGTATCGGAGAAATGCTGTACCTTCCGCATTAAAAGGTGGAACATATTGTCTCTTATCCCACATTTACTTTGTATCCCTTCCACATGGAAGTGATGAAAACATAAAACAGCTTATGGCATGCTAATTTGGCTTAACAACAAGTCAAGGGCACCTTTTCTTTAAATATTGGGACCCTATTGTTTTCAAAATTTGTTTGTCCATCACCTGATCCTTCTGATACAGTTTCTGTTGCTGTCTGTACTTACAAAGAGAGGTACTTTCCTTGTCCCATAATAGCTTTGCACGGAATCTAGCGATCTGCACATTCTGATACTCCACAAGCTTTTTCTAGACACAAATAAATACACTTAATTTTACATCTTAATTGTCAAAGCAGGTCTGTGTTGAAGATTTATATCAATCTGGCACTGATACATCGAGAGTTTAAATTGCTGCTTGTGTGCCATAGGAGTGTTTTACAGCTTTAGATGGCAGGTTTCTCTTTATCGTCAGTTGAGGTTGTGGGATTACGGAAGTGTCCGATTCCACCCACCTCCTTGCCCCATCTTTGCAGATGCACAACATGCTCAAACTCTTACAGGATTCAGTGAAATGCCATGAGGAATAAGGATAATGGGCAAGTAGTGCAATCAGCAGCATGTGAGTGTGTCAGTATTCCCTGCAGTTGTAACGACCACTGTGTCTATATGGCACAGTTTTCAGCGTATCTGCCTAGTAAGCAGGTAACAGGGTTCAAATACCAGTCCAGCACAAATTTTCAGCTTTCCCTATTGATTTAAATCAATGCCCAATGGCAGCTGATGTCCACACTAATTTCTTTGTGGCTTTATTCGTAGTGGCTGCATCATCACTATAGTGTCTTTTCTTTGGGGCAAGGTATTTAAATTTGCAAGCTTTTGGAGCCACTGGTTCCTTCCTCTGGCAGATGTGTTGAAGGGAATGAAATATGGATGAAGGAAAAGAATGGATGACTTTCAGGAAGTGTGGAGAAATCAGAAAACTTGGCCAGAAGCCCAGGTCAGGGGAGACTAACCACATGGGATGAGAAGGAAAGACTAGGGTTTACATCATGTTCAGTAAATCTGCTTTGACCTGGGGTTTCAAGTGACTTTTCTCAAGTCTCCCTATTTCCTAAGTCTCACCAGTCCTTTCCCTCGAACCATTTTTCTTCCCCTTCAACCCTTCTACCAGAAAAAGAAGCCAGTTGGACAGAAAGTTTGGAAATTTCAATACCTTTATATGTGTTTTGTCTTGCTGCCACTTGCAGAATAGCTTTGTTATCTATTCAGTTACATTATATTTTCAAAAATCGATTATTCTTAGTGATATGTGAGATTATGGACTGATAAACCTGCAGTGCTCCAAGTGGTCTGGCAGTAAACAAAGGTTGTGTTACAAAAGTAGCTGTGTGAGTTTCACCTCCACAGTGTTTTATTCACTATGCTCTCTTAATACACACTCCTGAAATTTATTTTTTAGATCAGCATTGTACCACTGTTTAGTGTGATAATGGATACAGCAGAGCACATTTAAAGTTCACAGGTACATGGTAAATTGCAACTTCAGCACTCATATTATTTTACAGTTGTCTTACATACACGTATATGTATAAACTACCTTATTGCCTGCTGCTTTGCTCATGAACACTGTATGGTCTGTAGAGATTTTCGTTTCTCTTTAATTGAATTTTTATGTTATTCACAACTGCAGCACCTTCTAAACTTTTTACACTAAGTAAGGAGTTGGAAACATGGTCTTTTCTGAATGTACCTCTGGCCAAAAACTGTCTATGGTAGCTCAGTTCCAAGGTTTTTATTAATCATACCTTTTGAATTCTTGCAGTGATTTTTCCATAGAAACTATCATACCCTGATGCATATTTCTTAATATCCAACCAAGAAGCTATATACTGACTTTCATAAAATAGGCTTCAAAATTTTTTTATGTAACGAAATATTTTCTTAAAATTGGTCACACCATGTTTCACCTGCTTAGGGGCTGAATTTCCAAAAACAGTGAAATGTGTATTTGTTTATTTCCAACAGAGTAGCAAAATTACAAATTTATAGATGTGGCTTAAAATGCTTTCACAATGAGATAGTTTCATAAAACATTTCAACATTAGGGGTTGAATTTCCAAAACCACTGAAACAAGTATTCGTTTATTTTTAACTGAGAATTCAAATACCAATTTTCATATATGTTGTTTTCATAGTAGTTCTTTAATAATGATTTATTCCCAAAATAACATTTTACCCACTACTTCATTCCTATAGAAGCTAAATTTCAAAAAAATATGAAACACGTATTTCTGTATTTCTCAACAAGGAACCAAATATCAGTTTTCATAGGCCTGTCTTCAAAATTGCCTTATTAGTGTTATATTTAGAAAAAATATTTCATCCCCTTTATCACCCACCTAGGGGTTGAACTTCATTTCCCTCCTTTAACAATACCTACGGTGTAAGATCAACACACACCACAAATTGTGGTTTGGGCTCGGTGATGCTGAGACAGTCAACAAGTAAATGAGTAAGTCTGTCAGGACATTGCCTTTTATGTATAGCTGTAACATATGAAAACACTAGTGAATTAAAAACTTTGTTACTAATGTAATTTACTAGTTACCATCATCAAATTTCAGCTTCTGCTCCAACACTTAACTGTTCATTAAACACAAGAAAAATTCCATGTGTTTTTTGACTGGCGCAATCTATATATCATGACATAGGATTTTGCCTCATTACTACAATTCTTTCTAGTTGTTTTGGACTAGTCTCAATGTATTCCTTGACATTGTATAAACATGTTGCATTCATGTACTCTCTTAGTTTCATTTTGAAGATTGGTAGAGCTTTTACATTTTTTAACTGTGGTAATTTGTTGTATAATAAGCACCTACCTTTGGCAGGATTCTTATCAGCCACTTGTAGTCTGCTGCTGTTGATGTAATAATCATCTTTGATTGTTGGTCTGTAATTTTGCAGTTCTGTGTTTAACAATGACACATAAATTTAATTGGATATACACGAGTGTCACATACAGTGGACTGTTAATATCTGAAATTCCTTGAATAAGTTTTGAGAGGACAGTCTTCCAATACACCTGATTGCTTTTGTTGCAGCTTCAGCAATCTGTTGATATGCAATTTTTTATTTATTTATATATTTATTCATCCATGGAACAATAAATATTGTATGGATGTCGTCAGATTACAACACATGAGCACACATACATTTACAATTAAACAGGTTTCCCATATTTTGTGTAGTTTTTATAACTAGTCATACACATATTTATAATTACATAATATTTTGGTGATAATGTCATATGTTGCTAATAATCTACATCTATGTTAAATATTCTTTTACAGTATAACAACTTTTACTTACTAAAAAGGTTTTAAGCTTTTGTCTGAAAGTGAGGGGCTCATTTATTTCTTTAACTTCTTGTCGTAATTTGTTATAAAGTTTTATCCCATTATAAAATATACTTTTTTGCGTCTTTGCCTTGTTCTTTCTACCTAGATGGAGGTGGTGACAAGCTCTTGTTTCATGGTCATGTATTAGGCTGTTTGTGTTGTACATGTTGAGATTTTTCTTAATGAACATTATGTTCTGAAAGATATACTCACAAGAAACAGTTAGAATTCCTAGCTTTCTAAATAATTCTAGACAGTGGGCCCTGTTGTTGCTATTTGTTATTATCCTTATGGCTCTTTTTTGTACTTTGAACACAGTTTGTATGTTACTGGCACTTGTTCCCCAAAACATGATCCCATAGCTGAGGACTGAGTGTAGATATCTGTAATATGTTATTTTAAGACAGATATTATTGCATACGGGTGCAAGGATTCTAAGAGCATAGCATGCTGTGGATAATTTCTTTGCCAAAATGTTGACATGGTTTGTCCATTTCAGTTGGCTGTCTACATTCATCCCTAAGAATTTGGTACTTGTTACACATTCTAATTCATTATTATTAACTTTTATTCTAGTGGCATTGTGTTTTTTGTTCAATTGGAAGTTAATATAGTTAGTTTTCTTTACATTTAGGGTTACTTTATTTTTTAATGACCAGTTGTGGACATCATTGAGAGTCTCGTTTGCTCTTTCTGACAGTTGTGTTGGATTTTCACCTGTTATTACTATGTTGCTGTCATAAGCAAAAAGTATTTTTTTGCCATGTCTGATACTTTGTGGGAAGTCGTTAATGTATATAAGAAACAATATTGGGCCTCATACACTTCCTTGTGGGACGCCTATATTCACATTTTCTGGGTCAGACAGGTGTTTTATTAAGGAATTGTTTGAAACTTGTGATATCTCAACTCGTTGAACTCTGTTTTCCATGTATGATTTGAACCACTTCTTTGTCACACCTCTTATTCCTATTTGCGCTAATTTATGAAGTAAGATTTTGTGGTCAACTGTATCAAAGGCCTTGGACAAGTCTAAAAAGCTACCACTTACATTTTCACCTTTGTCCAGTGCTTCTAAAATTACTTTAGTGAACTGTGCTATAGCATATTGTGTGCATTTTCCGGGCCTAAAACCAAATTGGTCATTGGAAAGAAGATTATATTTATTCAGGTAATTTAGCAGTCTCTTTTTGACTAGTATTTGTATTATTTTAGAAATGATAGACAGTATAGAGATCGGCCTGTAGTTCTCTACATTTTCCACATCTCTGTTTTTAAGGATAGGTATAACTTTTGCTTGTTTTAGGTACTCCGGAAAGTATCCAGATTCGAAAGATTCATTAATGATGTCTGTTAATGGGCCCTTTATGGAGTCTATACAATCTTTAATTACGCAGACTGAGATTTCATCAAGTCCTACTGAAGTTTTATTTTTTAGTTGGTGTACTACTAGTGCCACTTCCCTTTCTGTAGTTGGCAAGAGCACCATTGAATTTGTTGGCTGGTTCTGAGTAGGTAAATCATACGTATCTGGAAATTTCTGCTGTAATTTTTTTGCAATACTACTGAAATATGAGTTTACAAAATCATTTAATTTTTTAGGGTTACCTACTAGTACATCTTTGTTTTTAATATGTGAATTGAGGTCTTTTTAGCAGAGTTAGATGTTTCCTGTTTGACGATGTTCCAGGCTGCTTTGCTCTTGTTTTCAGCTTCAAGTAATATTTTGTTGTTTGAAAGTTTTTTTGCAGCTAGCAACACCTTTCTGTAAATTTTCCTTTACTTTTTGTAGGATTGCAGAACTTCTGGGTTAGATTGATTATTTTTTATGGAGTTGAGATATCTAAGAGTTTCTGAGGATTTTTTGATACCTGTAGTCACCCACTGATTTCTCTTTGTAGTTTTAATTTGATAAAGAGTTTTGGGAAACATCTCTTCAAATCTGAGTTTAAAAATTGACATGAACTTGATAAATTTCTGATTTGAATTGGTTTCTGTATAGACTTCCCTCCAATCTTCATATTCTAGCTGGGATTTAAACTGATGCAGGGCTGATTTGGAAAACATTCTTTTGTATGTACAAAGTTTAGGAGGAGTTTCTACATGAATGTTAGTTTTTAAGATCTGGCAGAGGTGGTCTGCTAGGCCCAGGTTTTGGACAACAATGTGACATTTTTTACTATCAATATCTGTAGCTACATGATCTATAGATGAGGAGGATTCTTTCATTATTCTAGTTAGACAATTAACAAGGGAGGATATTCCATAACAGCTTAGAATATTCACATATATGTTGCTAGCCTTATCAGGCTTCATCATATTAATGTTTAAGTCACCACAGATAATTACATTTGCTTTTGGTCCAGAAACCTGGTCTAAGCTTTGATTCAGTTTTGAGAAGAATATATCAAAGTCTCCACTGGGAGAGTGGTACACACAAAAAATGACTAATTTTTTTGCTATGCCAGGTCCTATTATTTCAACAGCGGAATGTTCGAAATGTTTGTCCTCACCTAGATCTAAAAGATCATATCTTACTTTAATTGACATACCTTTTTTACATAGATACATGAACCTCCACCATTCATTGAGATTCTGCTATAGTAACATGCAAGGTCAAATGAGGCTAATGCAATGTGTTCACTTTGCTTCCCGCTCCACTCTCATGTGTTACTATATGATACAATAAATGTGGATGAGTTCTGCAATAGTACATCTTTGATAGTGCAGCTATATCAACGGTGTGTGGCATTTTCTTCACATAAAATACACTGTTGTTCTCTTTTGAGCAGGTCCTTTGCATGTGATTTTCCCAAGCCATAAATGCATCCATTGTCAGCTAGTATCAACTTATGCAATGTCCTATGTTTAGTGCCTTTTCATTTCTTCTTCTCTTTGCAAGTATTTCCAAGTAGATTGTTTCCTTTTTATGTACAAGTAGATTGCTTTCACTTAAAATTTTTGTTTGCCCTTTCAGTGTCTGTGATAGCTATTATTTCTAAAAGATTTAACAAACTATAACTTACAGTGAGCTTCTTTCATGGTTTCTGTCAAATAATTCACATAAATTGGAGATATTATGGATTGAGTGTTGATTTAAGTGCTGTTTGTACCCTCCTACTTTAAAACTTGGGTAAAAAGTTCTCACCAAATTGTTCACTTTGTATCTTAAGTCTACACATTGCCCTCTACTTCCACAAATGATTTAGTTAGACCAGCTGCATTCCACCTGATACCTTATCTATACATTTTATCTAAGCAAATAGTATGGAAAAACAGTCTAATTCTCTTGAGATATCCAGGAATAAACTGCCAACTTTCTCCTATTCCTCTGATTCTGTGTACCATCGAACTTGTTACTGCTGTTTTTCTGGACTTTGTTTACCTAAATCAGTGCTGTGCTTCCTCCAGAATTTTTTATTTTTCTATGAGCTTTAACTCTGTTTTGAATAGATGCTTCTATAATTTTTGATAAGGTGGATATAACCATTATAGATCTATAGTTTCCACGATCCCCTTGTAAACACATCTACAAAAAAGGTGCTACACTAACTGAATACAGACATGTTGGGAACAGATGCTTCTCAGTTACCAAGCTTGTTAGGAGTATCAGGGGTTTTGCTGGGTACTGTGAGCAGTGTTTTAATTACTTTTGCAGATATGTCATCTATGTCCTCTGCATGTACGTTTCTCAGTGATGTGATTTTGCAAGGTGTGGGAAAAGACAGTTAACCAAAAATGCATTACAGTGAGTAATTTATCTAACTGAAATTGTTATCTAAACATTTAACACATTGAAACTTCCTGGCAGATTAAAACTGTGTGCTGGACCGAGACTCGAACTCAGGACCATTGCCTTTCGCAGGTAAGTGCTCTACCAACTGAGCTACCCAAGTATGACTTATGCCCCATCCTCACAGCTTTACCTCTGCCAGTACCTCGTCTCCTACCTTCCAAAGTTTACAGAAGCTCTCCTGTGAACCATGCAGAGCTAGCACTCCTGAAAGAAAGGATACTGCAGAGACAGGTCCTGAGTTTGAGTCTCAGTCCGGCACTCAGTTTTAATCTGTCATTTAACATATTGTTTACACATTGGTTTATGTATCTTGTCACATAGTTCACCATTGTTACCAAAAATGTATTCAGATTATTATTAAACTGTTGGAACATGGTAGATTTATTTTGATAATATTGGCTGTGTCAATAGGGATCTCAACAGTGATTATTATTTTTTTACTATACAATAGTTATTGAGTTAGTTCTGTGGTATGAACGTGGTCACTGGGCCAAGACTGATATATTGTATTTACTTTTTTCTAAATAAACATTCCTGACATGGCAGCAGTCCAACATCATAAATTTAAAAAAAAAAGAAGAAGACTGTCATTCAGAAAAGTACTGACCAGTTGCAAACAAAAATTAAGATTGTCATTCAAAAAGTGTGGTTAGTGAAATTGGACATGGATGAAATTAAGGTACTGTTGTTTGATTGAGAAGGCTATGGGAACTGGAAATGGGAAATAGAAATGTAACTGAAAATGAAGGAATGCCATACAGTGGCTTCAGGAGCAAAAATGAGTGTATACAGAGCACATACTTGAGATGAAGAAAATATGACTATAATGAACCATACACAAGGACCACAGTCTTGAACAAGCAGCTAGAATTCCTGAGTGATAAGAGAAGAAAATTTGAGATAATGAAACATTTTGTGCAGGAGCTAGTTGGAAAAAAGACATTAAAAGGCTATAGTGAGATGACAACATTCTTCAGTATTTTTGAAAAAACAGTGAATGAATTAAAATTAGCGGATGTGAAAGTGATGGAAAAGGAGAAGATAAATCACACACTGAGAATCTAGACTGAATCTTTAAAGTATATTCAAAATTTGAATGAAGTTTTGAAAGAAGAATATCAGGCAATCAAATATGTTAAAACTATACTTCAGATGATGAAGTTGAAAGTCTAGGATGGAAATAAAAGTGTAAAATCCAATGGATTTCATGCTGAAAACAAGACTGGTATGAGCTACTAGGAACAGTTGTGTTATGGATGTGGCAAACCAGGACATTTCAAGGGGGACTGTAATCAGTAAGGAACAAGCAGCGATTCATGGACACATGGCAGACATCATTGAAGAGGTGGGCACAACAATTGGCAAAATAGGCAGAGTGATAACTGCAGCAGGGACAGAATCTGGTCACAAATCCACAGTAAACACTATGGTTCAGGAGGCAGTCATCACCCAAGATGGAGACGATGTCAACAGAATGAAACTGGAATAAGCAGTTTTGTAACAGAGGCACAACATTCAGTGGTGTGTAATGATGTTGAGTCAGGTAACAACATACAGACTGATTGGTTATTGGATAATGGTTGCACAGATCATGCTGTTAATAATGAAAGTTATTTTTCTGAGTGCATAACTTTAAAAGAACCTGTGAAAGTACAAATTGTGGATGGTAAGGTTTTGCAAGTTACAAAAGAACAAATTTAAATACCATTTTAGTTTATGATGACATGATTCCAACTGAAATGAAAAATGTACTTTATGTCACAGGCATGGACAGAAATTTGATTACCTATGCTAAAATAACAGAAAAACATAAAATTTTATCAGTAGGCAATATCTCAAAGGTTTTTGATAAAGACAATAACCTACTTGTGACTGCTTTGAAAGTAGATATGATGTGTCAAATTACAAGTAAAATTTACAAACAAGAGATTAATACAAATAGTGTTGGTAGTAAGGGTAGCATTTAGTAAAGGAGAAATAGCATTGTACTCTTCAATGTGTAGATTTTAACTATTTGAATACATTGTGTAAACATAAGTTAGCTGATGGGTTGCCAACAGATTTAGAATCAGGATTTACGAAATCTAAAATTTGTATTGAAAACAAAATGTGCAATTTATGTTTTCGAAACAATGCCACAAAGCAAAAGAAACATTACAGGTTATTCATACTGATTTGAATAGGCCTCACTGAACTCATGGTTTGCTTGGTGAAAGATTTTTCTCATTTTTATTGATTATGGTAAAGCAGGTATAGTCTACACTCTCAAACTTAAATATCAAGTTTGTGATTGTTTTGTGGAATACGTTAATGAAACTGCAAATTTACCTAGGGAAAAATATTAATAAATTGAGATTTAGCAGTGGGAACAAATATAGAAATTCTGGTCTGTAACAGTTTATAAGAGAGAAAGGAATCATTTTAAATGCATGTCCTCTTTATATACACGAATTAAATAGTGCAACTGAAAGCTAAAAATGTCAGTTTTAGATAGTAAATGCATTTGCAGTAAATATTGCACTTAGATGATACAGCAGCTAATGCACCTACATAGTAAGTAGTAGATTTCACATTCAAGTCTCAGTCTGGCTTACATTTTCATTCATTGTCACAGTTTTCACATAAAGTCCCAGTGCAGCTGATATCATTAGTTGCTTCTCTTCCCTTCCTCTTCTCCTTTCTCCACCATCAACTTGAATAGTGTTGAAGCAAGGTTTTTGTATATTTTCCACAACAGCTGGGAAAGACAATTTGGAATCACAAAGCAGACTAAGGAATTTTAATAGGGTATAGCAACGTAGGAAGCAGTATTGATTTACAAGAAGATTATCATTTCGAGACGTGTTGATGTTGCAGAAGATGATGTCAGAGATATTGATGTTAAGGACTCTGAATAAGGTTGTGAATATTTTAGTGGTTCTGAGTAAAAGACATAAAAAAAGAATTAGTAAATGAGCAAATGGAAGCAAGAGGTATCAAAATGAGTTCAAGCAATCATAAACAAGAACAGGAACAAAGGTTGAGCAGCTCAACTAGAGAACATAGGATGCCTGATTGATTTAATGATTGTGTCATGAGTACCTTTTGTAAACTTCTGTAGTGCTGATAGCCCAGAGAATTTTGAGGAGATAATAAATAGTAATGAGTCAGAAATTTGTAAGTGAGCACTGGGTAAGGAAATCGGATGTTTAAATAAGAATAAAATCTGAAAACGAGTAACTAAACCAGTGAACATACACTGAAGTGACAACAGTCATGGGATACTTCACAATATCGTGTCAGGCCTACTTTTGCCTGGTGTAGTGCAGCAACCTGATGTGACATGAGCTCACCAAATTGTTGGAAGTCTTCTGCAGAAATATTTAGCCAAGCTGCGTCTATAGATATCCATAATTGTGAAGGTAATGCCAGTGCAGGATTATGAGCATGAATTGAGTTCTCAATTATCCATTATTGTTCGATGGGATTCATGTTTGGTGATCTGTGTAGCAAATCATTTGCTCAAATTGCCCAGAATGTTCTTCAAATCGGTGATGAAAAAGTGTGGCCTTGTTGCCTGGTGTATTGTCATCCATAAAAATTCCATTGTTGTTTCAGAATATAAAGCCCAAAAACGGCTGCAAATGGTCTCCAAGCAGCTGAACATAACCAGAAGGACCAGAGGACCCAGTCCATTCCATGTAAACACAGAACATACCATTATGGAGCCACCACCAGCTTACACAGTGCCTTGCTGACAACTTGAGTCCATGGCTTCATGGAGTCTACACCACACTTGAAACCTACCATCAGCTCTTACCAACTGAAATCGGTACTCTTATGAGCAGGGCATGGTTTTCCAGTTAACTATGGTTCAAGCAATATGGTCATGATCCCAGAACAGGTGCTGCAAGTGATGTCATGCTGTTAGTTAGCAAAGGCACTCACATCAGTCTTCTGCTGTCATAGCCCATTAACACCAAATTTCACTGCACTGTCCTGACAGACACACTTGTCATGTGTCCCACATTGATTTCTGTGGTTATTTAATGTGGTGTTGCTTCTCTGTTAATCTTAAAGCTCTACACAAACGCTGCTGCTCTTGGCTATTAAGTGAATGTTGTCAGCAACTACACTGTCCACAGTGAGAGGTATTGATACTCTCGGCACACTCTTGACACTGCATGAATTCCTTAATGATTTCCAAAATGCAAGTCTCATGCATCTAGCTCTAACTATCATTCTGCATTCAGAGTCTGTTAATTCCCATTGTGCCATCATAATCAGTCAGAAATCTGTTTGTATTGAGTACAAATGACAGCTCCATCAAAGCCCTGCTATTTAGTATCTTGTGTATGTGATACTACCACCGTCTGTAGATGTACATGTAATTAACACTGACTTTTGTCAGCTCAGTGTAAATGTTCTTGTTGTAAAGTGGCTCTGTAGCCACTTAGATGCAGAATGCCATAATGAAATTGTGACATTCCAATCTAACCTAAACCTCAGGCTTCACTACAGGAAGACTACCAGCACATCAAGTTTTCCTTCCATTTTGGTTGTTGGTTGGTTGTTTTTGGGGAGGAGACCAGACAGCTAGGTCAATGGTCTCATCGGATTAGGGAAGGAAGGGGAAGAAAGTCGGCTGTGCCCTTTCAAAGGAACCATCACGGCATTTGCCTGGAGCGGTTTAGGCAAATCACGGAAAACCTAAATCGGGATGGCTCGACGCAGGATTGAACAGTCATCCTCCTGAATGCGAGTCCAGTGTGCTAGTCGATATTGCAAATTAGAAACAAATCAATTTAGATATTCCATGTAAAAGATATCATTAAAATCAGTGATTTTCATTGTATGCTGTAAACTATCAACCAAGTAGGCTAAGAGTGATGAAAACAAATATCTAAAAGCAGCACACATCAGAAAGGTCTGGCATACTATAAGTGCACCTTAGGAGAAGCATATGATTAGGTTCCAATTTCATGTTTATAATATCTAAATTAAATCAGGTGATGCTGAGGGAATTAGATTAGGAAATGAGACAGTTAAATTAGTAGATGTGTTTTGCTATTTGGGAAGCAAAATAACTGATGATGGTCAAAGCAGAGAGGATATAAAGTGTAGACTGGTAATGGCACAGAAAGCCTTTTTGAAGAAGAGAAATTTGTTAACATCGAGTATAGATTTAAGTATCAGGAAGCCTTTTCTGAAATTATTTGTATGGAGTGTAGCCATGTATGGAAGTGAAACACGCACGATAATTACTTTTCGACAAGAAGAGAATAGAAGCTTTTGAAATGTGGTGCTACAGAAGAATGATGAAGATTAGATGGTAGATCATGTAAGTAATGAGGAGATACTGAATAGAATTGGGGAGTAGAGGAATCTGAGGCACAACTTGACTAGAAGAAGGGATCGGTTGGTAGGACATGTTCTGAGGCATCAAGGGACCACCAATTTAGTATTGGAGGGCAGTGTGGACTGTAAAAATCGTAGAGGGAGACCAAGAGATGAATACACTAAGCAGATTCAGAAGGATGTAGGTTGCAGTAGGTACTGGGAGATGAAGAAGCTTGCATAGGATAGAGTAGCATCAAACCAGTCTCTGGGCTGAAGATCACAACAACAACAAAAAAAAGTAGATTTTGGTTTCCTTATCATCCTGCTATATCTTTTCTTCTTATGTTTGATACATTCATGATCTTTTTGTCTATCACATTTCTGATGTCATTCATACAGATCTTTTAAATCTTCTCTAGCATTCATGATTTCCTTGGTAATTAATGTCATACTATTTCTTACATTTATCTTTCTGCAGACCTTTGGACAAACAATGTTTATGTGATGACTTGAGCTCCAAATGACTTTCTTACAGCTTCCTTCCATCTGAAAATATGACCACATGGAGTATGAAGCAAAATTAGTGACTGAACTGAGGAATTTTTGTAGGGATGGCATAGCTAGTTATCTGAGATGGACCGTCACTGGCAAATGTGGAAGCAACTTCAGGTGTACCACAGGAAAGTGTATTGGGTCCCTTGTGTTCAAGTTGTGTATTAATGACCTTGTGGACAATATTAATAGTAACCTCAGGTTTTTCATAAACAATGCAGTTTTCTGTAATGAAGTAGAGTATAAAAGAAGCAGCACAAATATTCAGTCAGAGCTTGAAAAAGTTGCAAAGTGATGCAAAAATTGGCAGCTAGCTTTAAATGTTCAACAGTGTAAATTTTGCACTCCATAAAATGAAAAAAAAAAGATGTTGTGCCCCATGATATAATATCAATAAGCTACAGATGACATAAGTCAATTCATACAAATACATCAGTTTATCACTATGGCGGGATATGAAATGGAATGATCATTGGGCACAGCCATGGGTAAATTGCATAGCAAACTTTGGTTTATTGTAGAATACTAGGGAAATGCAATCAGTTTGCAAAGGAGAGTGTTTACAAATCACTTTCACAACCCATCCTAGAACAATTTCAAGTGTGTGGGACCCATACCAAACAGGACCAACATGGGACATGCAGAAGGGAATCATAAAAGGCCACAATACTGTTGAGTCCATGGAAGAGTGTCACAAAGATTTTAAGAGTTCTGAATTGCAGAATTTTGAAGTTAGACATAAACTGTCTTGAGAAAGCCTACTACAAAGTTTCAAGATGTTGTAATTACTTGTATGTACATGACATGTAGAGTAAACACACATTGTGAGACCCCAACTTTTCCCAGCGAATCAAATGTTGAAATAACTTACGGGTTTGCTGCCAGGTGACATCGTCAGACACCACCGATATTTCGACAGGAGCACACCCTGCCATTCACAAGGCACAAATGCAAGGAAGAAAAAATGTGCAAGCAATAGAGGAGAAACATGCAAGATACCACACACAGAACAAGTGTCAACACAACCAAAGATAACCACATTATCTCAGACCCTGAAAGTTTGGCAGCTGAGCTAGCACATCTCGAAGTCACCTTTCGTCAGATTGGTTATAGTGAGAAGCAGATCAAATGTGTGTTGCACCATCAGCCTTCTGTGCAGCAGGTGAGTGAGGATATCAACAAAGTGGCGCCTAAGTCTATGGCCTTTTTGCCTTACGCAGGAAGCATTTCCAACAGGATTGGCCATATTTGAGAGAAATATGATGTGAAATGTATTTTTCAACCACCTTCCAAGATTAAGGCCCTGTTGGTGTCCGTAAAAGATGATCTCGGTTTGTGTAAGGCTGGGGTCTATCGTATTCCTTGCAGTTGTGGCATGTCATATATTGTTCAGACAATCAGGGCTGTGGAAGACCTGTGTATTGAACATAAGCGTCACACACGCTTACAACAGCTGAGCAAATCCGCTATTGCAGAACATTGCCTTGACACCAGTCATCCTATGGAATACAACAACACAGAGATTCTGGCTTGCACATCACACTATTGGGATAGTGTTATTAAGGAAGCTGTTGAAATCAGACTATCAAGCAACCTCATTAACAGAGATGGTGGATTTTGTTTAAATGCTGCTTGGAATCTGGCTCTGTCTCTTCTCAAAAAACAGAGGGACAAAATTAATGCTACCTCACCTGTTAATTAATAGTAACCATCGATATTTCTGATGTTGGTTACCTTTGGTTGTTTTGACACTTGTTCTGTGTGTGGTATCTACCTTTTTTCTCCTCTATGAACCGAGGTATTAAATTTGCTTGCAAATTTTTTCTTCCTTGCATTTGTGCCTTGAGAATGGCAGGGTGTCCTCCTGTCCAAATATCGGCAGTGTCTGACGATGTCACCCGGCAGCAAACCCGTAAGTTATTTGAATAAACACACGTTGTTACATGGAAGCATTAATAATCTGAACATTGTATTTAAGCAACATTCAGCATGGAGTTAAGCTGCCCATGCTCGATAGGACTGATGTGGTTGCCTTCTGCATCAGAAAAACTCAACCGAAGATAGAATAACGTGGGTGCACTTTTAGTAGTAATAGTTTGAAAGAAGTTCACACATTTTGTCAAACGTTTAAGAAGACAGAGCATGCAAAGAGGTGAGCTGACATAGTAACTGATACATTCTGGGAGATATCCCTGAAAGGAACAAAACATGACATAAAATAGTGTCAGTAATCCCAAAAGCTTGGAATTGTTATCACAGACATTTCTTGAATGTGACCCTTTTCTCAGTGTACTAATCATATGTAGAAAGGGAGACAGGTTAATCATGGGGGCTGTGAAGGGAGAAACAACAGGTGACACACACTGAGGAGCATGCCAACTATATAAAACAGAAGCCAATAACTGGAGGACCTCAGTTTTATTGTCCAGTACCTGTGATCTGAGCTGCAATGCAATGGTGAATGATTCTTGCTGTTTGACTGACCAATGTAAAATGTCCTGTGTAACACCATCAGCCATCATGAGATTGAATGAAGGATGAACCAAAGTAGAAATGTGTGTAGAAATCTGGGTCACATCTACTGCCAATGGTGTTGTAATTAGGTACAAGTACAACATGACCAGTAGACTGAAAACATTTTATTCCACAGAATCAATGATGACTTGAACACAGTGTTTAAGTAACATTCAGCAGGAACCAATTACATGCACAAAGAGCTATAGCAATACACATTGAGAACTGAGGCTTAGCATAGTGCAGCTAGCCTTAAATACACTGGGCCTATGACAGGATCTGACAGTGACACCCCCCCCCCCCCCCTCTCTCTCTCTCTCTCTCTGTCTCTCTCTCTCTCTCTGTCTCCCTCCCTCTCTCTCTCTCTCTCTCTCTCTCTCTCTCTGTCTGTCTCTCTCTCTCTCTCACACACACACACACACAAGCATTAGAAAAAGTCTGGGATGTCTTCTGTGGATACATAGCACTGCCACACACATAGCCTTCCAGAAATACACTGTACAAGGAGCATGTTTAAATGATGATTCTAGGAATATACTACAATAAGCTACATATCACTCTGATGATATTTCCAACATGTTGAGAGTTTCAGTATTTGCACTAGAACTCTATTTCCAGTTCCAGTTTTATTATTTTGTAGTTCAATTATCTTACCATGGAGATCTGGAATAAGTATGTTAATTATGTGTACCATTAATTTGTTTAAAGTTACATTTGTAAAATCATTATCTATTAACCAGTCTGATGATTCAGTGCTCTTTGTTGGATATTAACTTGCAGCTTCAAGTTATGTGTATTAACAATATCACCAAAATATTTTCTGCAACTACTCAATTTCGCTGTATTTATATTTAGGTCACCAACTGCTGTTACATAAAGGAAGTTCAGTAAGATCTTTGTAAAATAGTATTTCAAATTCTGCTAGGAAATCTTTTATCGTAGCAGTCAAAGAGTGGTATATCACTAATCGCTAACACCAGACATTTGACCACCTACAAATTTATTTGAAGTACTGATGCTTCAAAACGAATTTTTCTGCAGTTTGTAAATGGCCACTGAACACACTCACTCTTACTGCTATCCACATACAATCTAGCTCATCACTTTTATGTTGAAATGAGGAAAAAAATGACACTATTATAAGGCTCTAAACTGTACATCTGTATTTCATTTTCACCCAGTCCATGTTCTGTTATTATAAAGATATTTGGTTCATCAGTAGCAAGTAATGCTTCTGTTGTCTGTCTTTCCCTTCTTTTTTAAAATCACCTTTACTATTTAAATCTCTTCTTGTCTGTCCATAAGCTGTGGAGTCCCTATCACACAGTAAGTTGCTGTCAGTCCATTAAGCCAATTAGAACTGTGTTTTTCATCTTGGTATCACGCCCTAGATGTTTCCCACTCAGAAAAGCTTTGAGCTTTATTCAAAAGTGAGTCTTGCACAATGTTGTTCTTCTCTTGATTCTTCAAATTGTCTGTGACAAACATTGGATGTCCAGTTCCATAATGCACATTTGTTCATTCTTTGTCGATTGCATCACAATTAGTTATTTATTTATTTTTTTAATTTTTTTCTTCATTACTCTACCATCATACATTTCCTTTCACTGGCTGAAAATTTCTGCTGGTTTCAATTTCCAAGTGGTCAAAAATCATGTAACATTTATTGCTTCACAAGTGGCAGGACTCTGAATTACACAGTTCAAATTTGAACCACCAAGGAAGGCAAAATAACAACTTGTTTGGCTGGCAGTGACAAGCAATCCAGTCAGTGACTTGATCAGGGGCTGATATCAGTCAATACAATGGTAGTGAACAGTACATCACTATGGTACTTACTGGATCACTCTCATTTCCAGATATCAAAATTAGTTTCAATTTCTTTTCTGTGTTATATTTTAATTTCGTTTATATTGCAGACATCATAATTATAGATTTTCATTTCTTCAGCTTACATAGTTCTTAGTGACTTTCCATCTTCTTAAACTGCAGCTGCTGCTTTGGACAATAAGAGTAGCTGCTTCAGTTTTCTTTAATTCGGTATGCTAGACTTCCAGTGATTTTTACTTCATGAGAAAAGTGGTATGGGATGCACTCAGCCTAGTGAGGCCAATTAGTAGTGGTTTCAAGGTCATTCAAGATTCATAGGAAGAATATTAAGTAAATGTAACTCAACCACGGAGGAAGTGGATTGTAAGGCACTTCCTTGACCAATTATTGAGAATTATTCATCAGCCTGAGACCTTTAGGAGATAGTACTGATAGAGACAGAGAGAGAGAGAGAGAGAGAGAGAGAGAGGGGGGGGGGAGGGAGAGGGAGAGAGACAGAGAGAGAGGGAGGGAGAGAAAGAGAGAGAGAGAAAGGGGGGGAGGGAGAGTGACAGAGAGAGAGGGAGGGAGGGGGGAGAGAGACAGAGAGAGAAGGAGGGATGGGGGGTGGAGAGAGAGAGAGAGAGAGAGAGAGATGGGGGAGGGAGAGGGACAGAAAGAGAGGGAGGGAGGGATTAGAGGTTGAGTGAAAGACAGAGAGGAGGGCACAGAGAGAGAGGGTGAAGGAGAGAGAGAGAGAGAGAGAGAGAGAGAGAGAGAGAGAGAGAGAGACAGAGAGAGAGAGACAGAGAGCGTGGGAGGGAGGGGGGGAGAGAGGGAGAGAGAGAGAGACAGAGAGAGAGAGAGAGGAGAGAGACAGAAAGAGAGGGAGAGGGAGAAGGAGAGAGACAGAGAGAGAGGGAGGGAGAGAGAGAGAGGGAGAGATAGAGAGAGAGAGAGAGAGAGAGAGAGAGAGAGAGAGAGAGAGAGAGAGAGAGAGAGAGAGAGAAGATCCAAGAAAGAGTGATGCATTTCAGCATGGGATTGTTTAGGCAGCATGAGAGCATTATTGTTATGTTTAACAAACTACATTGGTAGATGTTACAAGGGAGGTGTTGTGAATCATGGAGAAGTTTGCTATTGAAACTCTGAAAGAGCACTTTCTGGGAAGAGTCAGACAACATGTTACCTCCTCCCACATACATCTCATGTAATGACCCTGATGAAAAGATTGAAGAAATTAGAGTCAATACAGAGGATTACTGACAATCGTTCTTCCCATGCACCATCTGCAAGTTGAACAACAATGGGGGATCAGTTAGTGGTACCAGAAGGACCCTCTGCCACATGCCATTTCTTGGATTATGGAGTAGAGTGTAGATGTAATGAAGAAACCTGACAATGACTGGCAGAGTGGTGTGCAAAGCACATACTCCTACGTACTGCACCTGCTAATGCTATTGGCAGAGGATGAATGACAATTGACTGGGACCAGTTGGCCCATCTAGGGTCAGAACATGGAACTTTGCTTACTTACTTACATTTGTATTTGTTTTATGATACAATTTTTTTGAAAAAACGTCATCCCGTTCCATTCCTAACACCTTGTATCTGTATCATAGTGCATCATGCCTAGTAAGTTAACTGTAGAACTAGAAGGAAAGAGAAATATACCTATATTTATACAAACATATCTTAATAATTGAACTTAGCTATTCCTTATACACCAAATCAATCTTTTGGTTCTTTAAGTCTGCAAGTTTTTGGTGATGGCTTTAAGGAATAAGGCTGCAAATTTCTCAGTGATGCCTTCAATGAATGGCTTTTTTTACTTACTATGCCATAAATTCTTTCTGAATTGAAGTATTTTCTAAAGAAAAAAGTCTCTCTTCTAAAATTACATTTCTCAAGTGTGTTTTATATGCTTCAAGCAAGAGAATCTTTATTTGACAGCTGCTGTAATAGAAGAAATGGACAAAATAAAGGATAATAATATACAAGGATCTGTAAAAATGACCTTGTCATCATTAAGCAATTTGAACATCTTTCTGGTGGAAATTTTTGTTTACTTCTCATCTACATATGAAATAGGTAGTTCATTTCATAAGCATTGTGTCTTGTAAAACACAGACACAGAGAAATTTTGTAAGTTTTCAACTGCACTAGAAGAAAAATGTGTGGTATTCTTTAAATTATTTTGTGGTATCAGAAAGGCAAACAAACTGAATCACATCTCTCATACATTTCCATCAAAAAGTGATCCAAAATTTCCTGATATACCTCAATACAAAAAGAAAAGGTCATTTCTAATAAAAAACATATTACCAAATTATACCTGGGCTGGTGAAACATGTCACTTGACAGCTTGTGTGTGGTTGGCTACACTGCTATTGTGAGGTTGCAGTAGCTGCCACTGCACAAGCCCACAACTCCAAAGTACGTTTAGTAAATGTAAGCTACAATCAACGTTTATACATAAGTGCAACAAAGTGCATTTTTCTAACAATGGAGAGAATGATGAGACTAGGCGTTTGATGTGTATGAAACCGGGAAATAAAAACATCCAAAGCTAATGACAATATCTACAACAAGTCGTTCCAAATTGTTACAGTAAAGCTTGCATATAAAATGTCACATAATAATGTAAATCTAAGCATACCAAATAACACACTATCCACACTCATAAAAATAAATAAAGCAAATCTTGCGTAGTCTACCCAATTGCACAGAGAAAAAGAATTAATTCTGTATACATATAATAGAGGGAAACACGTGGGAAAAATATATCTAAAAACACAGATGACGTGACTTACCGAACGAAAGTGCTGTCAGGTCGATAGACGCACAAACAAACACAAACATACACAGACACAAGCAGACATTGTCTGCTTGTGTCTGTGTATGTGCGGATGGATATGTGTGTGTGTGCGTGAGTGTATACCTGTCCATTTTTCCCCCTAAGGTAAGTCTTTCCGCTCCCGGGATTGGAATGACTCCTTACCCTCTCCCTTAAAACCCACATCCTTTCGTCTATCCCTCTCCTTCCCTCTTTCCTGATGAGGCAACAGTTTGTTGTGAAAGCTTGAATTTCGTGTGTATGTTTCTGTTTCGACCTGCCAGCACTTTCGTTCGGTAAGTCACATCATCTGTGTTTTTAGATATAATTCTGTAGACATTTACACTCACACAATTTACAATGTCAATGGCACAGTTCCATCTAGTTCTCCTTCACTATCATTGGAATCAGTGCCAAAACTGTTGTCTTCATCATCATCATTAAGAGAAATCATTAATCATTTATAATACCATCTATAGTCTGTGCTTCTCTTATCAGTTTAGCAACATGGTCTACTTTTTTCCTTCATATAGCAGTCATTCCACTTCTGTTATAATAAAAGTCTTGTTGTTGCTTCTAATGTACACCTTCACTTCACTCCAAACCAATTCAATTGGATTAAAATGACAGTGATAAGGCGGTAGCCTAATTACCAAGTGACCCGTTCGCTGGAAATTTCATCTACAATGTATTTAGGTGACGCAGGCTTATTTTGTTTCACGAGCGAGTATAACAGCAGCTTTGTCATGCTCATGTCCGCAGAAATGTCTCTCGCCTGCAACCACTGCACCATAGTTTCTTTAGAGTCACTAGTGGTGGGAATTTTATTTAAAATCACAGGATGGTACGATGCATTGTCCTCATGATAGTCACTGGGTTTTTTTTTATTTGAAAAACTAGAAGTCCTTCAGGCACAAAGCCGTTTGAAGATCCTGCTTGTGCCACAATTAATCGGCGTCCTCTTCCTGTTGTCTGATGACCACTGTTATTCGGAGTATCATCTGTCCAGCATTTCTTAACTGATTCTCCAGTGTTGACCCAGGTTTCATCTAACCATGTGACTGAGTGTATGTCCTTTCCTACAAGCTGCAATGACATGAGCTTTTTCTAGTAACAGTTTTCATCCATCTTGCTTTTTAAAATGGAAGCCAATACTTTTTCATATCATCTTAAGTGACGTTTTCCCCCGGAGAAAATTTCACATTCTTTTAAAGAAATTAGCAACTTTGCTATTATGGGGTGTTATTTCCTGTTATAGTATCCATATATGTGTCAACAAATTGCATTGGATTCAAAAGAATCAATATCTGTAACAGGACCAGGCTGCTTTTTTTTTTCTTGCCTGGAGTACTTAAAAACAAACTGTTTCTTCCACAGGGGCTTTCTTCCACACTGTTTACGTCACTGTCTTGTTCGTCTTGAAGTAGCACCCCTTTCCTTATAACTGTTCTTTCACTTAGCCCTAGAGTTTTTGAGGTACGCTCTAAAACTTTATCGGCAGGAATTGATGCATGCCCATGAACAGAAACAAATTCTTTTCTTGCTGGTGAAGCGTTCTTCGTAGCAATTCCAAAGCCTGACTATTTAATGGCACTCCACGGTGCAACAGATTGCCACTTGGTGAACAACATTGTTTTGGTGACATTGTTTTATAAACAAAAACTGTAATCAAGGCAGTAACACAACACGAGCGAGTATAACAGCAGCTTTGTCATGCTCATGTCCGCAGAAATGTTTGCACACTAACATACAATGTTTACACGGAAGCCGGCAACGTGGTAGTATCGAGGCTGGAACCGGCTTTTGTTCCGTGCTGTTATTGGCTCAGAAGATGTAGTGCCTCATGTTCCTCACTTGTTTGTTAGTTATACTACCAACTCTATGACACTTGGGGAGTGACCTTGAAGTGACATGTTTCAGCAGCCCGGGTATAGCAGGATTCATATTTAAAACATACAGCACTAAATACTCTACAGATGGAAGCATGCTCCAAGTACACACCAACCACTGCTTTACAGTCTGCCATGTGGAACCAGAAGTAACTGGGAATAAAATTTCTATCTATCTCACTGCATGACCCCTCCACAGACAAAGTCAAGCAGGTGATGTCACAATAGCCATAGCATACCATACATGTTTGGCCTGTGGTTCCAGCCATGAGGCAGGGCCATGAGAGAGGAAAGCCTCTTATTGCTACAAGTGAGTTCCATGCATAGAAACAAGGATGTATGTTTGCAGTGGAAACCAGCATTCATAGTAGATAAACAAAATTTTTAAAGTGTTGCAAGAAAAAAATATTGCTGAATGCCACTTCACTTACTACATCTGCACTGCTGCCCCTGGACTGATTTATACATGACAGTAATTGTAGGAGACACAAGTTGAAGTAAACGTTGTTGTATAATTATTAATTGAATCTTTCTTGACGTTTCTGAACTAAATATACAAATTTTAATGAAATAAGAACAACAAGTTGTTGTGTCCCAGGTACAGACTACTAAATGGAAAGTCAGAATTAATTACAACTTAGAAAATTTATTATGAAAACAAGGTGAAACATAACTCAGCCTAATGACTTGTGTCCATGTCTGTAGCAAAAGTTTGTCTCCTCTAAACACTATCACAGTAACAACCTCATGACTGAGAGAAGATCTGCTCCATTCTCCAGGAGGTTCACCAGATGACTCCCCTTTGGGGCCATGACATCCTGACATAATCACGTGGGGTTGCATCCTGATTGGCTCCATCGACTCCAGCTGTATGACTTCTGCATCTCCAGTGCCCCCCCCCCCCCCCCTCCAACTCCTATGAGCACTCTGATCTATGCTGTGCTGGAGAATTGGCACACAGTGCTCGTGAAGGCTGTGACCATGTCTTACATACAGCGATTGCACTTCTATGAATGCACAGCACAACATAAGAGATCAGTTTATAAGCATACCTTAATTGTGTTTCAGAGATGCAGACACCAAATATAATTACAAATATAGCAAAACATAGTTGAAATAATTAAATTACTCTGTTGTGGCTACATGTACCTATTACAACAGCAAGATTAAGGAGGACAATGGCTGTTCTCTAAATTCATAGACCAATGCTTTCCCAGGTATATTTTACACATTTAGTATATCAATGTAGAGTTTTTAGTAATGACTGAACATTATCTAAGAAATGTATTTAGTTGACTTTTATGTAGTATCAAAATATATATAAATGGCAACAACATTTTAAAGAAGAGTTCAATATACTTACTGACCACCAAAAAAGCAGAATATACAAAAGCTGTGAAAACAAAGATATCTCAGGGCATGTTTATCAAATCCTGCTATATCAGTTAGAGACGGTGGAACTCACTTCTAATGCATAGAAAAATGAGACTTTGTTGTTGTGGTCTTCCATCTGAAGACTTCCTTGGTAGCTCAGTATGTGTGCTACCAACCAATACCTTCTTTCACTCAAGTTGTGCCATAGATTCCTTTTCTCCCCAATCTCTTTGAGTATCTCCTCAACTAGATTGGTCTACCAATATAGTATTCAGCATTCTTCAGCAGCCCCACACTTTCAAAGCTTCTATTCTCTTCATGCCTGAACTGTTTATCATTCACGTTTTATTTCAGTAGTAAGCCACACTCCCAAGAACTACCTTCACAAAATACCACTGACTCTTAAATTTATATTGAGGCTAACAGATTCCAATTTTTCAAAAATCTTTATCATGCTATAGCAAGTCTGCATTATGTTTCCTCTCTACTTCAGCCATTATCAGTTATTTTGCTGCCCAAACAGCAAAACTGATTTACCAGTTTTAGTTTCTCATTTCCTAATCTAATTCCTTCGGCAGCTCCTGATATAACTCAGCTGCGGTCTATCAAACTTAATGATATTCATCTTATAATCTCTGTTCAAGATGTTATCCATTATGTTCACCATAGGCATCTGCAAAGGGGGTAAGAGGGGGCATGTACTGCCCCCCAATCTCCCCTCCCCCCATGGATCTGGATCCAGAGATTTTATTTATACATTGATTGGATAAACATGAACTCTTTGGGATATAATAAGTTATTTTGTGCCACCTATAAAAATTAGTTTTTATGGTATGACATGAATCAAAACTGACCAGCTCATTATTATAAAGAATAACAATTTTAGAGTCTTGACCTCCCCTACCCCCCACTCACTGGAAAAATTTCTGTGGGTGTCCATGCATTCAACTGCTCTCCAGGTCCTTTTCTGTCTCAGATAGGATGACAGTGTCATTGGAAAACCTTGAAGTTTTTATTTCTTCTCCCAAAACTTAAATTTCCTTTTCAAATTTCTCCTTGGTTTCCTTCTTTGAGTCTTCTCACCATATGGGTTGAATAACATTGTGGATAAGCTACAACCCTGTCTAACTCCCTTCTCAGTTATTGCTTCTCTTCCAAGTCCTTTGACTCCTATAGCTGCAGTTTGGTTTTGTATAAATTGTGAATAACCTTTTGCTCCCTGTATCTTATCTCTGGCACTTTCATAAATTCATAGAGTATATTCCAGTTCATATTGTCAAAAGATTTCTCAAAATCTACCAATACTATGAACATACGTGTGCCACCTCCAACCCGTCTTTTTGGATAAGTCATAGGAAGATTATTGCTTCATGTGTTCCTACCTTTTTTCATATCTGTAACAGACATTTACTGAGGTCACCATCTACCAGTTTCTCCATTCTTCTCTACATAATTTATGTTAATATTTTGAAATCATGACTTATGAAATTGATGGTTTGATAGTATTCACACCTGTTAGCATCTGCCTTCTTAGGAACTGAAATTGTTACACTCTGCTTAAAGTCTGAAGGTTTTGCCTTGTCTCATATGTTTTGCACACCAGGTGAAACAGCTTTGTCATGGCTGGCTGTCCCAAGAATTTTAGTAACTCTCAAGAAATGTTGTCCACTGCAGGTGCCATGTTTCAGTTTTGGTCTGTCATAGCTCTGCCAGATTCTTGTCACAGTGTAGCATCTCCAGTGCATCTTCATCTACATCACCATTCTTTCTGAAATATTGCTTTCAAGTTTTCCCTTTTTCCTTTTGTATTTATTCCTTCCACCTTTCCCTTAACATGAGATATTTCTGTTACTTACAATATAGGGAGTTGTTAAGTTTAAATGAAATTATGATATTGTATGCATATTATGCAAGACTGGATGTTTAGGTGGTGTTACAGCAGTTGCTGAAAGGCTCTGAAAAAGCTATTCAGTTAAAAGCTTCATGAGTTGCTGGGGTATATTATATCAAAAGTTTGGTAACACAAATGGGCAATATAATGTGTGGGAGCACATTTCACTACTATTTATTTTGCTGGGTACCTCAGAACAAAATCGTTGGTGTTATACAATGTTGTTATGAGTGAGGTTATTAAGATATCCAACAGTGGGGTATTAGTTTGCAATTACATAAGTGTGGAATGGTTTGCTAAGACATGTCAAGTCTCATGCCTTAATACCACAGAGGTACATCATATTCCATTATGGAGAATGTAAGGCCTTCTATAGCCAATCTGTCACTGCCAGTAATTGACAATTGTACATTACAATTGAAGAAGATATCAGCTCCAAGGATACATGTGACTGAAATGAAATTATGCCAAGACCCTCCTGATTTTTCTTTTGAGTCCTTTTTGATAGCAAGTTAAAAGTGAGTAAACATATAAATAAACTGCTCACGATGTACAATTGAGTATGATTTGCTCCTAGAAACATGTCTTATTGTCTTGGTCTAAACAATAGTTTATTGGACACAAACATACAAACAAAATTCAAGCTTTCGCAAGAAACTGTTGCCTCATCAGGAAAGAGGGAAGGAGAGGGAAAGACGAAAGGATGTGGGTTTTAAGGGAGAGGGTAAGGAGTCATTCCAATTCCGGGAGCGGAAAGACTTACCTTAGGTGGAAAAAAGGACAGGTATACTCTCGCACACACACACATATCCATCCACACATATACAGACACAAGCAGACATATTTAGAGACAAAGAGTTTGGGCAGAGATGTCAGTCGAAGCAAATTGCAATTACATAAGCAGCATTACCAGCAGAGTGGCCACTTTTGCTTCGACTTGCATCATTTGCAAGAAGACTAATTTTACTATTAATATTTTCTACAAGGTCGTTAATAAACAACGTGAACAGCAAGGGCCCCAAAACACTCACCTAGGGCACATCGAAAGTTACTTCTACATCTGATGATGACAACATCCATACATTTTAAAATTTCCACAGACAGCTAAATAAATAAATAAATGATAACATGTTGTGTCCTCCACACCAAAAAGTCCTCAATCCAGTAACAAATTTCACTTGATACCCCATATGATTGTACTTTTGACATTAAGCATAGGAGCAGTTCTGAGGCAAATTCTTTTTGGAAATCAAGAAACACTGCACCCACCAGGTAGCCTTGATCCACAGCTTTCAGTATGTCATTTGAGAAAAGTGTGAGTTGGGCTTCACACAATTGTTGTTTTTGAAAACCATTCTGGTTGGCATTGAGGAGGTCATTCTGTGTAAGGAACTTCATTATATTTGAGTTCAAACGTATTTTAAGATTCCACAACAAAACAGTGTCAAGTATATTGGATGACAGTTTTGTGGATCACTTCCTGTGGATCTTGTAGACAGGTGCGACCTGATCCCTTTTCCTAGAACTGAACTAGATGAATATGAAAAATCAACCAAAACCACCATCAAATTGGCTGGGACAATCTATTTTTAATAGCCTAGGACAGAACCTAGGCCGTCGCACTATTGTGCAAGCAGGACAACTACATAGCAGAATTTGTTGCTCTATGACTGTACTTCACACTATGTTAAAATGCATTTGAATAAGAAAGTTTCAAGCTCTGGAAGCAATAGCTTTATAATCTTGAAAATTTACACGTTTTCCCAAGTGGTGACAGGAGAACCCACACAAAAAAGGTATTACATGTGGGAGCTTTTGGTGACAGTGTTTCCTTCTTGCAGCAGAATAGTTGATAGGCAGGGAAGAGAGGTGAAGGAAAACAGCTGGTGAGGTTTAGGGAAAGGGGTAAAGTTGAGAAAAGTCACCCAGAACTCCAGACCAAGCAAGACTTACTGGACAGGATGAGTAGGAAAGACCATAAGCATGTCATAAGCTTCTCATTCCGTCTGGTAAGTTTCCCCTGATCTGGGGTTCCAGGGGACTTTTCCAAACTCAAACCCTTTTCCTAAACCTCAGCAGTCCTTTCCTTTAACTCATCTTCCTTGCCCATCAACCATTCTGTTGGAAGATGGAGCCATTGGATATGAAACCTTGCATATGTAATACTTTTTATGTGTGTTCCCCAGCTGCCTCGTGCTGAGTAGATTTCTTATCTATCCGATTAAGTTATGATATTAGAATTTGAAATGTATCACTAGTCATCTTGTTCGACAGATGAACAGTAATCTGCTACTGAGATTCTGTTGTTCAGTCATGGGAGATAGCATTTCTGAGGAAGCAGGGGACAGTAAAACAAAGTGTAGGGCTATATATATAGAGAGAGAGATGCTGAATGAAACACTTTTGGCTGTCAAGAGATCAGTGTGTGATGCTCTCACAAAATTCAAGGAAATTCGGGTCACATGTAAAGACCACCCACATGCATTGTGTGTAAGGGCTATGAAGACAAGATATGAGAAATTAGGGCTCATATGGAGGCCTATAGACAGCAATTTTTTCCTTGCTCTATTTTCAAGTAGAACAGGAAGGCAAATGACAAGTATTGCTGCAGGGTACCTCCTGCTATTCACCGTATGGTGGCTTGTGGAGTATCTACGTGGATGTAGATGTAAAATCTGGGATGGAATGTAACAATATTATGAAAAGGAAAATTGCCACTCACCATGTTATGGAAATGCTTAATCGCAGACAGGCACAACAGAAAGACTGTTACAAGTAAACTTTCTGCCAGCAAGGCTTTCATCAAAAATAGGCCACACACACACACACATACATAAATGCAAATGCAACTCCCACACAGATGACTGCAGTCTCTGGCAATTGTGAAGGCCTTGCTGGCCGAAAGCTTATTTGTGAGAGTCTTTTTGTTGTGCCCATCTGTGACTCAGCATCTCCACTATATGGTGAGTGGCAACCTTGCTTTTCATAATAGTGGTAGATGTAGATGGCTATGCACTGGCACCAGAGTGAGTGTCTAGTTCCTAGTGAATGAGACAGAAACTGAAATTGAGAGTAGAAAAGCAAAAGCTGAAATTCTTAACTCTGTTTTCAAATGTCTCTTTACAAAGGAAAACCCAGGAGAATTGCACCAATTTCAAAGATGAATGAAATAAGAATTAGTGTCAGTGGTATTGAAAAACTGCTGAAATCGTTGAAATTGAACAAAGCTCCAGGCTCTGATGTAATCGCTTTCAGATTCTATACTGGATATGCAGATGAGTAAGGTCCTGTTCTTATTGTAACTCTTATTGTAACTCTTATTGTAGATATCTCTAGTTGGTTACAGGCCCTAGGTTACACTTTATGTTTCCAAGTCATAAAAACATAGTTATCAAAATACACTTTGCTCCATTTCAGTCCTGTCAGCCTGTCAGTACAAAAAGAAGCATGACAGTGATGAAATAAAACCATTAAGATGATCAGATGTGTTTTGCAAGCAAAGAAAATGTTGCAGAAGGCAGAACATCTAAAGAGCCTTTTTTTCCAATTTGCACTTTCAAGAGTATTAATGTTGGTTATTTTTTATATTCAACTGTGTTTTTTCAGTTCTTATAATTTTTTATGTTTCAGATTTTTAATTTTCATTTCATACGTTGTGCAACTATAAATACATGTTCTGCAAACATTCTAAAGCTTTGTTTCTTTACTCATGGATATGCTGAATTTAAGCATATGAGGATGAAAGTTTAGATTGTCAAATCAAAAAAGTAGCATCCATATTAATATTAATAAGATAAAGAAAGTATTTTAGATATATAATTCAAAATGATTACCAGTACATTAAAATATCAAAGTAATTTATCTTAAAAATATTAATTAGATAACTATCAGTTGCGTGAGGTATAGTAAATTTTGTGCACTTCTTATAAAATTTAGTTGCTTAGTCACAACACGTGTCCTGTCTCACTGCATTAATAATATAAAAAATCTAGCTATTTCAGAATTTTGTTCCCTCTTGGAAAAATTTCTGAAGATACGCAAAAGTATTCAACAAGCTTGCATCTAACATAAAGCAAGAAACTTAGAATCCCAGCCAGTTCAAAAGAAAATAGAAAACTTACCTCATTAGCCACTTCTTGTATAAATTATCTAAATGTCTATATTCAAGGCCTGAAAATTTCTGTTTGCTACAGTGCTAGTAGCAGTCTTCACAGTAAAGTAGTAATGTACTGAAAACAGGGCCCAGTATTTACAATTGCATGCAACTATTTTCTTTGAAAAACACCAGTGATATCAAGTAAATTTTAAGCCACCACTATGAGATCCAACTTCTTCTTTCTTTCTCAATTACGTGACTAAATTTAAATGGCATTAGCATGTGTAACATCAGGTAGTATGTTTACAATTTATTGTTGGCACAGGGTGGTATACGGAAAAAATATCTGTGATTTGCTTGTCTTTGGTTTATGTATGCCTCGATTCATTCCATATCCTTGTGGAGCCCCCTTCTTCTTTTGGTCTATGGAACATACAGTTTTTTGGTCTATGGAACATGATGGATGAATGACTGAATGAATGAATAAACTGGTTGGATACCTAACCAAACACAGATAGTTACTAGCAGAGAAGGGTACATCATCAGAGAATTCGATACCTCAGTACTGTGTGAGCCCTAATGTGTCTCCAAACATTATGGTGTGCAATTGTAGGTGGCCAGATAGTGTTCCTTGTGACGTCCTTGACATGGTTCAAATGTGTGTCCAGCAAGTATTGGCAGTGATTTCTGGAGGATTGCCGTGAACGTGTTGTCAGCTAGCTTTGTCTCACATGTACTGGATCAGTTGCACACCAGGAGAGTGTGTGGTTGCGGGAAGCAGTGAAAATCATCATTCTTCTGAGATGCCTGCACTTTCCTCACTGCATGTGTCTGGGAACTGCCCAGCTGATGTATGGCATCCACAGTTGCTATGTAGAGCAGCAGCTTGGGCTGTCTAATTACTCTGATCTACATCTACATCTGCACTTCGCAAATCAAGGGGAAAGTGTAATGTTCCTATAACACTAGCTCAGGGCACTCCCAAAGTTAATTTTACAGCTGTTAATTTTGTCCCATTAACAAGAACAAGGTGAAAATTGTCTACAAAGACATCCAGGATTCAGTCACAGAAGCTGGTTCCCATACTCAGTAAGAAAGGTAGACATTGGTATTCAAATTTCTCTTGATACTTAGGAGAGGACATCATCTGTTGTATCTAGTGCCAGCCCAAACTTTCACTCTTTTAATTCAGGCAATTGAATTATTAATTGTGAGAGCCTCAGAAGCACGTGCTCAAGATCTCACAACTCAGTGTGCTGTACCCTATATGTTCTCTCTGTTGTGGTACAGAGTTACATTTTGGTGGTAGGAAGACTAATCGGAAGTGACAGACAAAAAGAAACAGTCATACCTCTTGCTGGCTACTTCGGAGGCAGGTGAAGTCTGCTTCATTAGTCCACAGATTGAGCTCAGGACACATAGTTTTCTTGTCTGGCAGAGGGTACTTATCATTGTAGCAGTTATTAGAGTGTGTAATACATTTGTATTTCAGTGCACAATATTTTAATTGATTTTAGTTCCCATTCATACAGAAGGGTAGGGATTAGTTTACCAGCTGATCAGCCCTTTAATATAGGTGATGATGAAGTGGTTAATGTGTGGCTTTTAAATCATAGTACAATGTGTGAGTTTCTCTTTAATTTGTTGGGGAGAAGTTTTTAATGCCTTATCTGGGTTGCTTATACATTTTGAGTTTTGCTGATGAGCAACCCACAGTTTCATGATTTATTTTACCTGCGTTTCTTCCATAGATGAATTAGAATTTTGACAGTACAGTTTAATTTTGACAAAGTCAATCACCAATCACATCACATTCTGCTTGAAACACACACACACTCATTGATGCATAAAATCAGCTGTAAGCTCATTTTTCTGAATACTAGTATTTTTTATCAATTCAGTCTCACCCACATGCTGATAACAGGCTCCTTGACATTGACAAGGTTTACGGACATTTTTTTTTATCTCTTTGCACTTTTTTGACAGCTCTTCATTAGCTAATCTGGGTGTAAATTTGTCAATTCTGCTCACACGTATTGTTGTACAACTCATTCAACCATCATGTTTTCAATAGTTACTCAGTTCCGTGTTCTGTACCTCAGGAATCTGTCAACTAATACATATACATGAATGATAAAACTTGTAGAGATTAGGAATGGAACAGTCACATTATCTCAGTCATAAGTAGAAGCAAGTGACAGACTTCAGTTCATTGATAGAATACTAGGGAAGTGCAACCAGTCTGCAAAGAAGAGTCCTTATAAAACACTTGTATGATCAATCCTCGAATGTTCCCTAAGTGTGTGGGATCCATACAAGCAGGACTAAGAGGAGGCATTGAACATATAAAGAAGAGGGCAACAAAAATGGTCACAGGTTATTCTGACTCATGGAAGAATGTCACAGAGATGTAGAATGAACTGAAATGGAAGTTACTTAAATATAAACACAAACTCACCCCAGAAAAGGCTTCTCACAAAGTTTCAAGAATCAGCTTTAAGTGATGAATCCAGAAATATACTACAATCACCAAGTATCACTGCCACAGGGATAATGAGGACAAGGTTAGACTAATTACAGCTTTCACAGAGGCATTGAAATAATCTACCTTCCCACTTTATATACATGAATGAAATGGGTAGAAGCCCTAATAACTGCTACAATGTGAAGTACCCTTTGCCATGCACTTCATAGTGATTTTCAAAGTATATACATAAATGCTGGTATTTACGAGGAAAAAAAAAATGTTGTTTTTCAGCTGTTATTTGTTAGTTTATGGATTCTTCCCTCAGACACTAGCTTCTCAGAGCTGTGTGGGTGTAAACTAACATTACAACACATTACATCCCATCTGACCTTAATCTACATTAATTTCTTTAGTCTCAGCACTTCTTAAAAGTAACTATCCCTCTCTTCACTCCCTTTTAATTTTCTGTTTCTTTTATTTTCTGACCCATCTATTTTTCCCCATCTCCCACCTCTACCACATAAATTGCATTTAGTTTTTCACTCTTATTAGGTCTTGCATGATATTTTGTCAGTGATCTCTGTATCATGTGTTACCCTATCTTCTAAGCTCCCAGCTTTTAAAATTTCCTCCGGTGCAGTCCCCAACAATCAGTCTTCCCCTCTCATTCCATCTGGTCAGTCTCCCCTGACTCATACTTCTGGGTGACTTTTCCCATGCTCTTCCCATTTCCTAAACCTCGCAGCTCTTTTCCTTCACCCCTCTTCTTTCCCCTTCAAACCTACTCCCAGTAGAAGCAGCCACTGGCTCTGAAAGCTTGCAAATTTCCTTAAAATTCACATGTGTGCATTCTCCTGCTCCCACTTGGTGAACAGTTTTTAAATCTACCCTGTTACATTCTTGCTTGTAACAGATAACTTACTATATAAAACACAGTGTATCACTGCACACAAACGCACACCCACTGCCGACTCGGTTCACAAACATGATGCTTTGCCCCTTGCATTCTCTCCACTTGGTTCAGAAAACTGACTCACGGCTCATAAGCATGCTACTAAGACCAATACATGTGTTCATGTCCTCCTTTCAGTCCATCTGGAAAACTGAGACAGCTCTAACCCCCCCCCCCCCCCCCCCCAAATCCCCATGATCAGTGAGATACTGAGTTCAGGAGAATAACAAAATATTACTGTCACACATTATAAATAATAGTTTTCTTGTAATAGTATTACATTGTTGTCATGTGTTGTAATGTGACAGGGTGATTTAGTTGTCCCTCACTTTATGAGCAACTACTCTGAGCCCTCTAAGTAACCTTTAACTGTGCAGCATGCACCACTTACAAAGTATGTTATAGTCACTGTGCTTTGATTAAAAGTCTGAGTTCATCTATGTAATTCATTGGCGTTTCTTTCATGATTGATTTTTTTTTTTTAGAATACTAACAGTTGTGAAACAGGCCTATAGTTTTGCTGTTCTCTGCATTAACAATCTTTACTTGGGCAGTGTAAGGTAATACTAAATTTTTAGGAGTATGACTAGATGAATTTCATCTGGAATAAACGTACAGAAATGTCATTATGTTTTCAGAAGACTAAAAACATCCTAATGTTGTTGTAGTGTTATGTTCATACTTTGCACTCATGTATAGCACAGTAAGATATCGCATCATATTTTTTGCAAAATAACAGTCTGAGAAAACACACATTTATGCATCAGAAGAGAGCAATAAGAATAATAAAAGAGTTGACACATGAAGAATCTACATCTACATGGATACTCTGCAAATCACATTTAAGTGCCTGGCAGAGGGTTCATCGAACCACCTTCACTATTCTCTATTATTCCAATCTTGTATAGCACGCGGAAAGAATGAACACCTATATCTTTCTGTACGTGCTCTGATTTTCCTTATTTTATAGTGGTGATCGTTCCACCCTATGTAGGTCAGTGTCAACCAAATATTTTCGCATTTGGAGGAGATAGTTGGTGATTGGAATTTCCTGAGAAGATTCCATCACAATGAAAAAACGCCTTTCTTTTAATGATTTCCACCCCAAATCCTGTATCATTTCTGTGACATTCTCTCCCATATTTTGCGATACATGCAAAAAATTTTAAGGAACTAAAAATTACAACCCTATCATATATTTATATTTATGAAAGTATATGTTTTCTGAAGGCATGCAATGAACATTTTGTGTTAAACAGTCAAGTCCATAACTACAAAATAAAAAAATACAGATGATGTTATAGAAAAATTCATGCAAAAGACATATATCAGAAAAGTGTTCTTTATCAGCCTAAAATTCTGCTAAGGACTAGTGAGAAAATACTGTAAGAAATGTCAAATAACTTTCTTTGCAGAACGAATTATCATAATAGGCAACAGAATAGAGGAAAATCTATGAAATCTGTGAATTGAAACAAAGTATGTAAATATCTGCAGATGTATGCAATGGCTAAATATATCAGTGGCCATCCAGCTACAAAATGCAATTAATTTTTAAATTTGATTTAAGTTATTTTCTTTCAGTGACCACTGCACCGTCACGGTGCAGAAGAAAATTGCGTTGCGAGAGTAACAGGTTCCAAATGAAGAAATGGGCCACACATCGAGTAAACAATTTAGTTATAAGAATAATTGCAGAAAAGGTCATAGGCGAATGAAAAAATGAATTACGCATCATCGCAGTATGTTTCCATGACAAGTGCCACTACTTATTCGCTGCAGAGTACACATACTCAATTAAGCAGGAGATTTTTACAAAAACCAGTTAATTTTTATCATGTCACATGAAACCTTGAATAATGACAGTTTCAGGTACTGAATAAAAATAAGTCTACAATGGTGAAAACACTAGATTTCACACTAAGCTACCCTCGAATTGTAGTAAACAGCACTAACACGTGAAGAAACAAAATGACACTTGGTCAATGATTAGTCGGTATACATTATTCCAATGAACCAAAGTTCCTTAGCAACTAGTACATGACTGTATGAGTAACATCTACTCATAAATCCTTGAACCAGTAGGTAGGCCAACAATGCACCATGTTTTAGTCCTATTTCAAATGTTCTTTTCTTTCTCCTCCTCTAACTAAGAAGGAAATGAGCTCCCATAAGTGATAAGAGCCTATCTATGAAATGAAGCAGAAATGTATCATATGCTTGTAATGTGGTACAAAAATGTGATATTCAATTAATTTGTATATGTGATTTAATCAAAAATTTGTTGAACCAACAAGCAAACTGTAGTTAGTGAAAAATTTTATTTTCATAATATAACTAATGGATGGAATGTCACCCATAGGTATAAGCTATCATGTTACGTGTATTGTTGTAAAGACTTGTATGAATTTTCATTGAAAACTAAACTCTATATGAAGAAATAAACTTCAAGGACAAATGGTTTATACAATGTGTTAGAGATGGCTATATGTGTCTTTTAACAAGTGCACATTCAAGTGTGGTGGCATGACCATGCAAGTGCAGTGAAATGAGTATCGTGGCTCACAATGCTTTATACATGGACAAGTGAACTAAAGTTGTTTAGCAGATACTCACCTCATTGACGGATGCTTATGGTCGGGGATCTCTCCGCTGAAAATGCGAGTACGATGGGTAGTAATGACGCCAGGGCTGTAAAAATGGATACCTTCTGCCATAGAATCAGATTTTTAACAATAAGCACACACCCACTGCACACAGAATGAAGACAAATTCCACATCAATTCTTCGATACATGGCAACCAAGTGAAAGTGTAGCATTCAATATGACATGAACATCAAGAAAATTAGTGCACACATATGCAACGGTAGCATATCGCATGTTGACCATTGGTAACTGTTTTGTACCACCGAATCAGCCAGTGCACAAGTGCGCAACATGGCAGTGAGAATGAAGTAATCTGGACATTATTGTTGACACATAAAACTTGAATATGTAGTGAACTGATATATTACGTGTATAATATTTTAATTTCTTGTAGAATTTTTAGGATAAGCTGACATATCCATTCCAAAAAATAAAATAAGGGAAGCCTACAAATAAAGGATGTGGAACCCTATCGGCAAGTGTAAACAAACAAAAGAACAACACTGTATGTCTCCATAAAATTTACACCTACAGTGTGGGGGCAGTTGTACAGGAACATGATATAAGACCCCTTCCCAGGATGCTGCTAAATTAGTATTTAATTAATTACAAGCAAGGATAAGATACCGATGGAAAATAAAATTCAGCGGAGACATTAACTAGGCAGGCACAGACAAATGAAGAAATTTTTTCACATTCATTTTTTGATGTACTGTTTTTTTGTTTTTAGTAGTGGAGTACAGTCGAAGTTTTTCTCGTAAGAGAGAAGGATGTGCATTTTGTAGAGCAAAAAGTACTGCAGTCTAAATGTATTTATTATGAGTGTGAAGAATATAATGTTCAAGAGCAGTATTAAGCATTTTTATTTATGGAAGTATTAAAGTGAATTTTTGTGTAATTACGACAAGTGCCAGTGCCCAGGGAGTCCTTTGCTGTCTGCAACTTCAAATATCTTGGCAAAGTCCAAGCATAAAAGGAGATTAAGTGAAGCAGAGACAAGTTCACATTATAGATTCACATATTCAAATTCACAGTTTATTGGTAAATGTTGATAAGCCTCATTAATAGGTTGCAGGAAACATCAGCATGTTGTTGTTATGGTCTTCTGTCCTGAGACTGCTCTGATGCAGCACTCCATGCTACTCTCTCCTTTGCAAGCTGCTTCATCTTCCAGTACCTACTGCAGCATACATCCTTCTGAATCAGCTTAGCGTATTCATCTCTTGGTCTCCCTCTACGATTTTTACCCTCCACGTTGCCCTCCAGTACAAAATTAGTGATCCCTCGATGCCTCAGAACATGTCCTACCAACCGATTCCTCCTCCTAGTCAAGTTGTGCCACAAACTCCTCTTCTCCCCAATTCTATTCAATAGTTCCTCATTAGTTATTTGATCTACCCATCCAATCTTCAGCATTCTTCTGTAGCACTACATTTTGAAAGCTTCTATTATCTTCTTGTCTAAACTATTTATCATCCACATTTCACTTCCATACATGGCTACAATCCATACAAATACTTTCAGAAACGACTTCCTGACACTTAAATAAATACTCGATGTTAACAAGTTTCTCTTCTTCAGAAACGCTTTCCTTGCCATTGCCAATCTACATTTTATATCCTCTCTTTCTTCGACCGTAATCACTTATTTTGCTCCCCAAATAGCAAAACTCTTTTACTACTTTAAGTGTCTTATTTCCTAATCTAATACCCTCAGCATCACCCAATTTAATTCGACTACATTCCATTATCCTCGTTTTGCTTTTGTTGATGTTCATCTTATACCCTCCTTTCAAGACACTGTCCATTCCGTTCAACTGCTCTTCCAAGTCCTTTGCTGCCTCTGACAGAATTACAATGTCATCGACAAACCTCAAAGTTTTATTTCTTCTCCAAGGATTTTAATACCTACTCCGAACTTTTCTTTTTTTCCTTTAGTGCTTGCTCAATATACAGATTGAATAACATCGGGGACAGGCTACAACCCTGTCTCACTCCCTTCCCAACCACTGCTTCCCTTTCATGTCCCACGACTCTTATAACTGCCATCTGGTTTCTGTACAAATTGTAAATAGCCTTTCGCTCCCTGCATTTTACCCCTGCCAACTTAAGAGTTTGGAAGAGAGTATTCCAGTCAACATTGTCGAAAGCTTTCTCTAAGTCTACAAATGCTAGAACTGTAGGTTTGCCTTTCCTCAATCTTTCTTCTAAGATAAGTCGTAGCGTCAGTATTGCCTCAAGTGTTCCAATATTTCTACGGAATCCAAACTGATCTTCCCCAAGGTAAGCTTCTACCAGTTTTTCCATTCGTCTGTAAAGAATTCGCATTGGTATTTTGCAGCTGTGACTTATTAAACTGATAGTTCAGTAATTTTCACATCTGTCAACACCTCCTTTCTTTGGGATTGGAATTACTATATTCTTCTTGAAGTCTGAGGGAATTTTGCCTGTCTCATACATCTTGCTCACCAGATGGTAGAGTTTTGTTAGGCCTGGCTCTCCGAAGGCTGTCAGTAGTACTAATGGAATGTTGTCTACTCCTGGGGCCTTGTTTCGACTCAGGTCTTTCAGTGCTCTGTCAAACTCTTCACGCAGTATTATATCTCCCATTTCATCTTCATCTACATCCTCTTCCATTTCCATAATATTGTCCTCAAGAACATCACCCCTGTATAGACCCTCTATATACTCCTTCCACCTTTGTGCTTTCCCTTCATTGCTTAGAACTGGGTTTACATCTGAGCTCTTGATATTAATGCAAGTGGTTCTTTTTTTCTCCAAAGGTCTATTTAATTTTCCTGTAGGCAGTATCTCTCTTACCCCTCTTGAGATAGGCATCTACATCCTTAAATTTATCCTTTAGCCATCCATGATTAGTCATTTTGCACTTCCTGTCGATCTCATTTTTGAGACGTTTGTAATCCTTTTTGCCTGCTTCACTTACTGCATTTTTGTATTTTCTCCTTTCATCAATTAAATTCAGTATCTCTTCTGTTACTCAAGGATTTCTACTAGCCCTCGTCTTTTTACCTACTTGATCCTCTGCTGCCTTCACTATTTCATTCCTCAAAGCTACCCATTCTCCTTCTACTGTATTTCTTTCCCCCATTCCTGTCAATTGTTCTCTTATGCATATTGCTACAATAGTTTGCTGTTGAACAACTATGAGCAGTAAAAACCAAACAACACAGTTCACAGTTCTTGCAGAATAATATGGTACATGTGACACTATTTTTCAAATAAAGTAAACAGACATTGTCTTGGATTTTTCTAAAATGCGGCCTATTTGTGTTACACTTATTCCAATGTTAAGTTGATGCATTGTTGTTAATCTACCTGGTACATGCTTCATGTCTAAAGATCAGCCATAGGCTGCCTGTTTCGGGACAAAAAATAACTCCTTTATATATCCTCACAATAATAGGCACTAAAACTACACATTGTTTGATGTTTAACTTACAGAAAGTACAATCAAAATGTCACTCATTCAGTTAACTAAATACATCAAAAAATTCCTTCTTTATAACAGTTCCTTCTACCACAAAGGTTAGGCCAAATTATTTATTTAAATTATGAACTTAGCTGATATAGTTATACAAACAATACTTTTGACAAATCTGGCTTTGCTAATATGTTTTTGAATAGACCTAAAAAAATATCTACGAATGCTAGTAGTTCTTCTTTTTATAACTACTTCAGAATTTATATTTGTTTGTAAGTCAACAGTAGAATCCAAGTCCTGAAACAATTATTAATTTCACCTTATAATGTTCTGTAGCAACAGATATTAACTAGGAATTGTCAGAATAAATTGGAAATTTAATTACATACACAAAACTGACCACATATTTAGACCTGGTCAGCTATATTCCCTGAGACTGAGGACCAACCTTTCTCTTTTATGGAAATGCAGATTATACTCATGTATGTTACCAGTAATTATTCAAAAATTAAGAACGAATTTAAGGAGGCAGATGGAAAAACTAGAGAGGAAGTAAAGAGATCCCAGCTTGCTTCGTCACATTATTCCTTCATTGGATTGATTAGATAGATATTGCAAATAACTATCTGGGCAGTTCAATGATCACAAGTGACCCCAGAAAGTTGGTTTAACATTCGACATACAAAAAATATTACATAATAAATCTCCTTATAAACACTACACTACTTATGTTTTTCAATTTTATACTTATATGAAATTGAAAAACATATGTAGTGTAGTTTTTATAAGGAGATTTATTATGTAATATTTTTTATGTGTATGTTATTTTTTTGTGTGTAGAATGTTATACTTACATGAACCCCACCCATGAACCATGGACCTTGCCGTTGGTGGGGAGGCTTACGTGCCTCAGCAATACAGACTGCCATACTGTAGGTGCAACCACAACGGAGGGGTATCTGTTGAGAGGCCAGACAAACGTGTGGTTCCTGAAGAGGGGCAGCAGCCTTTTCAGCAGTTGCAGGGGCAACAGTCTGGATGATTGACTGATCTGGCCTTGTAGCACTAACCAAAATGACCTTGCTGTTGTGGTACTGCGAATGGCTGAAAGCAAGGGGAAATTACAGCTGTAATTTTTTCCCGAGGGCATGTAGCTTTACTGTATGGTTAAATGATGATGGCGTCCTCTTGGGTAAAATGTTCCGGAGGTAGTCCCCATTCGGATCCCCGGGCAGGGACTACTCAAGAGGACATTGTTATCAGGAAAAAGAAAACTGGCGTTCTATGGATCGGAGTGTGGAATGTCAGATCCCTTAATCAGGCAGGTAGGTTAGAAAATTTAAAAAGAGAAATGGATAGGTTAAAGTTAGATATAGTGGGAATTAGTCAAGTTTGGTGGCAGGAGGAACAAGACTTCTGGTCAGGTGAATACAGGGTTATAAATACAAAATCAAATAGGGGTAATGCAGGAGTAGGTTTAATAATGAATAAAAAATAGGAGTGGGGGTAAGCTACTACAAATAGCATAGTGAACACATTTTTCTGGCCAAGATAGACACGAAGCCCACGCCTACTACAGTGGTACAAGTTTATATTACAACTAGCTCTGCAGATGGCGAAGAAATTGAAGAAATGTATGATGAGATAAAAGAAATTATTCAGATACTGAAGGGAGACGAAAATTTAATAGTCATGGGTGACTGGAATTCGGTAGTAGGAAAAGGGAGAGAAGGAAACGTAGTAGGTGAATACGGATTGGGGGGAGAAATAAAAGAGGAAGCCGCCTGATACAATTTTACACAGAGCACAACTTAATCATAGCTAAAACTTGGTTCAAGAATCATTAAAGAAGGTTGTATACATAGAAGAAGCCTGGAGATACTGACAGGTTTCAGGTAGATTATATAATGGTAAGACAGAGATTTAGGAACCAGGTTTTAAATTGTAAGACATTTCCAGGGGCAGATGTGGACTCTGACCACAATCTATTGCTTATGAACTGTAGATTAAAACTGCAAAAATGTGGGAATTTAAGGAGATGGGACCTGGATAAACTGACTAAACCAGAGGTTGTACAGAGTTTGAGGGAGAGCACAAGGGAACAATTGACAGGAATGGGGAAAGAAATACAGTAAAAGGCGAATGGGTAGCTTTGAGGGATAAAGTAGTGAAGGCAGCAGAGGATCTAGTAGGTAAAAAGACGAGGGCTAGTAGAAATCCTTGGGTGACAGAAGAAATATTGAATTTAATTGATGAAAGGAGAAAATACAAAAATGCAGTAAATGAAGCAGGCAAAAAGAAATACAAACGTCTCAAAAATGAGATAGACAGGAAGTGCAAAATGGCTAATCAGGGATGGCTCGAGGCCAAAAGTAAGGATGTAGAGGCTTATCTCACTAGTGGTTAGATAGATACTGCCTACAGGAAAATTAAAGAGACCTTTGGAGAAAAGAGAACCACTTGTATGAATATAAAGAGCTCACATGGAAACCCAGTCCTAAGCAAAGAAGGGAAAGCAGAAAGGTGGAAGGAGTATATAGAGGATCTTGAGGACAATATTATGAAAATGGAAGAGGATGTAGATGAGGATGAAATGGTAGATATGATACTGTGTGAAGACTTTGACAGCACTGAAACACCTGAGTCGAAACAAGGCCCCAGGCGTAGACAACATTCCATTAGAACTACTGACAGCCTTGGGAGAGACAGTCCTGACAAAACTCTACCATCTGGTGAGCAAGATGTATGAGACAGGCAAAATACCCTCAGACTTCGAGAAGAATATAATAATTCCAATCTCAAAGAAAGCAGGTGTTGAGAAATGCGAAAATTATCGAACTAACAGTTTGATAAGTCACGGCTGCAAAATACTAATGTGAATTCTTTACAGAGGAATGGAAAAACTAGTAGAGACCAACTTCGAGGAAGATCAATTTGGATTCCGTAGATATTTTGGAACACGTGAGGCAATACTGACCCTATGACATCTCTTAGAAGCTAGATTAAGGAAAGGCAAACCTATGTTTCTAGCATTCGTAGACTTAGAGAAAGCTTTTGACAATGTTGACTGGAATACTCTCTTTCAAATTCTAAAGGTGGCAAGGGTAAAATACAGGGAGCGGAAGGCTATTTACAATTTGTACAGAAACCAGATGGCAGTTATGAGAGTCGAGGGACATAAAAGAGAAGCAGTCGTTGGGAAGGGAGTGAGACAGGGTTTTAGCCTCTCCCCAATGTTATTCAGTCTGTATATTGAGCAAGCAGTGAAGGAAACAAAAGAAAAATTTGGAGTAGGTATTAAAATCCATGGAGAAGAAATAAAAACTTTGAGGTTCACCGATGACATTGTAATTTTGTCAGAGACAGCAAAGGACTTGGAAGAGCAGTTGAATGGAATGGACAGTGTCTTGAAAGGAGGATATAAGATGAACATCAACAGGAGCAAAACGAGGATAATGGAATGTAGTTGAATTAAATTGGGTGATGCTGAAGGAATTAGATTAGAAAATGAGACTCTTAAAGTAGTATAGGAGTTCTGCTATTTTGGGAGCAAAATAATTGATGATGGTCAAGATAGAGAGGATATAAAATTTAGACTGGCAATGGCAAGGAAAGCGTTTCTGAAGAAGAGAAATTCATTAACATAGAGTATAGATGTAAGTGTCAGGAAGTCGTTTCTGAGAGTGTTTGTATGATGTGTAACCATGTATCGAAGTGAAATGTGGATGATAAATAGTTTAGACAAGAAGAGAATAGAAGCTTTCAAAATGTGGTGCTACAGAAGAATCCTGAAGATTATATGGGTAGATCACATAACAAATGAGGAGGTACTGAATAGGATTGGGGAGAAGAGAAGTTTGTCGCACAACTTGACTAGAAGAAGGGATTGGTTGGTAGGACATGTTCTGAGGCATCAAGGGATCACCAATTTAGTAATGGAGGGCAGTGTGGAGGGTAAATATCATAGACCAAGAGATGACTACACTAACCAGATTCAGAAGGATGTAGGTTGCAGTAGTTACTGGGAGATGAAGAAGCCTGTACAGGAGAGAGAGTAGCATGAGGGCTGCATCATAGCAGTCTCAGGACTGAAGACCACAACAACAACTGGCCATATGAAAATCCCCATATGAAATATTTACATATGGCGTATTGTACTTCGGCACAAAATATTCACAAATTATATTTTTAATAAAAATAGGCGTCATCAACATAAGTGGTTTTCTGTTTATATAAACAAACATTACTTTCTAAGATACATATCATTTTATAAAAGTCCTCTCTTACTTCAATGAATAATTGATTATGGGTTGCAAAAGTTAAATTGCATTGCACCTTGCAGTTCATTTTCAAACAGAAAATTTCACTTTTCCAATGCTTAGTATTTTGTACATGCACTTTCACTCTTTTAATGAGATTTAACACTTTTTCTCACCAAGTTATCCATGCCATTAGCATGTCCAAGTGACAGTTAGATAGGAAATGCACTGCTGGCAGCTTCTTTGGAAGTGGTTCTCCTCGCCACAGTACATGAAAAAATTAGACAAACTACCATATTTGAGTACATTCACTTTTACTTCTAATGAAGTCTAAGGAAAAAATGTTTCACTCTAATGGCAAATGATAGTCATTACTTCATAATTAAATACATTACATAGTTCTCATAACATCACAATAATTAGCATTAACATTGACTACAGTACAAAACGTGGGGAGAAATAAAACTTTTAAAATCAAGTGCATATTACACTACAAAACATTACTCTAGGTCATAAATCTGTCCAAAATGGTTTAAACATGAAAGATTTGGGTTTCTTTTCCATTTACAAACTCACTCAAAGGCCAAGACCTGGTTTGCAATTCACATCATTTATGGACTCACCACCTTGATGTCCAAAATACGTACATTACCTCTAGCAAAAACTCAATGTGCAGTAGATAGATTTACTAATCATTACATTATGAAAAAAGAATAGTAACCATCACATAACATAATTACTACTCAAATCAAAACTCTAATCCAATCATTGTCCTACTACTCCACCCAACTCTGAGTACTACTGTCATTAAACCAGAAAATTAAGTGCCCACAAAACCACAAAATGTTACCGAATTGTTGACCTGTCAGAATATTCACATCACCACAGTTATCAGTTAATCAGCAAAATTACTTTTCTTCATTCGAGTACTACCACTTTAAGCTCATAATTCCTCAGAAAAAATAGAAGTTTTTGATAGGCTATGGATCCAATGATGCAGCATTATATGACTTATATGTCACTTAAGTATTTCTCCTTCTGTTAAGCTCCCATTACTGATCAGTCAAGATTATAACTTAGAAAAACTATTATTTCACTGTATTCCATCAAATTGCTTGAGATTCTAGTCTGAAGGGCGATATACATACAAATCTTACTTTTTTCCCCACAAACATTACTCCAGGCAACTAAGTTTAAATTTTTATTTCCTTAATATTAGACAAGGCTGTACCATGACACACTTCTGTAAGTAGATAGTTATCTCAATACATTGACTTCACTGAACACAAACACTTCTATTATACCACAACTAATATTAAGACCTAGTATTCAAGATGGTTTATGCTGCATATGGCCTCTGCTGCTGCACCAAGTTATACTAACTTCACACATGAGCTGATTACTCCAAATGTTAATTATAGTTTTCAGATAATCTGCACCTTCTCCTTCACATATGCTGACACCTTCTTTCTATTTACCTTACCTCTTTGACAGAAATTCTTTAACCCTGGTACCAATTTACATTCAACATATTTTGTAACACCAGAATCCTTTTCTTCCATCCTCTTATGATTCCATTACTTATCACTAACACGACCTAATATATACAAAGATAACACTGGAGATATATTTTCCAAAATATTCCTATATTAACCTTTCTTTTTCTGTTTATCTTACCTCTTTGACAGAAATTCTTTAACCGTGATACCAATTTACATTCAACATATTTTGTAACACCAGAATCCCTTTATTCCTTCCTCCTATTATTCCATTACTTATCACTGACACAACATAATATATACAAAGATAACACAAAGATAACACAGGAGAAACCTTTTCCAAAATATTCCTATACTAAAGTATCCTGCTGTACAAAATCACATGAAAGTCAAAGATAGAATGTTTCTGATTCACTTATCAACTACATATATGATAGGAGAAGAGTTTTCCTGCCTCAGGAAACGAAAAATTAGACAAAAAGCTGGGGTAAGCATTATCACCACATAATGAATCCAACACAGAGTGTCAAACCCTCTACTTGTTTGTAGGTCTTACTTCTGTCTCAATGCACACTCCATTCTCCTAACAAAATCGATACTACCCAAGCTCAGAAATGGTTTAAACTGTTGTGGGTCAATACTCAAACACCTAATTGGCAATACATAGTGTTTCAGATCAATAATATTCTTTAATTAAAAAATCCTGTTAGTCTTTGAGTAAGCCAGTTCATAAGAGTTGTCATGGGCAATGCGTACCACTCTGAAAGGACCATGATACACATGCGAAAACTTCTTAATCTTGTCTTTTACTTTACTATATTTTTCTTTGGTTTTCATGAGGACAAGGTCACATATTCTGAAACTCGCAGGCTTCACTCCTTTGTCATTCTTTCTCTTCCTTCCTGCTGCTTTCTTTTTCATCATCTTTTTAATCAATTTGCTCTTCTTCTCTTACGTGAGGGAAATCCATTTCCGCTCTGATGACGTTGCTGGATTTCTCATTGAACATAAGCTCATATGTGGCATATCCTGTTGATTTGCTCCGTACAATGTGGATAATATTTTCAAAATGTCGAATATGACCTGCCCAAGCAGTGTGTTTCTTACTACAGCTAAGTCCTGCACAGTTTATTAATTTCCTTCATAACCCTTTCACTCATGTTACCTAGTGGAAATTAGGTAGAAATCTTTGTGTTTTATCTTGTGTATTGCCATACAGTGTTCAAACCTCTCTGAAACAAATTGCGGGCCATTGTCAGACAAAATTGATTTTGGTACCCCTACATTGCAAAAGTAATCAGATGTCAACTTCTCCATTATAGTATTGGTATTTGCCTTCTTAATTGGATTCAGTTTTACATATTTTGAGAATGTGTCCAAAACAATGAAAATATACTTAAAACCTCCTGTAGATGCAGGCAATGCTCCTAGAAGGTCAACTGCTATAACCTCTTTAGGTTCACTAGGAAGGTCAGACTGCATTAAGCCTTTTGATGGTACACTAGTTGTCTTTACTATCTGACATTTATCACATCTTTCTAGTCTCTCCTTAACCCTTCTCCACAAGTTGTTAAATATTACTGTCTTCTGTATCTTAGCTACTATTTTCCTGATCCCGTAACGTTCAGAACTCTCATGCAAGTAGTCAATAAATTTATCAACAAGTTGGTCAGGAAAGCATAACTTCCAGTCCTGATCATTCAAATTTTTCCTCCTAAAAAACAACCCTTTGTGTATAGTATAGTACTGTTTCACCTTTGGAATGTTGTAATACTGTTTAACCAACCTTAAATTTGTACCCTCATTCTGCTACCTTCTCATTTGCTTGCAAATTTTCCTACGTTTCTTGTCCTCCACTCCCTGCAAATAAAGCAACCTTACTTGTTCTTCATGGTTCTCACTACTGTCAGTATCCTTCTTCCCTGCTGGCATCCTAGATAACACATCAGCCACAATATTGTCTTTTCCTTTTACATACCTTACCTCCAAATCAAATTGTTGGAAATACAAAGCCCACCTAGTTAACCTGGTGTGTTTCTGCCTTCACTTCTGAAGGTCACTCAAAGCCTTATGATCTGTATACACTATGGTCTTATGTCCAAGCAAATAGTACTCAAACTTCTGAAATCCAAATTTAATAGCCAAAGCCTCTAACTCTGAAATCGAATAGTTTTTTCCATGTGGCTGTAATTTTTCTACTAGCAAAAGCAATAGTTTTGTGTTTAGCCCCCATCTCAATTGGAAAATTTCTATCCCCAAACCACAAAAACTTGCATACACAAAGTCAGTGAAAAATTTGGACGTCGTAGCATCTTCTTATTTACTAATTCCGTTTTCAAACTCTGAAATGCATCTTCTGACTCCTCTGTCCAGTCCCACACCACATTCTTTTTCAACAAAACACCAAGGCAAGTATAGTTAAATGACATATGATGTGAACTTTCGGTAGAAGCCAAACAAGCCAAATGTAGCTATAAGATCCTTCTTGTTCTTGGGGTGTGGGAAATCTGCAGTGGCAACAATCTTTTCTGCATCAGGATGTATACCTTCCTTGTTAATCCTGTGACCCAAAAATGAAATTTCCTTCTTTACAAATTCAGATTTACTTAATTTTAGTTTTGTACTTCATCTATACATAGCCCTAAGTACAACACTTACCTTCATGTACAAAATACTGTACATGGCCTAGATTCCTTGGCCAAACTGATATTCCAATAGCCACAAGTCACATCAAAAGAAGTCTGAAACTTACACTCATGGAACTGTTGCACAATGTCATCTATGTTAGCTGGTGTATCAGTCGCCCCTACAATGATATCATTTAACTTGGCATCCAGAACCAACCTGACACCGCCATTCTTCTTCTTTACAACCACATGTGGGTTATTATACCTGCTGGTTGACCTTTTAATAATCCCCCATGAGACCATCTTTTGGATAACTTTTCTCTCCGCTTCCTTTTCTGAAAATGGAATAATATAATTTTTTCTAAAAAATGGTTCATGATCCTTAAAGTTCAATTTGCACTCAAAATGTTTTACCAAACATGGGCTGTCTGAAAATGCCTTACAGGTGCCTTTAATACCTCCATTTCATTATCTGTAACATCTCCAATATCCTCAACTCCCTTTATTATTCCCAATCCTACTCTCTCCTCCTCCTCTTCCTCAGTAACCTGCCCAGTGGACAAATCTCCTAATGGCAAATCTAGTTCAGATTGCACACACTTGCCCATCTCTTCCCAAAATGATACTTCATACCTACTTCCATTGCACTTAAAATTAAACTTACCACTAGCAAAATCAATATTTATGCACCATTTGTACAAGCAATTAGTCCCAAATATTACATCAATGTTGAGATTTTGAATCACCGACAACTTGCATTCCTACAGCTGTCCTGCCAATTCCAGTTAATGGTACCTATCATTTCACACTCTTTGACAGCTTACCAGTTGCATTAATAATTTTTATTTAAAAAACATGCATCACCACTATAACCTCTGTGTTCGTAATAGATTCAAAAAATGCCTGTGAAGTGCCATTCAAGTCGCTACCACTGTCCAGTAAACACTTAACATGTATACATTGTACACTTGTTGTTATCACAGGGTGCCACACTTCCTTTTAACTTACTATTTGATCTTCTTCATACAACAAATTCTCATTAGTCCTTTCCCTGGAAAAACTATCATCCTGCTTACCAAAACAATTATCAGACACAGTAAAATGACAGATAGCATGGACCTCATCCTCATTACCACTCTCAAACTCTAATTCTTCATTAAGGCTAATATTATCCTCCTTTATTCTTTTTTACTTAACACATTGCCATAATTATAAATCCAAATACCTCATCCTCATCACTGTTGGATTTGTCACTGCTATCATCATTACAGCTACTGTCAGAACCAGACCCACTGTCACTTTTGTTCTCCTCAAATACTTGGCTAATTAGTTGATCCTTGTTTCCAGTATTAGACCACAAAGCAAAACACCTGAACTTCTCATGTTCTCTTATAAATTTACCATCCATTTATATACTTTGGACATCCTGAGCAACAGCAACGCACTCTGTTTCATCACTTAGTTTTATTATAGTAACTTCCTCCTCTCCTTTTACAGGATGAACATAGCTACATGCACCATCATTCATCTCACTAGAATTAGAAATTACTCTTGTCTTACTACCATCATTTACATTACCCTTAACTGTGATTACACCACATTTATAACACTCAAATTTCTCCTACAATTAGTTCTGTTCATCCTATTTACCTGAATTTCTCTCCCTGATTGATTATTATCTTCAAAATTCCTCCTGCAATCTTCCACTGAGGGCTTCACCCTCTCCATTTTATCAACACAATTCAAAAAATCACTAATATTACCCCTAGGGGCAAGCACAAACAATTCTCTAACTTTCTGAGGCAAATTTGTTTCTAACTCTATAATTACTAATTCACCACCTATCTCTTTGTCCACATATTTCAGTTTGCTTATCCAAAACTGAAAGAAACCTTTCACACTACCCTTTCTAGAGTTAAATCTCTCTCCTGCTCAAAATTCTCTGTTGCAGCTCTTTGGACCAATACCGGTACCATGTGGATAGATTCACACATTAAGAAGCACAGACAACTCTACATGCAAAAGGGATTGACGCCCCATTTGTCGTTCCGTAGGCGTACTGTGTTTCAGTCATTGTTGCCTGTTGCCACAAGTATACGACCTTCATCTTTATATTATTCTAAGTGGGACAAGCAACTGCCAAGTAATTGGAGAAATATACTGCGAGTGTAAACCCCAAGCCCTCAAGGTCAGTAACACTGTCAGAAGTCTGCGATACTTTAAATCTGACATTAGAGACTTTTCGTCCAGTGACATTTGCGCTAGCTTATCAGTATCGCAGAAATGCTGTACCTTCTGCAGTAAAAGGTGGAACATATTGTCTCTTATCCCACATTTACTTTGTATCCCTTCCACATGGAAGTGATGGAAAGATAAAACAGCTTATGTCATGCTAATTTGGCTTAACAATAAGTCAAGGGCAACTCTTTTTTAAATACTGGGACCCTATAGTTTTAAAAATTTGTTTGTCCTTCACTTGATCCTTCTGATACAGTTTCTGTTGCTGTCTGTACTTACAATGAGAGGCACTTTTCTTGTCCTGTAATAGCTTTGCACGGAATCTAGCAATCTGCACATTCTGATACTCCACAAGCTTTTTCTAGACACAAATAACTAGACTTAATTTAACTTCTTAATTGTCAAAGCAGGTCTGTGTTGACGATTTATATGAATCTGGCACTGATATATCGAGAGTTGAAATTGCTGCTTCTGTGCCATAGGATTGTTTTACAGTTTTAGATGTCAGGTTTCTCTTTATCGTCAGTTGAGGTGGTGGGATTATGGAAGTGTCCGATTCCACCCGCCTCCTTGCCGCGTGACGTAAGGGTGTTGTTTGTAACATCATTACGGCGCGGAGTTTATTGGTTGGTTGTGTTTGTAGATGCCACCTTGTTGTGTTTGATAGTCACCCTGGTAGTCTATGTGTATGTGCTTAGTGTAAAGTGTTGTATTGGGTTTATTTGAGCTTGGGTTTAGGATGTAAGCATAAGAATTTCGATGTTAGAATGGAAAATTTTAGATCTTAAGTGTGCTGCCTAAAATGAAAATGCTATAGGACAGACTGAATAAAAGTATGCTGTCTGTCCTGTTTGTCGGCCAGTACAGGGAGAAGGACTTCTAAGTGCAAAGCAGGCAGTACTGACATTTTTAGGTTGTACCAAGAAGGCGAACACTATGAACAAATGTTCCAACAGTAATTAAACTTTATTCTAGATAATTAATTCCTCTTTTATTGCTATTTGGCGGTCATTGTCTCATCACTATTTACTGCCTGAGGCTAACATAAGGTTATTCACACAAGATCAGATGCTGATACTACACCCATTTGCAGAGATGCATGACACAACTGTAATGTGGTGTGTAATGTCATGGTGAGGGTGGATGTTTTTGAGTCTGTCTGTGTTTGTAGATGGTGTGATGTAGTATTTGGTGCCGCTATCTCATGCTGGATGTTTGTTGGTGAGTTGTTTGACATGAACTGATTGTTTCAGATAGGTATTGGAAGAATTTGTGCTGGCATTCTGATGAGTTACTTTGGATTTGCATAGTATGGCTGATGGATTCAGAGTTAAATTTTTCTTTGTTCTTCATTTGTGTATAAGATACAGATATTTATGAGTAGGTGATTGCATGTTGCAATGGGTGACTATATGATGGTTGTGTTAGAGTTCCTACAGTTAGCTGGACTGATGGTGAACAGTTTTGGATTTTTACTTCTTTTCTCTCTCTCTCTCTCTCTCTCTCTCTCTGTGTGTGTGTGTGTGTGTGTGTGTGTGTGTGTGTGTGTGTTTGGGGGGGGGGCGGTTAAGTACTTCTGTGTTTTTTGTTTTATATTCTGTATATGGTATGAGTTTCTTGACTATAGTTGTTTGTGTATATTGAAACTGGTGATGTATTTGTAAATTAGTGATGATGCAACTTTCCATAATTTTCAAGTGTTCCTTGTTGGAGTGTCATAATTGTGTTGGATTGTGTTTGGTAGGTATCATGGCTATTGATGTACCATCGTTGTAAGAAATCATTTCTGGAGTTAGTCATGTGAGCATGGTTTCATTTGTTGTATTGTGGACTTTGTTTTAGACAGAGTAAGTGAAAGTGTGGATAATGGATTTTAGAATTTGAGATGTGGTTTTTTTGTACAGTGGGTTTCATATTTTGATGCCATGTTGGTCAAGTGAAATTTGTGTCATCGAGTTTTAAAGTTGTATGCCAGTTCACAGTATCTAGGGCTTTGTTTGAGCTATACGGTTGAAGTAAAATTCACAACACAATGTTTTAGAGTTGTATGTTTTTTCCTGGTATGGAGGGCTTTTTTGGAAATACATAGGTCAGGTGAAAATTGTGGTGTTAAGTTTCTGAGCTGTGTATGGGTTATTGGTATTGTGGGCTTCATTTGAGATTTATAGACCATGCAAAAATTACAACACACATAGTTTTCGTTTTTGCAATTCGTTTGTGTTAAATTTTAAGGATTTTGTGCACTTGATTATTGGGTGAATATTTGTTTTGTAGTGATATCATTGTTCTTACTGTCATATATTTCATTTGTCCCCACCAGGAACCCTCTTCTTCATTCACTAGCCTTTTCAGTTTCATTCTGTTGCTGGTGTTAAATATCACATGTTATTCATGTTTGCTCGCTGGTGTAATGACTTCGTGGTCACCATATTGTACATTTCTGAAATGGATGTGTACACCACGTTGATGACATTACTACTTAAAACACGTGATTCAAGTCATGACCTTCAGTTATGCCACTTTACTTTTATAATAGTTACAGCAGAGATCCCTTTATATAGACTCATTTTGCTTTTTGGATATGGTTTGTGTGTGTTTTGAACACTTAAAAATAATACTATGTTCCAAGGATCATTGGTCCGCTTCTATCAAAATGGTGTATTTTACGTAGGTGGATCCTTTAGTTATAGCAAGATGGGAGAACGAAACATGTGCACATTGAATGTGGTGAGAAGTATGTGCAGTTCACACCTGGCCACAGATGCCTAACTCCAACAATGCTGCAAACATGCAATACGTATGTACCATCTGATGATGGTGATACAAAACAAGTCATGGTAAATAAAGATTAAAAAATAATGCAAAAGGTGGCCAGTTGCAGTAATTTATGGAAACCTTTATTCATCACACTCACATTGTCCCACATATATAAGGGATGGACCTTAAAGTTTTAAAATTGTGTTGGCTCCTGTCAGAATATATTAGTAGGAAAATAACAGAAAACCTTTGCGGCTGTTGTTGAATGCTTTCATGAGCCTTTGGAAGATTGAGTGACAAATGATTACTATGTTTTGTTCTAAAATTTTATTATAATAACTTAGTGGCTGACAAACAACTGGTATCACAGGGTTGTTGGTTGTATACAACATTCCACATACTTAGAGTGAACAACAGCTGCACACAAAATGCAAGTGCAGCACAACATACATTCAGATTATTTTTATTGTTGTCTTTGTCAGCATCAGTGGGAAGTTCATCAGTGGGGGTGGTGGACAGGGTAACAGTTGGCTCTCCCCTTTCCGTATCCTACTACCCCAGAGAAAGTTGTGTGGTGCCTAAAAGTCAGACATTATAATGAGCACATTGCTGCCATCCAGATAGCACCCTGGGCCACGGGGTGTACAGGAAGAAAACGCACACCAATCTGTATTTGCAAGTGGATAGCTGCCACCACCCTGTGCAGAGGAATGGGGTGCTAAAAACACTGGTGCACAGGGCATGCACCATCTCTGATGCAGAGAGTCTGCCCCAAGGACTGGAACATCTCAAAACTGTATTCCAGAAAAACGGGTACTTGGAATGGCAGATCAGATGTGCTATCCACCCTTCCTCTACAGTACAGCATGTGGAGATGGAAGAAGTCACGGAGAAAGAGATAGCCACTGCCTATATATTGTATAATGGTGCACTATCAGGGAAAATAGGATGAATATTGAGGAAACACCGAGTAGGAACTGTCTTTTGCCCACCAAATAAAATACAAGCATTATTGGGAAGCGTAAAAGACGATCTCGGTTTGCGGAAGGCTGGCATATACCAGATTACGTGTCAATGTGGGAAGACTTACATTGGACATACAGTGCACACCATTGAAGATCATTGCCGAGAACATCAGAGGCACACTCGATTTGGGCACCCCAACAAGTTGGCGGTCACATGACTGTTCATCTGAAAATCACAAAATGGACTACCAACATACCAGGATCTTGGCACAGACATCTAAATACTGGGACAGCATCGTTACAGAGGCTATTGAAATTCATACCAGGCAGAGACTCATCAACCGAGATTGCATCTACAATCTCTGCAGGGCATGGGAACCAGCATTGAGTCTAATTAAAAAGACACTCAGCAAAGGAAACAAACAGGCAACTAGGGCAGACGTGGCAATTACACCGACACCACCATAGACGCCAACGCCAGTGTCTCACCAACCACTGATGCGCCGGCGGGGACCATGGAGAGAATGCCTTGTGAGGGGAGGGGATTTAAAATGGCCGCCTGCCCTCATGAGCTCAGTTCGTCAGCACACATGACGATGCCGACATGTTCAAAATGTTCAAATGTGTGTGAAATCTTATTGGACTTAACTGCTAAGGTTATCAGTCCCTAAACTTACACACTACTTAACCTAAATTACCCTTAGGACAAACACACACACCCATGCCCGAGGGAGGACTTGAACCTCTGCCGGGACCAGCCACACAGTCCATGACTGCAGCACCTTAGACCGCTCGGCTAATCCCCCGTGGCTGCTGACATGTCTGATCGGCGAAATATTGTGCTTGTTGGACACTATGGACTCAAATACACCCATGGACTGTTCAAGCAAGAAATACACTAGGAGAAACTGAAGAATCACATGAAAATTTCTGCTGGATAGTGACTTGAACCTGCATTTCTCTCTTATTGTGAGAAAATATTCCATTTAGTTTTGGGTTTGTCATCAGATGTTAATATCAAGCAATCCAAACGTGAATGGGATGAAGAAATACTGAATATTCATCTGTCCTGGAAAACTCATCAAAGACTCACTGTGCATCTGTTTAGAATAATCAAGAAATGGAAAATCCAGGATGGAATGTAATGAAATGAAATCATGTGGCTAGGGCCTCCCGTCAGGTAGACTGTTCATGGGTGCAGGTCTTTCGAGTTGACGCCACTTCGGTGACCTTTGCGTCGATGGGAAGAAAATGATGAAGATTGGGACACCACAACATCAGTCCCTGAGCAGAGAAAATCTCCGACCAGCCGGGAATAGAACCAGGACCCAGAAGACTGCCATTCTGTCGTGCTGACCATTCAGCTACTGGGGGCAGATGTGGAATGTAATAATATTGTGAAAAGCAGAGTTGCTACTCACCATATAGTGGAGATGCTGAGTTGCAAATAGGCACAACAAAAAGCTTTTTGCCAGTAAGGCATTCAACAGGATTAGACGACAAATACACACATACACACTCATGCAAATGCAAATAACACACATGACTGATGTCTCAAGCAACTGAGGCCACACTGTGAGGAGCAGCACCAGTGCATGATGGGGGTGGTGACTGGGTGGGGTAAGGAGAAGGCTGGGGTGGGGAGGGGGATGGATAGTAGGGTAGGGGTGGTGGACAGTGACATGCTGTTGGGGAGTGCACAGGGATGAGGTGGATAGAGGGTAGGGCAGCTATGTGTAATTGGGAGGTTAGATGGATGGCAGCATAGAGGGAGGAGGGTGGGGGATGGATAGCGGGAAAGGAGAGAAGTTAAAAGACTGTGCGATGGAGGAATGAGGGATGTGTAGTGTTGGAATGGGAACAGAGAAGGGGTTGGATGGGAGAGGACAATGACTGACTAACTTTAAGGCTAGGAGGGTTATGGGAATGTAGATATATTACAGGGAAATTTCCCACCTGCACAATTCAGAAAAGCTGGTTTTGGTGGGAAAGGTCTATATGACACAGGCTGTGAAGTAGTCATTAAAATGAAAGATGTCATGTTTGGCAGTGTGCTTGTTTCTTGGCCACAGTTTGTTGGTCACAATTCGCGCAGACAAACTGCTTATTGGTCATCATTCCCACATAGAATGCAGCTAAGCTTGTAGATCACATGACTGGCTTCACAGGTAGCCCTGCCATTGATTGGATAGCTGATGTTTGTGACCTGACTGATTTAAGTGGTGGTGGGAGGATGTATAGGACAGGTCTTATATCTAGGTCTATTACAGGGGTATGATCCATGAGGTAAGAGGTTGTGTAGAGATGGATGAATATACTGTGTAGGTTCTGTGAACAGCAGAATACCACTTTCGGAATGGTGGGAAGGATAGTGGGCAGAACATTTCTCATTTCAGGGCATAAGAAGAGGTAGTCGAAACCC